>NC_079330.1:23841468-24152968 GCF_029931775.1 Euleptes europaea | reverse complement strand
ACAAACAAATTAATAACTTTGATGATCCAGAGGTTTGTGAAGAGGAAACCATTGAGATTCCATTTACAGCATGGGATTACAATCCACCTGGTCCTGCAGAACCTCAAGAGACTGCAGAAAGAAAAGGGGTTGATCCCGGTGCTGATGGAACAGCCCAACCCTCTCAAACCTTAAGGAGATCTACAAGGACTACAAAAGGAATACTAGCAGTGAAACTGAGTCTCTTCACTGGAATGGGCAGCCACATGGAACCCTCAAGTTGGGACGAACTGCAAAAGTTGCCCGATGGGGAGCGGTCAAGATGGCTGAATGCAATCCAAGAAGAACTAGACTCACTACAGAGAAATAATACTTGGAAGCTAACCAAACTCCCACCAGGCAAGAAGACTGTGGGAAGTAAGTGGATTTTCAAGATCAAGAAAAACGCTGATGGAACTATTGACAAATACAATGCGAGACTAGTTGCAAAGGGATTCACCCAAAAGTATGGAACTGACTACACAGAAACCTATGCACCTGTGACTGGACACACGGCTATAAGGACTTTGCTGAGTATAGCCGCCTCCAGGAATAAAGTGGTACTGCAACTGGGTGTCAAAACAGCTTTCCTAAATGGAGACTTATCAGAAGAAATATACATGGAACTTCCACCAGAATTAAAGGACTGTGATACTAAAAATCAAGTTTGTAAACTTGAAAAGACTTTGTATGGGCTTAAACAGTCTGCAAGAGCATGGAACCACAAACCTACCTCATTAATGAAAGCTGAAGGCTTCGAACAAGGAAACATAGAAAAATGTTTATTCAGAAGGAAAATGGACGATCGATGGGAATACATTTTAACTTTTGTTGATGACCTTCTTATATGTTGATACTGAAATGGCTGCAAAGCAAATTGCAGCCAAACTGAATGAATCAGTAGAAGTGAAACTACTTGGACAAGTAAAGAATTATCTTGGAATGGAGATTGAAAGAAACCAAGACAACGAATTCTTGATCAGTCAGAGGAACAAAATTCTGGAATTTCTACAATTCATGAACATGAAGGAGTGCAAGACCAAGAACACTCCACTTGACCCTTGATATATGGACCTAAAAGGAGGTGATCTATTGCCTAACAATCACAAATACAGAGAAGCTATTGGAAAGCTTCTATACTTGAGCAACGTTGGCAGACCAGACATAAGTGCAGTGGTTGGAATCCTAAGTAGAAGGACCAGCACACCTGCAGAACATGATTGGAATGCAATAAAACATCTCACACAATACTTAAAGAAAACTATCAATTTGAAGTTGAAAATAACTAAAAATGCTGAGCTGAAACTGACAGGATACATGGATGCCAGTTTAGGTGGTGCCAGAACAGAAAGCAAATCTACAAGCGGATATCTGTTCTACCTTGGAGAAAACCTGATCTCCTGGACCAGCCAGAAACATCAAGTTGTGGCAAAGACGCATTGCAGCCAAAGACGCATGTATAGAACTGGAAGAGATAATTGAACTGCTACACGATTTTGGAATAGATGGACTGACACCTGCTACAGTGTCTGAGGACACTCAAGCATGCATAGCGATACTGAGAGGCGAGAACTCTAGAAAAAGGAAAAAGCTTCTTCGAATCCACATGGTCTCAGTAAAGGACAAAGAAGAAAGAGGGCTTGTAAAAGTAAAGTACTGTGAAAGTAAAGAAATGATGGCTGACATTTTGACGAAGCCGCTGCCTAGACAACAGTTTGAATACTTACGTGATGGATTGTGTTTGCATGTCTGAATGTAACTAAACCTCGAAAAGGGGATTGTTGGGTATTGGCGAGCTTTGCTACATGTCAGACAGGCAAGGGTTAATAATGCTGTTAACCAGTTCAAGGTATGATGTAACCTGCAATGTGTTAATTAGCCATTTGGTCAGTGAAAGCATCCCTTGCTTGCATGCATCCTGTCACGTACACGAGAATCTACATATTACTGCTTTCCTATATCCTTTGTTCGATAGTGAAAGCAGTACCCCAGTTTGAGTTTCGATACCAGCCTGCTAAGATGGAGAGGCTATCTTGCTATTTAAGAAAGCCTACTCGTGAGTAAGCTAGCGCCTGCCAGAGGCTTCTGGCAAGGATAGGAAACGTAGAATGTAGAAAGGATTATTTGTTTTATTTCCCAGTGACCCTATCCTGAGTTTAGCAAGTAAACTTTATTTTTATAAGAGCAACGACTCTGTCTTTTCTGTGCGTGTGTGTGACTCATTCTATTTTCAATAAGCCATAACTAAAGATCCTAGACCTCTGTATTGGTAGCAGTATTCAATATCTAACAATTATAATATGTCAACTTAATTAAAGCATAAAAGAGCCCCATGGCGCAGAGTGGTAAGCTGCAGTACTGCAGTCCCAAGCTCTGCTCATGACCTGAGTTCGATCCCAACGGAAGTTGGTTGAGGTAGCTGGCTCAAGGTTGACTCAGCCTTCCATCCTGCTAAAAGTTAAAGGTCAAATATATTCCTGGCGTGTCTTGCTGACAACAGCATAATACAGAAAGTGGAAAGGGAAACAAGAGGGTCTGCTATCTTTGACTTGATTCACACCAACAGGAAAGAACTGGTTGACAAGGTGAAAGTAGTGGGCACCCTGGGTAGTAGTGATCCTGTAATTTTGGAGTTTACAATCTTGGGCAAAGGAAAAGCTGTACGTAGTCATACGTATAGGTTGGACTTTAGGAAAGCAAATTTGAACAAACTTAAAGTTATGCTGGTTAGAATTCCATGGTCAGAAATACTTAAGGAGAAGGGAGTTCAAGAGGGGGTGGGAGTTTCTTAAAAGGAAAGTTTTGAAGGCACAATCACAAACGATTCCTATGCGAAGAAAAAATGGGGGGGAGCCTAAAGAAGCCAGGGTGGCTCCATAAACAGCTTTCTAAAGATTGGAGAAATAAAAAAGACTATTTTCAATGGGGCAAAATGCCCCCATTAAAAAAAAAAAACCATTCAAAAGGCTTTTTAAAGCCTTTTGGCAGCCAGGGAACAGCTTTGGAGGCGCCACGGTGGCATTTGGCCATGCTGTCCCCAGCTGCCGAAGGCTGAGGAACGGGCTGTTAGTCCTCAGGGCCAGATAAATTGCATCCAAGGGTACAGAAAGAACTCGCAGATGTAATTTCTGAGTCTCTGTACATTATTTTTGAGAATTCTTGGAGAACAGGTTAGTTGCCAGATGAGGCAGGCAACTGTTGTCCCCATCTTCAAGAAGGGGAAAAAGGAGGATCCAGGTAACTACCGACCCATCAACTGGATGTCTATTCCTGGAAAAGTTTTAGAACAAATCATCAGTCAGTCCTTCAGCATTTCGAAAGAATAGCTGTGACTACTGAGAGCCAGCACTGGTTTCTCTAGAACAAGTCACGTCAGCCAATAGAGATCAGCTCACCTGGAGAAAATGGCCGCTTTGGCAATTGGACTCTATGGCATTGAAGTCCCTCCTCTCCCCAAACCCCACCCTCCTCAGGCTCCGACCCAAAGATCTCCAGGTATTTCCCAACCCAGAGCTGGTAACCCTATCCCTAAGGTGGAATAGCTGATTATGGTGCCATATATAGATATTCTGTATTAGTAAGTATGATTTTAATTGCAATTTAAATTTATATTACATTATTTATACATATTTGATATTAGCTGCCCTTAGTCTGGCTTGCCAGGGGTGGGCAGGGTGTAAATGCAATTTATTAGTAGTATTAATATTATTAATATTAATGTTGATAATATTATTGATAATTTATTATTATTAATAATAACAACAATATCTTCAGTCACACAGTGAAAATGTTTGTGCTGTGGTGGCAGAATCACAGACAAGCACATATCTAAGCCAATCAGAAGCGTTGCCCCACCTGGCTCCGTCCATGTTCTAAAAACATTTGATGGACCCCACGAAAGGTGTTGGTGGGCACCATGTTGGGGACGCCTGCACTATCACATTAATGCACGAAGCTGCCTTCATCAAGGTCAGTATTGTCTACTCAGACTGGTAGCAGCTCTTTCAGGGTCTCCCACAGAGGACTTTCACATCACCTTCCATGGAGATGTCGGGGATTGAACCTGGGGCCTTCTGCATGCCAAGCAGATGCTCTACCACCGACCTACAGCCCTTCCCCACAGCTCGACACTTGCTGTGTGTGAAAATGGCAGGGTGTGCTGGGAGGATTCAAGAGCACACATTTACAGGATGCAGCCATTCCACACATACTCCCACTTGGAAATCTAACTTTTGACAAGCTTTGGGCAGACAGCTGAACTCTGAAGAATGTCAGCTCTGGTAGCTTGTGCTAACAAAGTTTCAGTCAAAAAGGCATCTTTCTTTCTTTTTTGCCATCAAGTCGCAGCTGACATATGGTGACCCTATAGCAGTGGTGGCGAACCTATGGCACGCAAGCCAGAGGGGGCACGCAGAGCCCTCTCTGTGGGCAAGCGCGCTATCACCCCAGCACATCTAGACAGTTGCAAATCCAAGGCAAAACCTCCCATGCGTTTTGGCCATTTGGTCCTTCCCCTCGCCTGCCCGCCATGCCAAGACCCTGCGGGATCCGCCCAGGCCTGCTTCCTGCCTTCCTTTCCCCTCTGCTTCCCGGAGCCTCCCGATGGGCCTCTGAGTGGCCCCGGAGCAGCAGCAGGTGGCGGCGGCGGGGCGGGCATGGAACAGCGAAGCTGGGGGCTGCTGCTGCTGCTGGCTGCCCTGGCCAGAGCGCAGTACGAGAAGTACAGCTTCCACGGCTTCCCGGTGGCCAAGCTGCTGCCGCTGCAGCACACCTACTAGCTGGAGCAGTATGAGGGTGAAGGCTGGAAGGAGAGCATCAGCGCCCTGGAGGCCAGCCTGCGCCTCCACCAACTGCTGCGCGACAGCGAGGCGCACTGCCACCAGGAGTGCACCGGCAGTACCGGTGAGGCGCCGGGGGAGCCCTGGCTCAGGGAGCCGGCCTTTGGAGAGCTGGGCCCCGGCGCCGTGACGGACGAGGGGCTGGCTGAGCTGGAGCTCTTCGGGCGCGTCCTGCGGTGTGCCTCCTGCCTGCAGCGCTGCAAGCGTGGCCTGCCCATCTTCCAGCTTTGCTACACGCCAGCCGAGACCCTGAGCGACTTCCAGCAATGCACCCCTTACCTGTACCTGCACTCTACCTGTACCTGCGCTCTATAAGGTGAGGGGCACCCCCCCCAGAGACTGTCCAGCCGTGTGATCCTGTGCAGAGAGACTCCGCTAGCATGGGATGAAGTGGGGATGTTAATGTATGAGTTGTCTTTTCTAAACTAAAACCTCTGTATTCAGGTTAAATTGCCATGTTGGCACTTTGTGATAAATAAGTGGGTTTTGATTTGCAGTTTGGGCACTCGGTCTCTAAAAGGTTCGCCATCACTGCCCTATAGGGTTTTCAAGGCAAGAGACGTTCAGAGGTGGTTTGCCATTGCCTGCCTCCTCATCACGACCCTGGTATTCCTTGGAGGTTTCCCATCCAAATACTTGCCAGGGTCAAGGCTGAAAGTGTGTAACTGGTCCAAGGTCACCCAGCAAGCTTCCATAGTGTGAATGGGGATTCGAACCTGGGTTTCCCAGATCCTAGTCTGATACCTTAACCACTACACCACACTGGCTCTAAAAAAAAAAGGCATCTACCAAAAGGCAAGAACTGGGTAGCAATTTACCAGGGACAAGTACCCCCCCCCCAAATAATCCCTGGGAAATAGGATCAGTTGGAACAGCTGGGAGCCCTCTTGGCCGAGCAGCATGTCGAAAAATCAGAAGTTGCTTTCTCTAGAGAAGGTATCCTGCTCAGTCTGCAAGACACTATGCCTTTTGATCATTCTCCCCAACACATATCTTTCTCTAGTGCCGTTCTGTAGATCTGGAAAGGCATTCCTCTGAAGGGGGGGTCCTATGAAGTCCACACACAGACAAATTAGCAAGGACCGCCCCCCCCAATAAAACCCATGCCCCACCAATACTCACTCTCCATCCCCCATGTCCTCCTCCAGGCAGACTTGCTGCGTAATGAAGTCGCCTCCTTTCTCCATACTTCAAGGCTGAATCCCAGAAAAGAAGAAGAGGTTTTAGGAATGGCTTTCCTTCTTAAGGAAGCTGCTTTTCTGCTGTTTTCCCCCCCTGCCAGTTGTGGATGCCAGGTCCAGATAGAAAGGGAGCACAGAAGAAGCCATGTCTAATGGCCTCCTTGGCTGCCTGCAGTTTCGGTCAGAAGCCTTTGGGGGGTGGGTCTTTTTGCATCAGAAGGGAAAGATCACTTTTACCTGCCCCCCTTGCTTCCTGCCTTCTTGAAAATAGAGGCACCAGGTGTAGGGATGCCAGCTTCCAGGTGGGACCTGGGGATCCCCCAGAATTATAGCTACAGAAATCAGAAAATGGATGCTTTGGAGGTGAACTCTCTGGCATTGTACCCCCTGAGGCCTCTGTCCTCCCCAGGCTCCATCTCCAAAGCTCCAGGAGTTTCCCAACCTGGATCTGGCAACCCTACGCCCCCATCTCCTGCTGGTGGCCAGGGGGGACCTGGTGACCCTAACCAAGTGATGGGGAGGGGGGCAACAGCCAATTCTTAAAGAGCAGGTGAGATTCCCAGCATGTGAGATGCAGTAGCAGCTCCAGAACTAGGGCGGCTGGAGATGGGGAAGCCGCTTTTCTCTACCACGCTGTCTCAGACTAGCCTACCTCATAGGGTTGTCACGGGTCTGTAATGGTGAAGAGAACCCTTTGTGCTGCCCTGACAAAGGGTGGAAGGAGTACCGCCAACATTTGCCGAGGCAGCCGAGAAGGGAGCTCCTTTGCATAGCGTGCAGGGAGGGGATTGTCCACAGCGATTACTCACCTAGAAGGAGCTTTTCATTCCCTGGAACGTGGCTCTGCTTGAGCTTCCCTCCTGGAATAGAGACAGCTGTCTGCAACTAGGAACCAGTTTGCCCCACCACCTCCTGCATCGGGCTGCATCAGCCACACCTCCATACCTGCACAGCATCCAACCTGCACTATTGGTTCATATCTTGGCAACCAGACCTGTGTCCCTCCCCTAGGAACACGAATGGAGAAATTGAGCTGGCTTGGCTCTTCTGAATGCACCCGGATGCGGAATCGGCAGCCTACTAAGGTGTAATTGATGCACAGGGAAGGGTGTGGTAGTGTGCGATGGAGCAATTTTGCCATTTGGAAATTAGGTAGAAGAGCAAAAACAAAGCCCTTCTTCAACAAAGATGTCTTGCTGCCATCTACGGACTAAGCAGGAGAGATCAAAGTAGAGATGTTCCACCCCAGAAATGGGAGCTTTCATTCATGGGTAGGGTTGCCAACCTCCAGGTGGTGGCTGGAGATCTCCTGCTATTGCAACTGATCTCCAGGTGACAGAGAGATGTTCCCCTGGAGAAAATGGCCGCTTTGGCAATTGGACTCTATGGCATTGAAGTCCCTCCCCTCTCCAAACCCTGCCCTCCTCAGGCTCCTGCCCCAAAATCTCCAGGTATTTCCTACCATGGCCCCCATTTTCCCTCCATGAATTCCCTGTGCAACCTCTCCAGGGCCTTTGGATGTAGGGTTGCCAGGTCCCTCTTCACAACCGGCGGGAGGTTTGGGGGCAGAGCCTGAGGAGGGCAGGGTTTGAGGAGGGGAGGGACTTCAATGTCATAGAGTCCAATTGCCAAAGCAGCCATTTTCCTCAGGTGAACTGATCTCTATCGGCAGACTAATAGATTGTCCGTGAACAATATGATATACATTTCTTACAAGTGATGTGAATTTTACACATAGAGCAACTGTGATCACGTGCATCTTTCAGCACTGGCTGGAGTTTATATTTTCTCAGTGAATGAACGTGCGACTGAAGAAACTTTGATGTGAAAGGGGACCTAGACCGTATGCTCTTCTCGCCATTCGCTTCATTTTTGTTATGCACTGTTTGTACTGAGCTTGTGCCTTTCCCAATGTGCCTTCGGGAAATTATGTATCAAATATACAGAAAAGTTTATTGGGGCACATTAGGTTTATTAATTGCTTGATTTTTCTCCTTGTACCCATCTGATGCTTTGCACCTAGAAGGGTTTTTTGTATTGTCTGTAATATTCAATATATATCATTCTAGTTTGAGATCGGTATTGTTCTATGTTTGAGATTGTTAGTTCCATTTAGTCACAGTGCTACTGTTTTGCTGAGTACCTGGAGGCTGGCAACCCTATCAGGGACAGATTCACGCACTCATGCTGACTGCGCTCGGGCAAGGGGGGTGGCTGTCTGAGTGCTCGTCTGGGCTCCTGCATTCGAGTCCTGAGGCCAAGGAGAACACTCCCAAAGTCAGCTTTGCCACAAAGTAGATGCGTCAACCTCTTGACAATGTGGGCTCCGCCCTGCCTCTCTCCTCTTATTTACTGCTGGGTTCCCTCCCACTGACCAATTCACCAGCTGCACGATGCTCAGGACAGCTGGTCTGGTAGGGAAATAACAAGCAGGCACTAACAGCCACACATATCATGAGACCCACTGGGCCTCTGGAACTTGGCTACTGCCTGGAAAAAATAACGGGTCCTCCCTGCCTGCCCTGCCCTCCAGTATACGCATCTTCCCAGCCTTTTCACCGGTGAGATTGTGGCTGAGGACTGAACCTAAGATTCTCATGTACTGCAGCAGCCTGTGTGATTCTCCTGGGTTACAGCCCCATGTGGACGTCTAGATGGCTCCGCTCCCTGGATACAATACCGTAGAGCAGGAATGGGGAACTTCAGGCCCGGGAGCCATTTAAGGCCCACAAAATAATTTGGTCTGGCCCTTCGTGGGTCCTGGCAGATCTCTAGCTCAAAAGGATCTAAGCCTGGCGATCCACACCCCTCCTGTGGACAGGAATAACCTCTTTTCACCTCCCGGACGCCCCATAGTCTCCGGTATGAACAGTCCATTAGATCACATTTCGAAGTACTTAGAAAGTCATCTCCACAATTTTTCCACAAGAACTCCTTTATATATATTAGACACCACACAGTTTATTAAAGAAATAGAAAACACCCCAAAAAAACCGGGGGCTGTTATCGCCATGTTGGATGTTAGATCCTTGTACACTAATGTACCACTTGAAGACGTGCTGAAATTGAAAGATTACTCAAGAGTAGGACTGAACAAGACCCTCCAATACATTTCTTATTAGATCTGCTGGACTTACTCTTTGAAAATAACTACTTTAGATTTGAGGATGATATATACCAGCAAGTTAAAGAGGTTGCGATGGGTTCAACGGTGGCACCATCCGTGGCTAACATTCATATGATTTCTTATGAGGAAAAATTTATTTATGTTAATGAGATCTTTAAACACCATGTATTGTTTTACCGCCGTTTTGTGGATGACTTGATTATGCTGTTTGATAATATGCAGAATTGTGAAACATTTATTAATAGGATCAATCAGCATGATGCACACATTCAATTTGACCACAAAGTCGATGCATCTAATCTTCCTTTTTTAGACACCGTGGTAAACGTAGACGCACAAGGAAAACTGTGGGTTACACCTTACAAGAAACCTACTGATAAGGGAGTGCTCCCACATTATGATTCACATAATCCTCTTTTCTTAAAAAATAACTTACCCTATGGGCAATTTTTACATTTGAAAAGAAATGCTACTAAAATAGAGGATTATGAGACCGTGACGACAAACTTAAAGGAAGTCCTGATAGGGAGGGGCTACCCTCCACACATTATTGATTTGGTGAAAAAAAAAAGCCAACAGTGTAAACCGCTCTACTCTTTTTACTCCTAAGGAACGCCATATGCAAAAATTGACTGCCTCCTTCAGTTACAAACCTCTAGCCAACAAAATTAAACATTATTTTTAAGCATTGGCACATAGTACAAGGAATAACAGGCTGTTCAGAATTGCCCTTAATAGGGTTGAAATGGACTGTCTCTTTAAGAGACTTGCTGATTTACACAGACTTAACAAAAACTCCACCCACAACAAGGGCAGTCGGCCACCATTCTTGTGGATCATGTGCAGTATGCTGCTTCTCCCTGCCTGTAAAAAGTTTTACTTGGGAGGATAAAAGTAAAGTAAAGGTCCCCTGTGCAAGCACCGGGTCATTCCTGACCCATGGGGTGACGTCACATCTCGACGTTTTCTAGGCAGACTTTGTTTGCGGGGTGGTTTGCCAGTGCCTTCCCCAGTCATCTTCCCTTTACCCCCAGCAAGCTGGGTACTCATTTCACCGACCTCGGAAGGATGGAAGGCTGAGTCAACCTTGAGCTGGCTACCTGAAACCTACTTCCGTTGGGATCGAACTCAGGTCGTGAGCAGAGCTTTTGACTGTAGTACTGCCGCTTAACACTCTGCGCCACGGGGCTCCTACTTGGGAGGATACCGGCTTTAAATTTGAACTGCGTCATTTCACAAATTGTAATTCTATGAATGTGATTTATGTTTTAATTTGCCCATGCAAATTAATTTATGCCGGTAAGACAGTACGCCCCCTAAAATTGAGAATTGGGGAGCACCACTCACGAATCAGAAATCACATGATGGACGCATCCGTCATAGAACATTTTACTCGATTCAAACACTCTGAGGATGATTTAACAAATTTTGCAGTCTGGCAATTTTTGCCTAAGAAATATCAAAGGACCGATATAGATAAGAAGCACATTTTGTACATCTTTTTGATTGTGTGACACCTAAAGGGTTAAACATGATGAATGACCTCACCTCTTTTCTGTAACCACCTTTCTTGCACCTGGGATCTAACTAATATGTACTTAAATATGATGTTAACTATCAGCTATATGACTGTGAACAAGATAGAATCTTTGTCAGGTCTGACCTCACAAGTTACTGTGATAAAGAATGAATCATATGTAAGGACATGAGAGTATGAAAACTTAACTTTATTGTAAATAACCTATAACTGTTTATTAGGAATTTCCAATTAATAATGCTGGCGTTGTAATTAACAGCTTCCCCCCTTTTAATATACAAATTCAATGCCTCTGTGACTGACATAATGCCTTTTTTACTAAGCGACAGGGACCCCAAGGCTACATTGGCAGTGGCAAGATTTGTTTCAGTCCTTATGTCCCTCCAACACTAGATATATGCTGCTCAAGATCAATTGATCAAGGAGCTTCAAGGGATAAAAGGAAAACAAGGTAATTAACAGCTAAAGCGTTTCTGAGGTATATACACAAACCCAGACGTTGAATTGAATTGAATAAGGCTTCCGTGAATTATTGGGGTAACTGAAGAAGATTTGAAACAGACATTTACCGGCATCCTGTACCACTACCAAACGGACAACAGCCTATAATACTTAATTCAAGAAGAAGACGTTGCTATATCTATATGTATTTCCGTTAACGCCTGCTCTGCAGCATTTTGTTGTTGTTGATGTGTATTTATGTTACATTATGGAAATAATAATGTACATATAACAAAAACTATTTGCTTTTTTCATGCCACATGTTATATGCTTTAAATACAACACATTTAGTTTATTTATATAGCCTACCACTGTGTTTTTGATTACAACTATACCTACAGTTAAAATTACTGGTTTGAGTACCTGGAGGTTGGCAACCCTACAGCAGCCCCAGCCTTCTGCAAAGTTGCAGCTGCAAGCCAACAGCCCCAACCCCGCACCAGAGTGGGGGGAGAGCCTCCTCTTTCTCACTTCTCTCCCCCCCCCCAGCCCATTGGAGGGCAGACCGGGTGGCAGGGTGCTTTTCCAGGGCTGTTTTTACCTCTCTATCATCCCCTGGTCAGAGCTTCCAGCAATTTTGTTTAAACATTCATTTTCAGGCTCACAGAGGGTCTGATTTGGATCAAGACTTCAGTGCACAGGGAGGGAGGGTTTAACCCCCCTTCCCCCCCCCCCGGTTTTCAAACCTGAATCAACCTTGTTATGTACTCTGTTAGGGCAAATGTACATGGGACCATGTTACCCTGTGGAGTGGGAAATGTGAGTACTTTTCTCATAGCCTCCTTAATTCCCGCCTTTCTCCCCAATGGAGATCCTGCATGATATCTTCACAACAATCCTGTGATGTTGCATATTTATTACCCACCAGACTAATGAAGCCTGCCACCCCAACTCACAGGCTGGGACTGTAGGGAACAACCCTTGTAGGCACCTTTGTTTTACCAAAGGAATGGGAGATTTATTCCGCTGACCAAGGTCCCAGGTTACAGGACCTCAACGAGTTTAGCTGTCTAGCCTGTCTAGCCTGATCTGCCACCCCAAACTTACACAGATGGGGCTTCCATTTTAATCCAGCGTGGTGTCAGCATGGTGTGGTGGTTAAGAGTGGTGGTTTGGAGAACCGGGTTTGATTCCCTGCTTCTCCACATGAGCAGCGGACATTAATCTGGTGAATTGGATTTGTTTCCCCACTCCTACGCATGAAGCCAGCTGGGTGACCTTGGGCTAGTCACAGTTCTCTCTGAACTCTCTCAGCCCCACCTACCTCACAGGGTGTCTGTTGTGGGGAGGGGAAGGGAAGGTGATTGTAAGCTAGTTTGATTCTTCCTTAAGCGATAGAGGAAAGTCAGCGTATAAAAACCAACTCTTCTTCTTCTTCTTCTTCTTCTTCTTCTTCCTCCTAATTACTAATTCTGTCTTGGAAACAAAACCATTCTTTCCAGGGCTGTTTACCGCCCGGACAACCCCAGTAATTTTGTTTATACATTAATTTTCAGCCACATACAGCTTCTGATTTGGATCAAGACTTCAGTGTGTTAATAAGAATCAGCTACGCTTTCTCCAGCCACCACCCTCTAACTCATGCTGACCATGGAGCCAAATGTTATGTGTTGAGCCAGCCTTAGTAATTAAAATCTGAGCAAGGGTTTCCTCATTTGTTGTGTGGTGAGCATGTACCCTTTAGGCTTTTTACATGGAGCAAAAGGGCCAAATGCTAGGAAAAGCTGAACGCAGCAGGTAAAGAGGAAGACCCAACATGAGATGGATTGACACAATTAAGGAAGCCACAACTTTCATTTTGCAAGTCTGGAGCACGGCTATTAAAGGTAGAATGTTTTGGAGGTCATTGATTCATAGGTTCGCCATGAGTCAGAAGTGACTTGACGGCACTGAACACTCACACAAAAGGGCCACCAACACAAATTTAATACAAAGAAAAATGTAATTGTATTTGCAATTAAAGCCACTGATTTTAAAAATTGAAAGGCGGATCAAATGTCTAGTCCATCCATGTCTGATGACACCTGAGCAAAGTTAATCAAAGCATTGCTCTTTCTAAATTAAAAAAAACAACCTTGTCCTCAATGTTAACAAAGCAGAAAAAAGATGCTTTAGTTTCCCTTTGTTGCTTGGCTAGCATGTAAATCACCCCCTGTAGCTCCAAATAGGTGGGAAGTAGGTTTGCCAGCTCCAGGTTGGGAAATACCTGGAGATTTTGGGGGCGGAGCCTGAGGAGGGCGAGGTTTGGGGAAGGGAGGGACTTCAGTACCATAGAGTCCAATTGCCAAAGCGGCCATTTTCTCCAGGTGAACTGATCTCTATCGGCTGGGGATCAGTTGTAATAGTGGGACATCTCCAGCTACTACCTGGAGGCTGGCAACCCTAGTGGGAAGGAACTGACCAGAGGCCTCAAAGGAAGGAATTCCTGTTTCTTTTCCCCACCCCAGTCCCCACCCCTTCTGCTTGTTGGAAAATGCAGACTTGTTCTTTCCAAGGTGACTTTGGCTCAGGAGGGGTATTTTACTCCAGGGTTGTCACACAGCTCCAAATCTTCCAGCCACACAGATTCCCAGACTTGTTGAACTTGTCTGATACCCCTTTGTTCCACCCAGAATGCTGCTTGTCAGCAGACCGCAGGTTAAACGTTTCTTTTCGAAAGCGGTGCATTTGCTACAAGTGATGCCTCTTGATGGGCGTCGAGCCAAGCACAGCCCTGGGGCCTTCCGCCGAGCAAGGCGACCTCATGCTTGCCTTCTGTTGCAACTCCTTGCTGATTATGCCGTGGATAAGCTACTAGCCCACAACGGGGCAGTTGACACATCCTCCACCCACTGCTCTCTCATCCAAAGGATAGGGGTTGCGGAAATACCTGGAGATTTTGGGGGGCGGAGCATGAGCAGGGCGGGGTTTGGGGAGGGGAGGGACTTCAACGCCTAGAGTCCAATTAGGGTTGCCAACCTCCAGGTGGTGAAACAACCAGCACTGATGGCTAAATATAACAAATATATTGTTGCAATTATATTCTTAAATGTTGTATGCAAGAATGTCACAATAAATTGCTACTATAAGTTGCTTTTACTATATACAGTTGTCTCTAGATGTAATTATTCACAGCGATGCATAATATATGCCACTTCAATACACAGAGTAGATACCACAATATTACAACAACAGTACACAGTTTTATATGGTATAAATGTCCATATTCCTGTCCAAACAGTGCTAATTACAGCACGAGGTCTTTTTTGAACCTCCGGGTAGTAGCTGGAGATCTCCTGCTATTACAAATGATCTCCAGAGCCAACAGAGATCAGTTCCCCTGGAGAAAATGGCCACTTTGGCAATTGGACTCTATGGCATTGGAGTCCTTCCCCTCCCCAAACTCCCCCCCATGGTGAAGAGGGACCTGGCAACCCTACATCCAATGGCCAAAGAAGCCATTTTCTCCAGGTGAACTGATCTCTGTCAGCTGGAGATCAGTTGTAATAGTGGGAGGTCTCCAGCTACCACCTGGAGGTTGGCAACCCTACCAAAGGAGCTTCTCACAATGGGGAGGGGGGCTGAAATGCTGACGTGACTGTGGAATAGGCTTTCCTGCAGAGATGAGCACCCCATCCCACCTTCTAATAAGTGATGGGAGGGGTGGATTTTGGCTGCCAGTGACGGGAACAGAGAGCCAGTCTCCATTCATCCTTGGGCCTGACGCATGAAGAGGGGTGGGCCCAAGGGAAAGGAGGCTTATAGGGTCTGGGGCGGGCAGTTCGGAAGGGGGGGGCTGAAATGCTTGTGTGACTGTGGAATAGGCTTTCCTGCAGAGACACTGGCCACCATGGGGGTGTCCAAAAAACATCATTATTGGAAGAAGTCGGCACCAACAGCAATCCTTGAAAAGAATGAAACCCTAGCCTTGCTTTGCAACTTTGTGGTGGTGGTGGGTAGAAAGTGCTGTCAAGTTGCGGTTGACTTATGGCAAACTTTTAGGGGGTTTTCAAGGCAAGAGAGGAAGGGAGGTGGTTTGCCATGGCCTGCCTCTGCGCAGCAACCCTGCATTTCCTTGCTGCTCTGCCATTCAAATATCAACCAAGGCAGACCCTGCTTTGCTTCCAAGAGCTGACCAGATCTGGCTAGCCTGGGCCATCCAGGTTAGGGCACTTTGCAACTTACAGATCCCCCAAACATCTAACATATAGAGAAAAATGTCACAATCCGCAACAAATCAAGCAATTTAAAAGTAGCAGATTATTTGAAAAATACTGGAAAGAAAAGAAGACACCAATGCTAAAAGAGGGGATTACAAAAATGTTTGAATGGCAAAACTAACGAACTTGCTTCGAAAAAAGATGATGGAGGAACATGAACAGAGATGGCAACCTTTCTATAATAGATATGTGTTAAACTAGTGGTAACATTAAATTTCATATGTGAACAGAGCAGATATTTTAAAGTTAGATGAAGTCGAGTTTACAGTTGTTAGTTTCATAGAAGAACTTTATAGGCCAGAAAGAGCAAGGGTTCCCTGACCTGGATTGCCCAGGCTAGCCTGATCTCATCAGATCTCAGAAGCTAAGCAGGGTTGGCCCTGGTTAGTATTTGGATGGGAGACCGCCTAGGAATACCAGGGGTTGCTGGGCAGAGGAAGGCACTGGCAAACCACCTCTGTTAGTCTCTTGCCATGAAAACCCCATAAGGGGTCGCCATAAGTCGGCTGTGACTTAACGGCACTTTACACACACACACAAGAGCAAGGGTATATATTTTAAGGAATTATTCACAACAATGACAAATATGAGAAGTTTAGATCTTTTTTCACCTCTCCTAAAGCTGCATAGAAAGAAGTAAAATTATTCACAGTGGGTAGCCGTGTTAGTCTGTCTGCAGTAGTAGAAAAGGGCAAGAGTCCAGTAGCACCTTAAAGACTAACAAAAATATTTTCTGGTAGGGTATGAGCTTTTGTGAGCCACAGCTCATACCCTATCAGAAAATATTTTTGCAAGTAAAATTATGTCAGAAAATTTCATGTTGATGAGGGCTTGGAATGGATACCAACCCAACAATGTTATCTTGTCTCCCCCTTCCTTCCTTCCTTCCTTCCTTCCTTCCTTCCTTCCTTTCTTTCTTTCTTTCTTTCTTTCTTTCTTTCTTTCTTTCTTTCTTTCTTTCTTTCTTTCTTTCTTTCTCCTTAAAAATGCAATAATTTTTTTTAAGTAGCAGATGAGATTAGTTTTTCAGACCAGCTGTTTGTGTGTGTCTCTTCTCTGTGTGTAAAGGGCCGTCAAGTCCTAGCTGACTTATGGCAACCCCATAGGGTTTTCAAGGCAAGAAACTAAAGAAGGAGTAGTAGTTGGTTTTTATATGCTGACTTTCTCTACCACTTAAGAGAGAATCAAACCGGCTTACAATCACCTTCCCTTCCCCTCCCCACAACAGACACCCTGTGAGGTAGGAGAGGCTGAGAGAGCTGTGACCAGCCCAAGGTCATCCAGCTGGCTTCATGTGTAGGAGTGGTGAAACCAACCCAGTTCACCAGATTAGAGTCAACTGCTCATGTGGAGCAGTGGGGAATCAAACTCGGTTCTCCAGATTAGAGTCCACCGCTCCAAACCACAGTTCTTAACCTCTACACCACGCCATTGCCTTCTTATGCATAGCAACCCTGGTATTGCTTGGTGGTCTCCCATTAGGGTTTCCAGCTCTGAGTTGGGAAATACCTGGAGATTTTGAGGGTGGAGCCTGAGGAGGGTGGGGTTTAGAGAGGGGAGGGACTTCAATGCCATAGAGTCCAATTGCCAAAGTGGTCATTTTCTCCAGGGGAACTGATTTCTGTTGCCTGGAGATCACTTACAATAGCGGGAGATCTCCAGCCACCCTCCTGGAGGTTGGCAGCCCTATCTCCCATCCAATTACTAACCAGGGCCGACCCTGCTTAGCTTGAGATCTGATGAGATCAGGCTAGCCTGGGCCATTCAGGTCAGGGCTTGTGCCACTTCTAGGCATCCAAATTTGGTGTTTGATGAATCCAAGTAGGCAAAGGGTTCACAAGAGCTTTTGGACTTCAGTGCCACAAAGATGAAATCCAGCAGGGTAAGAATCACCTTAGTTCAAATACTGGAGTTTGTTATTAAGGTTCCACCTGGCTGTGGGAGGGGCTGTGGCTCAATGGTACAGCATGTGCTTGGCATGCAGAAGGTCCCAGGTTCAATCCTAGGCATCTCCAGTTAAAGGGACTAGGCAGGAAGGTGATGTGAAAGACCTCTGCCTGAGACCCTGGAGAGCTGCTACCGGTCTGAGTAGACAATACTGACTTCGATGGACCAAGGGTCTGATTCAGTAGAAGGCAGCTTCATGTGTTCATGTGAACTGGTCATTCCTATTTTTCCTCTGCATATTTTGCAAGAAGTGGGTAGAAAGAAAACCCTGAGTAAAAACAGAATTCTCTGGGCTCACAAAGTTTCTGCAAAAAACCACCTGTTAATGACCCCTTGTTGACAGTACAAAAGAGAATTTATTTTGAAGGGACAAAAGTGCAAAATGACGCTCCCATATATTATATAGATTTTTGTTATATATATGTATATCATCAATGTATATAATATACATATATAACAACAACTCATTTAAACATAGAAGAAATTGTGCTGACCATTATTAATGCTTTTTTTTTTTTTTTTTGCTATCAAGTCGCATCTGACATGTTGACCCCTGGTGGGTTTTTCAAAGCAAGACATGTTCAGAAGTGGTTTGCCATTTATAGAGTCAATCCTTCTCATATTGGGTCTTCCTCTTTTCCTGCTGCAACCATGGCTTTTCCTGACCCACACAGTCAAAAGCTTTGCTGTAATCTACAAAACACAAGTTGATTTTCTTCTGCTATTCTCTCGTATGCTCCAGTAACCAATGTACATTTGCAATATGATCTCTAGTGCCTCTTCCTTTTCTGAATACGGATGTGCTATGATGCTGTATATACATGTGCTATAGAAATATGGAGGGTCCGTGGCTCAGTGGTAGAGCATCTGCTTGGCATGCAGAAGGTCCCGGATTCAATCCCTGACATCTCCAGGTAAAGGATGTAGCAGTAGGTAATAGGAAAGACCTCTGCCTGAGACCCTGGAGCCAGCGCAGACAATACTGACTTTGATGGAGCAAGAGTCTGATGCAGTATAAGGCAGCTTTATGTGTTCATATGTACTTTGTGTGGTGGTAATGTATGGGGGGAAAGAAGAAACCTGTTTGTTAGTAAGGCTCTCTCTCTCTTTACATGCAGTAAATTTCCCTAACCTACTGTATCTCCTTTTATCTTAAAATCTATGTTTTGTTATGAGAAGCTTAACTAGATTTTAGAGAGTTTATTAATGCTTGGGGCATGTAAGCAATTTACAAATACTGCGTACTCTGAATTGAGAGTGGTTAAGAGTGCTGATCTAATGCATGTTTACTCTCAAGCCAACCCTGCTTCATTTCATAGGGTTTCCTCTCTGGCAAGCGTGCATCCCTATAGCAGTGCTGCAATTCAGCTCTTGCCTCTGCCACCCACTTCTCTGACCTTAGGCAAGCCACTCTCAGCTCCCCACCCCCGCAATATGGAGATAACACTGACCTACCTTGCAGGGATGTTGTAAAAGCTAGCGGAGACAACGTACGAGCAGGGAGTGCTTGGACTGCCCAAAAGTGGCACGGGTAAATGGCTGAGGCTGCTTATGTGGGATTGCTGAGCAAGTGGCGTTGAGGGCCTGGGTGCGTGCGTGTGTTGGCGGGGAGTACCTTTCTGCTCCCTCCTGCCTGTTTCTGCCGTTGAGGCCCGCCCACGTCCCCTGCTCAAGGTTGACTCAGCCTTCCATCCTTCCGAGGTTGGTAAAATGAGTTCACAGCTTGCTGGGTTAAAGTGTAGGCTACTGGGGAAGGCACTGGCAAACCACCCCGTAAACATAGTCTGCCTAGTAAACGTCGGGATGTGACGTCACCCCATGGGTCAGGAATGACCAGGTGCTTGCACAGGAGACTACCTTTACCTCTTCATCCCTTATAAAAGCGTCCTGCCCTATTTTATTACACTCCAGTTCCAATCCCTTCATAAAAATACTCTCATGGTAATTTCTGTATTGTTCCTTCTGCAGAATGACAGAGGTGTGATAAAATCCTTTCTGCGGTGAATAAAAGCCTTTCCAAGGTGTCTGAGAAAAGCAGCAAAGCATGCCTACCTATTTATACGTTAATTGCCAGAAGGACTCACGCCCTTCTAAACCTTCAAAGGCTGTAACTCCGTTTAAGGTTGCAAGGTTAAAGGCAATATTTAGATTTTGCTATTATTAATAAACAAAGGCGTTTTTAAATAAAGGAAGGGTTGTAGTCAAACGAAATTGTGCAGGAGCAGAGCACTTTTTATAAATGGAGAGGGATAGCAGGTTCAATGTCTGGGTCTTTCAAAGGCAGTTTATTGTAAAAAAAAACCATTGTACTCTTTATTTTAGCTATTACATTCCTTTAAGAACATAAGAAAAGCCCTGCTGGATCAGACCAAGGCCCATCATGTCCAGCAGCCTGGTCACACAATGGCCAACCAGGGCCCACAAACAAGACGACTGCAGCAGCATTATCCTGCCTGTGTTCCACAGCACCGAATATAATGGCCATGCTCCTCTGATCCTGGAGAGAATAGGTATGCATCATGACTAGTATCTATTTTGACTAGTAGCCACGGATAGCCCTATCCTTCGCAAACATGCCCACTTTATTACACATTTCTATTTTTTCAATCCAGATTTATTCTCCTGATTTCTCATTCTGTCATCCACCTTGAACCCCAACAAGAAAGGTGGACCATAAGCTTAGTAACTCAGTAAATAAATATATGTGGCCCTAGAGGGGCAGGCAGGTTTGGGCTGCTTCCTAACAGCACAATCCTACACAGGGGATGGAAATCAGTGGATTCAAACTGGAGCAACTCGCCCTAGGATCGCACTGGGACATTTATGCAGGGTCAATTTCGATGCTCGCTCAAAGCTCTTTTTTAAAATGCGACCTTTAAAATGCCTATTCACGGTCCTGATGCAAGAGAAATTCTACCCCCCCACACACACTTGCCTGCTCCTTCATTTGCAAAACTATTGGCAATGGTTGTTTGCATAGCTAAGCAGCGGTTGTGATTTTTCAGGGTTCCTTCAGTAAATGCTTCAGTTTGGGGGTGGAGCAAATACAAAAGGTCACGTTAAAGGGGCTCTTAAGTAATGCGAAGCAGGTATGCGCCGACTTCGCAGTCACTTCCTAAATGACGGTTCAGCATGAAGAACTTTTTTAAAAATACGCGGGGCACTTCTGTCTGGAATGCGCTGCTAATTACCAAGCATAAATGGCCTTAAAAGACAAGGGCCATTTTTGCATGCTACTTAGCAGCGCGTTCCAGGCTGAAGTACCCCGAATATATATTTTTTTAATTTTTCATGCTGAAACGTCATTCTGGAAGTGACTGCAAAGCTGGTGCATACCTGCTTCGCATTACTCAAGAGCCCCTTTAACACGACCTTTTGTATTTGCTCCGCTGCAGCTGAGAATCCCCTGAAGGAACCGTGCAAAACAATAGCGGCGCGTTAGCTATGCACATGCTAATGGCTATGCAAGCAGGAACGAAGGGTCAGGCGAGTGTGTGTGTGGGGGCTGAATTTCTCTTTTTGCATCGGGATAGTGAATAGTAGGGTTGCCAGGTCTCCCTTCCCCACCAGCGGGAGGTTTTTGGGGTGGAGCCTGAGGAGGGCGGGGTTTGGGGAGGGACTTCAATGCCATAGAATCCAATTGCCAAAGTGGCCATTTTCTCCAGGTGAACGGATCTCCATGGGCTGGAAATGATTTGTAATAGCAGGAGATTACCAGCTAGTACCTGGAGGTTAATCAAACATATGCAGCCACAATGGCTTATATTTTTCAAAAAAATTAGAATGACACTATTCACATTTGCATCCTTGAGTGTTGCAACGCGGTATGAAGGTATAGTATAACAACGACGAGACAGGATTCCGGTACAATTTCCGGTTTCAAAATAAATTTCTTCACTCATTTAACATGGCAATTTCTGTGTGTGTTTATGATGCCGTCTTCATTATCCCGGTTGCCGCTTTTACGCTGTATGGTGCAACACTCAAAGATGCAAATGTGAGTAGTGTCATTCTTCTTTTTTTGAAAAATATAAACCATTGTGGCAGCATATATTTGATTAACTGTATTATAAGCAGCTCAAGTTAGTATTTAGTACCTGGAGGCTGGCAACCCTAGTGAATAGGCATTTTTAAAGTCGCATTTTAAAAAAGAGCTGTGAGCGAGCATCAAATGTGACCAGTGCTGGATTTACGTATAAGCTAAACAAGCTATAGCTTAGGGCCCCACTCTCTTGGGGCCCCGAAAAAATTTAAAGGAAAAACAACAACTGGATGTACATTTCCAAAATGGAAGATAAAAAATAAAAAAATAAAACCTACATACAGCAACAGTGTTTTGTGTTGTGTAGGCTCCTATGATGTAAGTAATGGGCCCCGCCTGCTAGCCTGCTCCCTAAAATATCACTGGTTTTGTAATGCCTATAATCTTCATTATTATCTGAAATGTATGCTTTTATACTCAGTCCGCATTCTCACACTTATAAAGATGCTAAGCCCAGGGTATAAGTTGGTCCTTGTAGGTTATCCGGGCTGTGTGACCACTGTCTTGGTATTTTCTTCGCTGACGTTTCGCCTGCAGCTGTGGCAGGCATCTTCAGAGGAGTAACACTGAAGGACAGGGTCTCTCAGTGTCAAGTGTGTAGGAAGAGTAATATATAGTCAGAAAGGGGTAGGATTTGAGCTGAATCATTGTCCTTTGATACTTTTTGCAGGACAATGATTCAGCTCAAACCCTACCCCTTTCTGACTATATATTACTCTTCCTACACACTTGACACTGAGAGACACTGTCCTTCAGTGTTACTCCTCTGAAGATGCCTGCCACAGCTGCTGGCGAAACATCAGGAAAGAAAATACCAAGACCACGGTCACACAGCCCGGATAACCCACAAGGACCAACTGTGTATCGATTGGGCCTAATAAACTGCTTGAACTATCAACCTCCTACTGCGTTATTGTCATTGGAATTTAATACAATAATACAGACCATTTCAGCTTGCTAATTTCTATATATAGGGTGCCTCCATTCCGCACGGACTGGTTGCATGGCAACATGTAGCATGCAGCTGCAGACAGCAGCGCAGCACAGCTGAATGCAGGTCAAGCTGTTGTACCTCTTCTCAGGACATAGAAAGGGCCCCATCAACAGCTTAGGGCAGGGGTGGGGAACGTCAGGCCCGGGGGCTGTATAAGCCCCTTGAAATCATTTGGTCTGGCCCTTCATGGGTCCTGGCAGATCTCTAGCTCAGAAGGATGCTGCCCTGCCTCAATCTCTTGGGCCCAGCTGGAGACAGCAGAGCTCAAAAGCGAGTCGCTCTACGTGGCAGACCCTCGGAGCCGTCTCCGGTCGTGCCCCTTGGCTAAACGTCTGACCAAATACAGCAGGCTAATTTTTAAGTTGATAATTTTGTACGGCCCCCGAATGATGTTATAAATATCCAAACGGCCCTTGGCAGGAAAAAGGTTCCCCACCCCTGGCTTAGGGCCTCATCAAACCCAAACCCAATGTGACCCTATTCAGTGGTTCCCGACCTTTTTTTGACCAGGGACCACTAGGACTTTTTTGTCCGGTGCAGGGACCCCAAGGTCCAAAATAAAAATTCCGACAATTTGAAAATAAACTTTAATCATAACGGTTAAACATTAAACTTAGAATAATATTTGAATATATATATATATATATTTTATAATAGAAAACCTTTAATTGAAAATATTAATTTATTATGGGTTGATAACTTTGTTTTGCGGACCTTAGTTTAGTTCTCGCAGACCCCTGGGAACCAGTGCCCTACATCAGTGGTTCCCAACCTTTTTTTGACCAGGGACCACTAGGACTTTTTTGTCCGGTGCAGGGACCCCAAGGTCCAAAATAAAAATTCCGACAATTTGAAAATAAACTTTAATCATAACTGTTAAACATTAAACTTAGAATAATATTTGAATATATATATATATATATATTATAATAGAAAACCTTTAATTGAAAATATTAATTTATTATGGGTTGATAACTTTGTTTCGCGGACCTTAGTTTAGTTCTCGCAGACCCCTGGGAACCAGTGCCCTACATCAGTGGTTCCCAACCTTTTTTTGACCAGGGACCACTAGGACTTTTTTGTCCGGTGCAGGGACCCCAAGGTCCAAAATAAAAATTCCGACAATTTGAAAATAAACTTTAATCATAACAGTTAAACATTTAACTTAGAATAATATTTGAATATATATATATATATTTTATAATAGAAAACCTTTAATTGAAAATATTAATTTATTATGGGTTGATAACTTTGTTTCGCGGACCTTAGTTTAGTTCTCGCGGACCCCTGGGGGTCCGTGGACCCCCGGTTGGGAACCAGTGCCCTACACCAGTGGTTCCCAACCTTTTTTTGACCAGGGACCACTAGGACTTTTTTGTCCGGTGCAGGGACCCCAAGGTCCAAAATAAAACTTTCGACAGTTTGAAAATAAACTTTAATCATAACGGTTAAACATTAAACTTAGAATAATATTTGAATATATATATATATATTATAATAGAAAACCTTTAATTGAAAATATTAATTTATTATGGGTTCATAACTTTGTTTCACGGACTTTAGTTTAGTTCTCGCGGACCCCTGGGGGTCCGTGGACCCCCGGTTGGGAACCAGTGCCCTACATCAGTGGTTCCCAACCTTTTTTTGACCAGGGACCACTAGGACTTTTTTGTCCGGTGCAGGGACCCCAAGGTCCAAAATAAAAATTCCGACAATTTGAAAATAAACTTTAATCATAACTGTTAAACATTAAACTTAGAATAATATTTGAATATATATATATATATATATTATAATAGAAAACCTTTAATTGAAAATATTAATTTATTATGGGTTGATAACTTTGTTTCGCGGACCTTAGTTTAGTTCTCGCAGACCCCTGGGAACCAGTGCCCTACATCAGTGGTTCCCGACCTTTTTTTGACCAGGGACCACTAGGACTTTTTTGTCCGGTGCAGGGACCCCAAGGTCCAAAATAAAAATTCCGACAATTTGAAAATAAACTTTAATCATAACAGTTAAACATTTAACTTAGAATAATATTTGAATATATATATATATATTTTATAATAGAAAACCTTTAATTGAAAATATTAATTTATTATGGGTTGATAACTTTGTTTCGCGGACCTTAGTTTAGTTCTCGCGGACCCCTGGGGGTCCGTGGACCCCCGGTTGGGAACCAGTGCCCTACACCAGTGGTTCCCAACCTTTTTTTGACCAGGGACCACTAGGACTTTTTTGTCCGGTGCAGGGACCCCAAGGTCCAAAATAAAACTTTCGACAGTTTGAAAATAAACTTTAATCATAACGGTTAAACATTAAACTTAGAATAATATTTGAATATATATATATATTATAATAGAAAACCTTTAATTGAAAATATTAATTTATTATGGGTTCATAACTTTGTTTCACGGACTTTAGTTTAGTTCTCGCGGACCCCTGGGGGTCCGTGGACCCCCGGTTGGGAACCAGTGCCCTACATCAGTGGTTCCCAACCTTTTTTTGACCAGGGACCACTAGGACTTTTTTGTCCGGTGCAGGGACCCCAAGGTCCAAAATAAAAATTCCGACAATTTGAAAATAAACTTTAATCATAACTGTTAGTTAAACATTAAACTTAGAATAATATTTGAATATATATTTTTATAATAGAAAACCTTTAATTGAAAATATTAATTTATTATGGGTTGATAACTTTGTTTCGCGGACCTTAGTTTAGTTCTCGCAGACCCCTGGGAACCAGTGCCCTACATCAGTGGTTCCCGACCTTTTTTTGACCAGGGACCACTAGGACTTTTTTGTCCGGTGCAGGGACCCCAAGGTCCAAAATAAAAATTCGGACCCCCGGTTGGGAACCAGTGCGTGCATCGACGGCCAAGGGAAGCGAAGCCTCCCTCGCTCCTCTTCTCCGGCGCCGACTGGCCGGACAGACGGGCAGGGGGGCCCCGGGGAACGACCCGCCACGCGCCGGGGACGGGAGCGCCCTGGCTCGCCGGCCCTGCCCGGCACGTGGGGCGCAGCGCGGTGCCGGCGCGCTCGTCCGGCCGCGTCGGGGTGGGGGGGCTTGGCGACGCGCCGCGCACGTCGGAAGGCGCTCTGTGAGGTCCCAGCCCAACCGGCCCGCCTTATGGCCCTCGGGCCGCTGCCCAGAAGGGGCTGGAAGAGGCGGCCCCGGGCGGGGGGAGCGGGCGCGCCGTCGGGAGCCAATGGCAGGCGCCGGCCGCTCGGCATAAGGCTGCCCGCCCGGCCGAGGGAGGCGCAGCGGCCGCGCCGTCGGCGGCCCCCGATGGAGCCGCTGCTGCTGCTGGGCGGCTCCCTGGCCGCGTTCCGGCTGCTCAACGCCGGGCTGGAGCGCCTCGTCCCCCCGCCGCCGCCGGCGCAGCGCAACCGCTGGAAGTGGCGCAACGTCTGGACCTCCTTCGTGCACAGCCTGCTCAGCGGCCTCGGGGCGCTGCTCGGGTGAGCGGGGATCGGGATCGGGGCCCAGGGGCAGAGCCTCTGCTTGGCACGCAGGAGGTCCCCAGTTCAACCCTCCTGCGCCTCCCGTTAAAAGGATCCGGTCGCGGGGGATAGAATCCTAGAGTTGGGAGGGACCGCCGGGGTCATCTAGTCCGACCCCCTGCACAGGGCAGGACATTCACAACTACCGCCCCCCCCCCCAGTGACCAGAAGATGGCCAAGAGACCTCTGCCTGAGACCCTGGAGAGCCACTGCCGGTCTGAGTAGGCAATACTTTAATGGACCGAGGGTCTGGTTCAGTATAAGGCAGCTTCATGTGTTCCTTGGGGAGGGGCCGTGGCTCAGTGGTAGAGCCTCTGCTCGGCATGCAGAAGGTCCCAGGTTCAATCCCCGGCATCTCCAGTTCAAGGGACTAGGCAAGGAGGTGATGTGAAGGATCTCAGCCTGAGACCCTGGAGAGCCGCTTCCGGTCTGAGTAGACAATACTGACTTTGATGGACCGAGGGTCTGGTTCAGTATAAGGCAGGTTCATGTGTTCGTTGGGGAGGGGCCGTGGCTCAGTGGTAGAGCATCTGCTTGGCACAGAGGAGGTCCCAAGTTCAATCCCCGGCGTCTCCAGTTAAAAGGATCCGGTCGCAGGTGATAGAATCCGAGAGTTGGAAGGGACCACCAGAGTCATCTAGTCCAACCCCCTGCACAGTGCAGGACATTCACAACTACCTCCCCCACCCCCACCCATCCCCAGTGACCAGAAGATGGCCAAGATGCCTGGAAGACCTCTGCCTGAGACCCTGGAGAGCCTCTGCAGGTCTAAGTAGACAATGCTGACTTGGATGGACTAAGGGTCTGATTCAGTAGAAGGCAGCTTCATGTGTCTCACCTCCCGCTTTTTCTCTTGCTCCGGCGCAGGCTCTACCTTCACCCGCAGATGGCCGAGGAGATGATCGACACGCACTTGCCCGGGGCGCATCGCCTAGTGGGGGTTTCCATCGGTGAGTTGGTTTCCCTCCCGCCCGGCTGCCATGCTGCCTGAGGGACAGGTGCAGAGCTTTATTTGGTGGGAGAGGAGGGGATGTGTGGGCTTGACATTACATTTCTTTGTCCCCCATTGTTAGCCTGTGCCCCCTGGGACGGGGAATCGCTGTGGGGCTAAGGCCAGCAAAGAGAACCTTCGTGGAGGAAGCCTTCTGCTGCCTCCTGGGGTGGACACATCTCCAATCTGGGGAGTGGGCATGAAGGGGAGCTGCAGGCAGTTATCCGCTGCTAGAGGTGGGGCATCTGGCCAGGCTCAGAGGGCCACAGGGGGGAGGGGGAGAACACTGCAGATGCGCAGGGCTCGGCGATACCTTTTTCTTCCCTTGCAATGCCTGGATCCGCTTGAGATAGGTCACGATGGGTAGCGATGTTCGTCTGTCCATAGAAAAGAGCAAGAGTCCAGTAGCACCTTAAAGACTAACCAAATTTCTGGCAGGGTATCAGCTTTCTTGAGTCAACGCTCACTTCTTCAGATACAGCCTGTATCCTCTGTATCTGTATTCTCCTGTATCTGAAGAAGTGAGCTGTGACTTACGAAAGCTCGTGTGTGTGTGTGTGTGTGTGTGTTAAGTGCTGTCAAGTTGCTTCCGACTCATGGTGACCCTATGAATCAAAGTCCTCCAAAACGACCTATCTTGAACGGCCTTGCTCAGATCTTGGAAATTGAGGGCTGTGGCTTCCTTTAGAGAGCCAATCCATCTCTTGTTGGGTCTTCCTCTTTTCCTGCTGCCCTCAACATTTCCTAGCATGACTGTCTGTTCTAGTGATTCTTGTCTTCTCATAATGTGACCAAAATACGATAACCTCAGTTTAGGCATTTTAACTTCTAGGGTCAGTTCAGGCTTGATTTGATCTATAACCCACTGATTTGTTTTTCTGGCAGTCCACGGTATCCGTAACACTCTCCTCCAACACCACATTTCAAAGGAGTCTACTTTCTTCCTATCCGCTTTCTTCATTGTCCAGCTTTCATACCCATACATAGTAATAGGGAATACACTCGATGAAAGCTCATATATACCCTGCCAGAAATTTGGTTAGTCTTGAAGATGCTACCCGACTCTTGCTCAGATCCACTTGAGCAAACCCAATCTTGAACCCACCACCCTCTCTCCTCTGCTGTGGGGCTCCTGTGGGGGAGCCACCTCAGCAACTGTGCATCCCAGACAATGACGGGGAGGCAGACATGGTGCTGGGTGATGCCAGGCCTGCACCCTGGGCCAGTGCTACCATTAGGCAAACTAGGCGGTCGCCTAGGGCGCAGACCTCAGAGGGGCGCAGAACTAGCCTGAGCGGCACAGTTTTAAACCGATTGGTTTCTTGACAAAAACGCAACTGACCATTTATATATTTTTTATTTTAAGATAAGTGCCACAACAGTGCTATGGAACACAATTAATTATAATGTCTGATAAAAAGTTTTGTGCTTTTATTTTTCTACAAGACATCTGTTTTTGAAAACTGGTTAACAATGGGAGGGTCCCCCGCAAGTAGTTAGCCTTGCCTAGGGCACAAAAATGACTGGCACCAGCCCTGCCTGTGCCTCTCCCCATTCCGCTCACCTGCATGTGATAGTGGCAGCAAACAATGAAGCCTGTTCTTGCTCAGTGCAGCAAATTCCGCTCTGGAGCTCAGCTGCACCCCCTCCCTACTGCCCGTGGGAGCATCGCCGCTGTTCCCGGCCAGGGAAATTCCAGAAGTCCCTTTTGGCTATCCAAGCTGCCGGGGAGCTTGTTCAGAGACTGCTCTGGATCTCTCGGCACCAGAGCCGAGCAGAGTTGCAGCAATGGCCCTGGTCCTAAAGGAGCCCAGCTTGAGGAGCTATAGCAGTCAAAAGCCTGGTGGCGCTTTACACACTTTTATTGTGGCCCGAGTTAGCAGAAGTGGGAAGAGCTGATGCCATCAGGTTTTAAGAAGAAGAGCTGGTTTTTATATGCCGACTTTCTCTACCTTTTAAGGAGAATCAAACCACTTTACAATCCCCTTCCCCTCCCCACAACAGACACCTTGTGAGGTAGGTGGGGCTGAGAGAGTTTGGAGAGAACTGTGACTGGCCCAAGGTCACCCAGCTGGCTGTATGTGGAGGAGTGGGGAGTTGAACCCGGTTCTCCAGATTAGAGTCCACCGCTCTTAATGTGTATAATGGTACTATGTGTGTATACTAATGATTTTTTTTAATGATTTTTTTTATTTTCATAATAAACAAAAAAAAGAAAAGAAAAGAAAAAAACAAAAAAAGTATACTAATGATTGAGACAATATCGTTTGTTGCAAATGGATGCAAATCTTTTCCCCTTTCCCCTTTTTTTCCTTCTGTATTCCCTAAAATATAATAAAAACTTTTTTTTAAAAGTCCGTATTGTCTACTCAGACTGGCAGTGGCTCTCCAGGGTCTCAAGCGGAGGTCTTTTACATAACCCACCTGCCTAGTCCCTTTAACTGGAGATGCTGGGTGTTGAACCTGGGACCTTCTGCATGCCAAGCAGATGCTCTGCCACTGAGCCACGGCCCCACCCTTTTCCTGAAGACCCATTTTGAGATTGGTTGGCCCTGTGGCGCAGAGTGGTAAGCTGCAGTCCAAGCCTGAGTTTGATCCCAACAGAAGTTGGTTTCAGGTAGCTGGCTCAAGGTTGATTCAGCCTTCCAACCTTCCAAGGTTGGTAAAATGTGTACCCAGCTTGCTGGGGGTAAAGGGAAGATGACTGGGGAAGGCACTGGCAAACCACCCCATAAACAAAAGTCTGCCTAGTAAACGTTGGGATGTGACGTCACCCCATGGGTCAGGAATGACCCGGTGCTTGCATAAGGGACCTTTACCTTTTTGGCCTGGTGGCAAGTTAATAAAAATTCCAACCTCTCCAAATGAGAATCCTCACTTTCATAAGCATGTGTGAAAAGGGGCAGCAGGGGTGGAGGGAAGAACCACTCAAGGGGTGAGGATAGCAGCATGGTTTGCTTTCTGATGAGTTGCTGAGATGGGCCCCGGGATAGGGGTGGGGGCCTTTTTTGAGCTGGCAGAACAAAAATGGAGTTGACATCAACACTCAGAACCTGAACTCAGTGCCAGGGGCCTTAAGGCAAGAGAAGAAGAAGAAGGTTGGTTTTTATATGCCAACTTTCTCTACCACTTAAGGAAGAATCAAACCGGCTTACAATCACCTTCCCTTCCCCACAACAGACACCCTGTGAGGTAGGTGGGGCTGAGAGAGTGTGACTAACCCAAGGTCACCCAGCTGACTTCATGTGTAGGAGTGGGGAAACCAACCTGGTTTACCAGATTAGTGTCCGCCACTCATGTGGAGGAGTGGGGAATCAAACTCGGTTCTCCAGATCAGAGTCCACCACTCCAAACCACCGCAGTCTTAACCACTACACCACGCTGGCTCTTCAAGTCTCTCCTGAGCTGTAACAAAGGTGTTCTGGGTTTTCAAGTCAATCATTAAGGGCTTGAGCCCTGGAGGTACCCTCTTTAGCAACAAAGCCCTGGGAAGTTGCCATACTTAAGCCATGCAGATGGCCCTGGGCACTGGTGCTGTTGGAGAGGAGGAAAGGCAGAGTTTTTCTAGGTGTCTGCCATTTGGATGGAGCAGAGGGCAGAGCCTGCAACTTCCTTGCAATCCATCCTGACAGAAAAATGCATTCTCTCCACCGTGAACCCTCTTCCCTTCTGTTTCCAGAAGGGCAGTAGCTCAGTGGTAGAGCATCTGCTTGGCATGCAGAAGGTCCCAGGTTCAATCCCCAGCATCTCCAGTTTAAGGGACTAGGCAAGAAGGTGATGGGAAAGACCTCTACTTGTGACCCTGGAGAGCCGCTGCCGGGCTGAGTAGACAATACTGACTTGGATGGACCAAAGGTCTGATTCAGTATAAGGTAGCTTCATGTGTTCAAGCTTCACGTGTTCATGTGTTCTTAACCTTTTAGGAGAGGGGCTGTGGCTCAGCAGTAGAGCATCTGCTTGGCTTGCAGAAGATTCCAGGTTCAATCCCCGGCATCTCCAGTTAAAGGGACTAGGCAAGTGGGTGATGTGAAAGACCTCTGCCTGAGACCCTGGAGAGCCGCGGCCAGTCTGAGTAGACAATACTGACTTTGATGGACCAAGGGTCTGAGTCAGTATCAGACAGCTTCGTGTGTTCATTTCAGTCTGGGCCTAGGAGCTCTAGAGCTAGAAAAGGGATACCAAGCTCCCAGGCCTCTGCTTGCCCAGGGACCTAAAAAGATGCGGCTCTGGCCCTCATCCCTCATTGATAATTTGACCCTGACCCTTCCACACTTGATTCTAGACAATGGGGGCGGAGGTGGGGACCGGTTCTGAAACCCAGGAATTTGAAGTATTTTTTTTCCAGCCTTGCGATCTTCAGTTCACAGAATCTGTTCCTAACCCAGGCTGCCAAGGAAGGGGTCTTCTTATTTTGGTAAGGAGGGTAAGTGAGAAGGATGTTTGCTGAGCAGGCCTGTTTTCTTTCTCAGGGTATTTCCTACAGGACTTCCTCGATATGGCGTTTAATCAGAAGTTTTACCAGTGCTGGGAGCTACTGAGCCATCACTCAGTGGTGAGGTATTTTTTCGGGGGCAGGGGGGAGAGAACTGTGAGTTGGGGGATGAGGGAGAAAACAGAGGGAGTCTCCCATGGCCAATAGCTGAGGATGAGGAGAGGACCTGGCGGAACACATTCATCTTTGTGTGGGCCCTGGTTCAAATCTGCCTGAGGCAGAGTGCATCTTCCCACTCCCTCTTCTCTAGGTACGGACAATGGGTACGTTGGCAGGAGACCCTGAAAGAAACATGCCTAAGAGCGGGGCAAATTCCCCTCAGACTGGCCAAAATTTGCCAGGAGAAGCTGTCAGGCCTGTGCTGCTAACTGGAGTAAAGGCCAGCTTTTGGCCACAGACCACGACCTTGATTCACATGCCTGTAAACTCTGTGTGCAGTTTCCTTCATCCTGTTCCCACAGAGTTGTTTAGTCTTTCTGTCCTGGGAATCTCTTATCTCGGGATGCTAGCCATGTTTACCTTCCTTGCCTGTATTTACACATGTAACCTGCCAACGATTCCTCATTACGAGCCTTGCCTGCGTGTAAGCAGTCAGCTTCTTTTATCTGCCTTTTCTCCTAATAAAGTCTTACTGCTTCAGGATCTCCTGCCTGAATGCATTTGCTTATGGGATGCTAGGGACAGACGCCTGAGCCTGACAGAAGCAAAGAAGTTGAAAATCACAAGGGACAGTAAAAGGCACCGCGCACCCAGCACGTAGGTCCAGAGGCAATGGCTGGGATTCTGCACTGGGATGCACGCCCTGTGTGTGCATCAGTGTGCATGCGCTCTGTATTTTTACTGCATAGAGGGTGTGCTGATTTCTCTGTGTTCAGCGGCTGGCAGATCGCAAGACGTTTTGGTGGTCTGCTCTCAGAATATGGCTGATGCAGCATTGGGAGGCAATCTCCTGATCAGATGGGCTAGTGATCCAGGGCCGGAGGGGCCGTTGCCCAGTAGCAGAGCATCTGCTTGGCACGCAGCAAGTACCAGGTTCAATCCCTGACATCTCCAGTTGAAAAGATCAGGTAGCAGGTGATGTGAAAGACCTCTGCCTGAGATTCTGGAGAGCTGCTGCCAGTCTGAGTAGACAGTACTGACCTTGATGGACTAATGGTCTGAATCATAGAAAGGCAGCGATGTGTCTGTGTGTATGCTTCTACCTCGAGGTGGGTAAAGGCACCATCACCATAGAAACAGCAGCACTAAGTGCTGTGGAGGCGGGCAGGGTCACCGTCCTGATGCCACTTGCTGTTCCTACCATTCTGTCACACTATGACCCCCCACCACCACCCAGCAACACACCCCTTCTCCCATGAACACATATATCTTGCCTTTGCCTTTGCCTGACCATCAGTACACTGAGGTCAATATTGTCTCCTCTCTCTAGTAGTGGCTCTCCCAAGGGTCTCGGGCAGAGGTCTTTCACATCACCTGTGACCTGATTCCTTTAATTAGAGATGGCAAGGATTGAACCAAGGATGTCCTGCATCCAAGCAGATACTCTTATCACTTGAATATCTTCTGTCCAAAAAGAACCACCAAACAACGCAATTGGTTGCCTAGTTTTGCACCCAGGTCTGTAATCACAGAAAAATTGAGAAGGGCCTTTAATCCTGAAGAGTGGCAGAGATTTTAGTCCTGAAATGACTTAAGCTGAGAACCAGCGTAGTGTAGTGGTTAAGAGCGGTGGACTCTGATCTGGAGAACCGGGTTTGATTCCCCACTTCTCCACATGAGCGGTGGTGAACTGGTAATCTGGTGAACTGGATTTGTTTCCCCACTCCTACACACGAAGCCAGCTGGGTGACCTTGGGCTAGTCACACTTTCTCAGCCTCACCTACCTGCAAACATTTTATATGGGAGACATACAGCCCAGCAAAACAACTTGAGACACTTACCAGATGTTTGTATAATTGGTAATATATTAGGTAAAGGTAAAGGTCCCCTGTGCAAGCACCGGGTCATTCCTGACCCATGGGGTGATGTCACATCCTGACATTTCCAAGGCAGACTTTGTTTCCGGGGTGGTTTGCCAGTGCCTTCCCCAGTCATCTTCCCTTTACCCCCAGCAAGCTGGGTACTCATTTTACCGACCTCGGAAGGATGGAAGGCTGAGTCAACCTTGAGCCGGCTACCTGAAACCAACTTCCGTCGGGATCGAACTCAGGTCGTGAGCAGAGCTTTTGACTGCAGTACTGCAGCTTAACACTCTGCACCACGGGGCTCCTAGGTAATATATTATACAACCTATATACATGCCTGGTCATATACTGTCTGTATATGTATATATGAGCAGCCCCGTGGCGCAGCGTGGTAAGCTGCAGTACTTCAGTCGAAGCTCTGCTCATGACCTGAGCTCTATCCTGACAGAAGTCGGTTTCAGGTAGCTGGCTCGAGGTCGACTGAGCTTTCCATCCTTCCGAGGTCGGTAAAATGAGTTCTCAGCTTGCTGGGGGTAAAGGGAAGATAACTGGGGAAGGCACTGGCAAACCACCCCGTAAACAAAGTCTGCCTAGTAAACGTCGGGATGTGACATCACCCCATGGGTCAGGAATGACCCGGTGCTTGCACAGGGGACCTTTACCTTTTATATGTACATATATCTGTAAATATGTGTGTATGTTTTACATGGGTTTCAATTGACCACTGAGGAAGGGCAAACAGGCCGAAACGCGTCTGGCATGTGGTTATAGATATCAACCTTAGGAAATTCCATTATGCTGTTTTAACGTTTTTAAAATAATTTTTAATAATTCATTATCTATATATTGTATTTATCCAACCCAACCTTGAGTACCCAGCAGAGAATAGGTATGCATCGTGACAGCTGTCGTCATGCTCACAGTTTGTTGCAGCCAGCAGTCTGTCTTCAGCGACTGTAGCCCCGGGGCCTGACTAACCTCCGGCCTTCTCTTCCAGGTGATTGTCTGTTTTGGCATCGCCTTCCTGTACCACCGCTACATCGGCCTGGTTATGGTGGCCCTGCTGGTGGAGATCAACTCTGTCTTCCTGCACCTGCGAACAATCCTGCTCATGGCCGGCTTGTCACACACTCCTTACTACCGCGTCAACAGCCTGGCCAACCTGGGCACCTACATGGTGTTTCGCGTCAGCATCCTCGCCTGGATGACTCGCTGGCTTCTTCTCAACTGGGAGATCATCCCGCCGGCCACCTGTGCGGTGAATGTGGTGGGCCTGGCCCTCATAACCCCAATGAACATTGTGCTCTTCTACCGTCTGCTGCGCAACGATTGCCTCAAGTCCAAGCAGTAGGACAAGGAGCGGTGATGCTACTTCGCCCCCTCTAAGAACTGTCTGTAGGCCAGCGAGGGGGAGAGAGACAGACAGACAGAAGGGCTGTGGGAATAAGAAGGGTCTTCATAAACCTGCATTCCAGGTTGCAACTCCCTTTATCCTCTCCGGCTGGATTATGAAAAAGCAGAAGCTGCCTCAAGGAAGGGGAAGGGCACAAAGAGAGCCAGTGTGGTGTAGTGGTTAAGAGTGGTGGTTTGGAGCGGTGGAGTCTAATCTGGAGAACCGGGTTTGATTCCCCACTCCTCCACATGAGCGGCAGATGCCAATCTGCTGAGCCGGGTTGGTTTCCCCAGCTGGGTGACTTTGGCCTAGTCACAGCTCTTAAGAGCTCTCTCAGCCTCACCTACCTCACAGGGTGTCTGTTATGGGGAGGGGAAGGTGATTGTAAGCGGTTTGATTTGCCCTTACGTGGTAGAGAAAGCCAGCATATAAAAACCAACTCTTCTTCTTCGGGGGGGTGTATGTGTGCATTCTGGTTGTGGAGCTCTGTAGCTGTAAAGGAAGGAGCCTGAGGATGGTGGGCATGCTGAGGGGGAAAGGGTGTGATGTAGGGTCCCTACAATGAGGATTTTTATTGAAGGGTCTTCACCCTGCACAACTGTGTTTTGACCTTTGCTTCCAGCACTGTCACTTTCCTCCCACTCCCCCATGGCTCAGGGCAGTGTGGACTTCCTTGTGCAAAGGGGGTGCTTCTTTAGGGGAAGTTCTGTCCAACACCGACCTTTGCACTTGGACTGGTACCTTGGATAGTGGAAAGCCCTGAAAAAAAGGAAGGAAGCCAGTGTTCTCTCCTAGCCATGTATTATAGACTGTTCTGTAGGGCCTGAAAATGGCCTGCCTCTATCTTTGGGGTATAGGATGGACTTCTAAGCAGTCTATCCTTTTGTTGCTGTTTCATGCCATTCCACTCAACCTCTTCATATCTAACATTCTTTGGGGTGCATTTCTCCCTGGACTAGAGTACAAGTCTTTTGCCCAGATTCGGAGTGGGGAAACTTCTTTGAAGGGCTTGGCCAGATGCAGTGAGACCTTACAAGCCCCCTGTAGTCCCATGAGGGTTGGAAGGGGACCAGTTCACACTTGGCCCTTTGGAGTTTCCCCACACATACATACACAGTCAGAAGAACTTAAACACCACCAACCCAGTTAGGAAAGTGCCCTTGAAAACAAGAGCCACTGCTAAGATGCTGCTTATGGCCCTTTGGAAGGAGTGGAGATAAAGCTTTCCAAATGAATTCAATGCCAGTTGGCAATCCCTCGCTTACCTACTGGTCCCTTCTCTAGACAGGATACTGTGCTGTTGCTCTCAGCCTGGGACAAGCCACATGACTCTGAGGCTTGGCTGCAGTGCTGTGCATATTTTATGGGAAATGCACTTTCATAATGCCTTGGTTCATGGTGCTGTCTGAATGTGTTTGCACATAAAAATAATAATAAATCAAATTAATGTTGGTGCTTGACCCTACCTGGGAGTGTCACAGCAAGAAAAAAAAATCTATTCCAGTTCTGTGGGGAAGAAGTCTCAGTGACCTGGATGCAAGACCATAAAGGAGTGTTGCTGATCAATCAAGGAGTCAGTATAGCCACATGTAATTCTAGGACAGAACTAAAGTGTAAAGTTGATATTAAATGTGAAGACATGAGATATCTCCCCCCGCATCTTTCCCTGTATATCAGTTAAGGACATTGACACAAATGATCCTCCAGACTCCTTTTCATATGGAAGGCATTGCTTGTGGATATGAGGGGCAGAAAGGAGAAATCAAACGTATGCTTATTTTATTTATTTGATTTTTATCCCGCCCTATCCCTATTGGAGTAGGGCTCAGGGCGGGTTACATCCAACATAAAGGCACATAGTCCAATTTGATCTGCGTCATAACAAGATAGAACAATATAAAATTAATTAAAAATACATAATACAATGTAAATGAAACCCAGAAAATCTAAGATCCAGATGGCTCCAACAACACCTCCATATCAGTAATAATGGTAGGCATTCAGGTGGGAAAACGGACAGGTGTAAATAAAAATAAATATTAAATTTATATTTTGCTTTTCTCAATGGCAACCCAAGGCAGCTTATCATATTGTTCTGCCCTCCTCCACCTTATCATTAAACAAACATTCTGAGAAAGTGTGATGAGTATATGGCCACCTGGCAAGCTTCCATGGCCGTGCAGGGATTTGAATATGGTTGTCCTGGGTCCTAGTCCAAAACTAACCACTGCGCCATATTGAGTTTCTAATCAATGTAGGCATTTCAATCAAACCACAAGAGAGAAATGCATAAACTGAGTGGAGAGCCAGCATGGTGTATTGGTTAAGAGCGGTGAACCGGGTTTGTTTCCCCACTCCTACACATGGAAGAGCCCAGTGGCGCAGAGTGGTAAGCTGCAGTACTGCAGTCCAAGCTGTGCTCATGACCTGAGTTTGGTCCCAACGGAAGTTGGGTTCAGGTAGCCGGCTCAAGGGTGACTCAGCCTTCCATCCTTCTGAGGTTGGTAAAATGAGTACCCGGCTTGCTGGGGGTAGGGAAGATGACTGGGGAAGGCACGGGCAAACCACCCTGCAAACAAAGTCTGCCTAGGAAATGTTGGGATGTGACGTCACCCCATGGATCAGGAATGACCCGTTGCTTGCACAGGGGACCTTTAACTTTTACACATGGAAGCCTGCTGGGTCACCTTGGGCTAGTCACAGTTCTCTCTGAACTCTCTCAGCCCCATCTACCTCACAAAGTGTCTGTTCTCGGGAGAGGAAAAGTGATTGTAAGCTGGTTTGAGACCCCTTAAAGGTCAAGAAAATCAAGATATAAATGCCAGCTGTTCTTCTACATGTGAGAGAAGTATAACTGGCCAGTGGGAAAACAGGCTGGTGAGATCAAAGGGCACTGTAGGTTTTCAAAATATTGTTGAAGGCTTTCACTGTCAGAGTTCATTGGTTCTTGTAGGTTATCCGGGCTGTGTAACCGTGGTCTTGGTATTTTCTTTCCTGACATTTCGCCAGCAGCCGTGGCAGGCATCTTCAGAGGAGTAACACTGAAGGACAGTGTCTCTCAGTGTCAAGTGTGTAGGAAGAGTAATATATAGTCAGAAGGGGGTTGGGTTTGAGCTGAATCATTGTCCTGCAAAGTATTAAAGGTAATGTGCAAATCATTGTCCTGTAAGAAGATAATGTGCTAATGAGGGTGTGGTATGTTAATGTGGAACCATTGTATATTACTCTTCCTACACACTTGACACTGAGAGACACTGTCCTTCAGTGTTACTCCTCTGAAGATGCCTGCCACAGCTGCTGGCGAAACATCAGGAAAGAAAATACCAAGACCACAGTTACACAGCTTGGATAACCTACAAGAACCAATGCACTGTAGGTTTGTTTCTTAATTCAAAACTTGCTTTTCTACTTTAAAAAAAAACCTGAATCGCTAAAAATAAACTCGGCAATTATTCAAGTGCATTCTAAGAATGTCAGTGCAGAAGTGGCTTATGCAGACAGCCAGTCTTTCTTTGCTTATGCAAGCTGCCATCTGCTTTCAAAAATCTTTGTTCTTGGGTGGTGGCTGTGTGGCTTTCCTTCCTGCACTTCGGAAAGTGGCTCTGTGCAGGCGTAGGCATGCTGCTACAACATGGATAGGATGCATAGGGTACTTCCAAGCTGCTCATTTTATCTGGAAACAATGTGTTGAAGGTGTCCTTGACAGTTCCGATTTCCGGGTCTATAGCTTGGTTTACATGTGCAGGACAACGAAGTGGTAGTATGGACTGCACCACTCAAGAATACAGGCAGAGGTTCAGTTTTAAAGGCTCTCTTATTAAAATTCCCTGCAAAGCAGTCACGTCCAGGTTATATACTGTAAAAGGAACACATTTTTAAATTATTTTGCTAGCTTCTATAGATTAGGTCGGGATCTGATCTCTTTGCAGAGTTGTACTATAGAAGGAAGCAAAAGTTGGCCTCAAGCAGCAGTTGACCAGCAGTATCTCCATCTTGTGTGTAAAGTGCCATCAAGTCACAGCCGACCTATGGCGACCCCTTTTTGGGGGGTTTCATGGGAAGAGACTAACAGGTGGTTTCCCAGTGCCTTCCTCTGCACAGCAACCCTGGTATTCCTTGGTGGTCTCCCATCCAAATACTAACCAGGTCTGACCCTGCTTAGCTACTGAGATCTGACGAGATCAGGCTAGCCTGGGCCATCCAGGTCAGGGCATCTCCACTTTATCCAGATTCAATTTCAGCTTATTCCTCTTATCTAGGTCGTGCAACTGCACCCTCCCTCCTGGGCGTCCCTTCCAAGAACATGTGGTTCTGAGGGTCCAGCCTGAAGGCTGGTTGAACCTCAAAACCAGCATAGTGAGGAAGGGGTAGTTGTATGACAGCACAGCCTGGGACAAGAACACTGCTGCTGTTCAGAGGTATTCTCTTTTTCTTGATGGGCCGTGGCTCAGTGGTAGAGCATGTGCTCTACATGCAGAAGGTCCCAGGTTCAATTCCCAGCATCTCCAGTTAAAGGGACTATGCAAGCAGGTGATGTGGAAGACCCCTGCCTGAGACCCTGGAGAGCCGCTGCCGGTCTGAGTAGACAGTACTGAATTGTTGGACCGAGGGTCTGATTCAGTATAAGGCAGCTTCATGTGTTCATAATCACATCGCATCTTTCATGCCTTGCAAATAGATTCTGGGGCTTGAGCTCTGATGCTCCCTCCGGGCTGCGGCAGAATAGGAGATGCCCTAAAGGGAAGCAGCCTGCACTTGTCACAGGAAACATTCTGAACTCGTTGCAAACGTGTCCCTTAGTTCTTGTAGGTTATCCGGGCTGTGTAACCGTGGTCTTGGTATTTTCTTTCCTGACGTTTCGCCAGCAGCTGTGGCAGGCATCTTCAGAGGAGTAACACTGAAGGACAGTGTCTCTCAGTGTCAAGTGTGTAGGAAGAGTAATATTTAGTCAGAAAGGGGTAGGGTTTGAGCTGAATCATTGCCCTGCAAAACGTATCAAAGGTAATGTGCTAATCAGTGTCCCTTAGTGTTGAGAGTAGCGTAGATGGTGTTGGCAGCCCCTGTTTATATGCCCCCTTGGCTGCCTGCAGCCACTCCCCCCTTGATCCGTGATAGGGGGACATAACCTCCTGGTGACCAATGGTACATATTGGCTTAGAGCCAATGGGGTCCGTTTGCTTGACCAAGGGTGAGCAGGGTTTAGGATCCTTCGTGCAGAACTCAAGCTACTAAATCTCCCTTGCTTACTCCCCAACTATATACATACACAACAGATGGAGACCAAGAACGCGAAGAAATATCAGGAGATATGAACTGATCTAATTCAAAATGTTAGGAGTGATTAAATTACCAAAGTTGAAACATCTATTGTAGGATTGACAGATTTGGTTTATTATAATGAATTAGAATTGAATACAAAGAGAGAAACGTGGATATTAAATGGACTGAGGAGGGGAGAGGAGAAGTTAAATATATATATATTTGCTTAGAGATAAGATAGAAATCTTTTATATTATGTATTTTGCGAATTGAAAAATAATTAAGATTGTAAACCAATTTGAAAATAATAAAAAAATATTCAAAAAAAAAACAGAGAGAGAGAGACCAAGAACGCGAAGCACACCTTTAAAAAGAAACCTTGTCTTTCTCTCCCCGGAAGTAATAGTATGTCTTCCGGTGTACAGGGGACGACACAGGCGGAGGCAAAGGATCATCCCGCCCCTACTGGGGCCGATAAGCCAATGGCTATCCCCCAGCCTCTGCACCACTGGCAGTTGATTGGTCGGTTCCTAGTCCGCTCCGCTCGTTCGCATCCGGATCCGCGCGCTTGCGCAGTGCCGGCGATGCGCGTCTGGAGCGGTAGCGCTTGCCGCCATTGGAGGTTTCCTGCGCTGGATGACCGCGGCCTGAGGGAGAGCAGAAGCGGGCGGGAAGGCTCCGGCTGAGGGGAAGGTACGGTCGGGGGTCGGAGCAAGGCCTCTCGCCGAGGCCCGAGGCTCGCCCTTTCCCCCTTCGGTCTGCGCTCTTACTCGGCTTTCCGCCGCCTGGGCCCGGCCTAGGCCCGCGACGCTGCTGGCCGAGTCCTGGGGGCCGAGAGGGCGAACGGTCGGTTGCCTCTTCGTGTCCAAAGCGGGCCTAGCGGGGAGGGGGAGACCTTTTGAAGCTTGCGGGGCCCGGGGGGGGGAGGCCCGTTTCCGCCCGTACGTGTGAACCCGACGAAGTGGATCCTGCGCTTTCTTTAGAGAGGAAAGCCATCAGTTACTTGGCACGCGTTCATTATGCGTATGATAATTCGCAGTGGGTCGCAGTGTTAGTCTGTCTGCAGTAGTAGAAAAGGGCAAGAGTCCAGTAGCACCTTAAAGACTAACAACAATATTTTCTGTAGTAGAAAAGGGCAACAGTCCAGTAGCACCTTAAAGACTTAACAAAAATATTTTCTGTAGTAGAAAAGGGCAAGAGTCCAGTAGCACCTTAAAGACTTAACAAAAATATTTTCTGTAGTAGAAAAGGGCAAGAGTCCAGTAGCACCTTAAAGACTAACAACAATATTTTCTGTAGTAGAAAAGGGCAAGAGTCCAGTAGCACCTTAAAGACTAACAAAAATATTTTCTGTAGTAGAAAAGGGCAAGAGTCCAGTAGCACCTTAAAGACTAACAAAAATATTTTCTGTAGTAGAAAAGGGCAACAGTCCAGTAGCACCTTAAAGACTTAACAAAAATATTTTCTGTAGTAGAAAAGGGCAAGAGTCCAGTAGCACCTTAAAGACTAACAACAATATTTTCTGTAGTAGAAAAGGGCAAGAGTCCAGTAGCACCTTAAAGACTAACAACAATATTTTCTGTAGTAGAAAAGGGCAAGAGTCCAGTAGCACCTTAAAGACTAACAACAATATTTTCTGTAGTAGAAAAGGGCAAGAGTCCAGTAGCACCTTAAAGACTAACAAAAATATTTTCTGTAGTAGAAAAGGGCAAGAGTCCAGTAGCACCTTAAAGACTAACAACAATATTTTCTGTAGTAGAAAAGGGCAAGAGTCCAGTAGCACCTTAAAGACTAACAACAATATTTTCTGTAGTAGAAAAGGGCAAGAGTCCAGTAGCACCTTAAAGACTAACAACAATATTTTCTGTAGTAGAAAAGGGCAAGAGTCCAGTAGCACCTTAAAGACTAACAACAATATTTTCTGTAGTAGAAAAGGGCAAGAGTCCAGTAGCACCTTAAAGACTAACAACAATATTTTCTGTAGTAGAAAAGGGCAAGAGTCCAGTAGCACCTTAAAGACTAACAAAAATATTTTCTGTAGTAGAAAAGGGCAAGAGTCCAGTAGCACCTTAAAGATTAACAACAATATTTTCTGTAGTAGAAAAGAGCAAGAGTCCAGTAGCACCTTAAAGACTAACAAAAATATTTTCTGTAGTAGTAAAGGGCAAGAGTCCAGTAACACCTTAAAGACTAACAACAATATTTTCTGGCAGGGTATGAGCTTTCGTGAGCCACAGCTCACTTCTTCAGATACCTGAAGAATACCTTCAGGTATCTGAAGATGCTCTACCAACTGAGCCACAAGCCCTCCCCAGAGGAACTCCCCTCCTTTCCTTTTCCAGTTCCTCTGGGGAGGGCTTGTGGCTCAGTTGGTAGAGCATCTTCAGATACCTGAAGAAGTGAGCTGTGGCTCACGAAAGCTCATACCCTACCAGAAAATATTCTTGATAGTCTTTAAGATGCTACTGGACTCTTGCCCTTTTCTACTACTGCAGACAGACTAACACGGCGACCCACTGTGGAATATGCTATATGGTAATTTATGGATCTAATCTGAAGAAGTGAGCTGTGGCTCACGAAAGCTCATACCCTACCAGAAAATATTAGTGTTAGTCTTTAAGGTGCTACTGGACTCTTGCCCTTTTCTAATTATGTGTATGGTTGGGGAAGTCGGGTGTGAGTTACTGTGCAGCAGGCGAAGGAAAGGAGGGGAGTTCCTCTGGGGAGGGCTTGTGGCTCAGTTTGTAGAGCATCTGCTTGGCATGCAGAAGGTCCCAGGTTCAATCCCCGGCATCTCCAGAAACTAGGCAAGTAGGTGATGTGAAAGACCTCTGCCTGAGACCCTGGAGAGCTGCTGCCATCTGAGTAGACAATACTGACTGTGATGGACCCGGCGTCTGATACAGTATAAGGCAGCTTCATGTGTTTATACAGTTTTCAAGTAGGTGATGGGAAAGACCTCTGCCTGAGACCCTAGAGAGCAGCTGCCATCTGAGTAGACAATACTGACTGTGATGGACCCAGGGTCTGATACAGTATAAGGCAACTTCATGTGTTCATACAGTTTTCAAGTAGGTGATGGGAAAGACCCCTGCCAGAGAGCCGCTGCCCGTCAGAGTAGACAATACTGACTTTGACGGACCAAGGGTCTGATTCAGTATAAGGCAGCTTCACGTGTTCATGTGAGCTGAACGTGTTTGTTTATTTACATTATTTGTAGTCCGCTTTTCTTTCTAAGAGTGAAAGCAATTGCACAAAAAAATCAATCCATTATTTGTAGTCCGCTTTTCTTTCTGGGACTGAAAGCGGATGAGACTGAAAAGTTGATCCATTATTTGTAGTCTGCTTTTCTTTGTGGGACTGAAAGCGGATGACACTGAAAAGTCAGTACAATCAATAGGGCGAGATATGCAATAGGATCTTACTTACAGAGATCTGGAAACCAACCAGAGGTGACACGCAGCAGAAGTTTTAACATGACATGTAAAATGAGTGCAAAATTTGCATAGTGGGACCCTATTTACAGCATCAGATAGTATGAGCTATACAGAGCGATGTAGTCTACAGTTCCTAACCTTTCACTACAAGCTTCTTTCTGAAACATATTGTTACAGTGGAGCCCCATTTCCTCTGCAAAAAGCCCTCTTGCATAATTCAGTTTTGCATAGTTTGTGGAAAGCCAGGCGGGTGGGAGCCTTCCTGACCTTATCGGGCAGGCCATACAACAAGGTAGCGGCAACAGCAAAGAATGCATGTATATGGGCAGTTGTTAATTTTGTACGTTTGCAGGGTCGCACCTGCAGAAGGCAGTACTCAGATGGGTGAAGCTGTTATGGCAGAGCATTGAGGGAGAAGCGGTCCCACAGATATGAGATTCCAAAGCCATGAGGGGCTTTGCATGTGATAGTACCTTAAATTAAGCCTGGTAACTGATAGGTAACCAGTAGAGTGACTGCAGAATGGGAGTGATATGCATGCTCTGCCTGGTTCTCGATTATAACCAAGCTGTGATATTCTGTACCAAATGAAATCTCTCAATTGGCTTTTAGGGGAGACCTATGTTGAGAGTATCACGATAGTCTAGTATTGATGTTACCATGGTGTGGGTCGAGGTGCCCAGATCATCTCCATCAAGGTGCAAGACCATCTTCTAGACTAGCCTGAGTTAGAAGAAGTTTTTGCAGCTGCGTTAATTTGCTACTTTGACAGTAATGTTGGATCCGATATAACCCCAAGGCTCTTAACTAAGTCAGTAAGGGTCAGCTGAACCCCATTGAAAGTGGGGAGCATAGAGTCCTTCAAGCCCTCCACCTTCCCAACCAGTATTACCATTGTCTTTTCAGCGTTTAGTTTCAATTTTTACTCTATTGATTGTATTGGCTTTTCTGTGTAATCGTTTTCAGTCCCAGAAAGGAGACAGCGTGGTGTAGTGGTTAAGAGCAGTGGTTTGGAGTGGTGGACTCTGATCTGGAGAACCGGGTTTGATTCTTCACTCCTCCACATGAGCGGCGGACACTAATCTGGTGAATTGGATTAGTTTCCCCACTCTTACACACGAAGTCAGCTGGGTGACCTTGGGCTAGTCACACTCTCTCAGCCTCACCTACCTCATAGGGTGTCTGTTGTGGAGAGGGGAAGGGAAGGTGACTGTAAGCTGGTTTGATTCTGCCTTGAATGGTAGAGAAAGTCGGCATATAAAAACCAGATTTCTTCTCCTTCGCCGTTTAACCACAGCAACCAGGTAGCGATTCTTGACCTCTACCACATCACCAGGAGATCTGAATAAGTGTGTGTGTGTGTGTGTGTGTGTGTGTGTGTGTATATATATATATATGAAGTGTCATCTGCATGTTGATGACAGCTAACCCAAAAACTGTGGATGAATTGGCCTAGCGCCTTTACATATAAATTGAAGAGCATGGGGGGGTAGGAGTGTGCCCTGTGGAACCCGAAGGATAGGTCCCACACTGATGATAACTGGTTTGTGGCTTGTAGGTTTCCCTCCGGGTTGGGCTTCTGTGTAATTTACATGGGAAAATTGAGTCTTCCAGAAGTGTAAACATCCTAGAAAATTATTTTACAGATGAAGAGTTATTATTTTAAACACATGCTTATGTTTTGTTGGTGTGCTTTGGTTTCAGACCCCACCCTGTCTTTCCAGGAGACCAAAGAACTGTGGGCATTGCCATGCTGTGGTCTGCATTAATCCTCTTGTGTCTCTGTGGATTCTTACTGTGGTGTCTCTTTTCTCTTCCCAGCCCTGTTCCCTTGCTATGGCAGGTGTGTTCCCATTCCGGGGGCCCTGCCCTCCGATGCCTGCTCCCTTGACCCCACTCCCTGACTATATGTCTGAGGAAAAACTCCAGGAGAAAGGTATGATCTAGTGGTAGTGTGCAGAATTGTTCTTTCCTTGCTAGCGTGCTAGACACCTTAACCTGAGACTAATTGAGGGGTGGGTGGGTTGGTTATCATCCTGTGAGCTCTGACTTGAGAGATATGTCAGTAGTAAAGCACCTTTTCTGCAAGAACAAGGTCTCAGGTTCAATCTGTGTTATCACCAGATGTTGGGAAAGATCTTGGAGGGCTATTGCCAGTCAAATAAACAGTGCTGAATTAGGGGGATTTGTGGTTATTAGCAGCTGCATATATAGCCATTGCATGTGGCATCTTCTCTCTTTTCAGCCCGCAAGTGGCAGCAGCTACAGGCCAAGCGCTATGCTGAGAAGAGGAAGTTTGGCTTTGTGGATGCCCAGAAGGAAGACATGCCTCCTGAGCATGTGAGGAAGATCATCCGTGACCATGGTGACATGACCAACAGAAAATTCCGGCATGACAAGCGAGTTTATTTGGGGTGAGAAAAGGGGGAATGTTACCTTATGTTGCATTGTCTGGGATGTTTCTGGCATTGCTTTTGTTGGGGCAGAATTTTGGCTTGGCTGAAGGAGTTTTGGCTGAAACTTGGCATCTGGAAACTGCTACACGTGGAACTCAAGCTGAGAAGTAGAATCAGGTAGCTGTTCAGTATGTAGGGGGAGAAATCCTAATCCTGTGGAGGATTTGCACGTAGAACCTAGTAAGAAGTGTATGATTTCTTTTATGAAGGACTTGGGTGTTAAGGCAATGTGTGAATGCCCTAGAAATGTGAAGGCCAGCAAAGAGAGAACGGTGGGGTGGGGTATTGCTGTGGCGAATAGTCTTCTTTGATTACATTGTAATTTACATAATTACATTTCACCCTGTGCATTTCACAGTCCCTTGATTCTTTTGTTTGATCCCCCCCATAACCTTATATGTAGACGTCTGCCTAGTGAGGACCCATCATCTGCATCTGCCAAAGTAGGGTTCTAAACCAAGGAATTTTGTGCTGGATAAAATTAGTCTTTAGGGTGCCACATGATCACAGATGTTATACATACTGCATTTTATGTTCTTAAAACACAAAAGTAATTTTAGATCAGATAAACTTAATATTGTGTGTTTTTCTGCTTTCTTCTGTGCGGTCCCTTTTCCAACTCATTGACATTGCTAGAAATGTTACATCTCTTGACTGTCAGTAAAATGCAGTGAGGCACTGACTCTGGAGGTGAAATGCCAGTCCTGAAACTGAAGGTCCTGGTAGTAGTATGTGTTATGTCAAGTGCAAAACTGTGATTGGCTAGCCCTTAGCACCCATTGTAACAGATCCTCTTCCCCCCCCCCCCCAGCGCTTTGAAATACATGCCTCATGCAGTCCTGAAGCTTCTAGAGAACATGCCGATGCCCTGGGAGCAGATCCGGGATGTGCCCGTCCTGTACCACATCACGGGTGCTATCTCCTTTGTGAATGAGATACCCTGGGTGATTGAGCCGGTGTACATTGCCCAGTGGGGGTAAGTGAGCTCTCCTGACTCTTGTGTACCTGCAGCCTGACCTCCACCCAGAAGGTAGGGTACGTGTTCTTGATGCTTGACAATAAATTGCAGGTCCATGTGGATCATGATGAGGCGAGAAAAGAGGGACCGCCGCCACTTCAAGCGCATGCGCTTTCCTCCCTTCGACGACGAGGAGCCCCCCCTCGACTATGCTGACAACATTCTGGATGTGGAGCCTCTCGAGGCCATCCAGCTAGAGCTGGACCTTGAGGAGGATGCCCCAGTCCTGGATTGGTTTTACGACCATCAGCCTCTGAGGGACAACCGCAAGTGGGTATCCTGTGAGGGGTTGCTGGTGGTAGAAGAACCCCCAGACCTCCATGCTTGGAAAAAATAGCCTAAACAGGGGCCTGTGTGTGGGTAAAGAAACACTGATGGATTGATCTTTGTCCCCGCTTCTGCAGATATGTCAATGGCTCCACATACCAACGCTGGCAGTTCACCCTTCCCATGATGTCCACACTCTACCGCCTGGCCAACCAGCTCCTCACAGACCTTGTGGATGACAACTACTTCTACCTTTTTGACTTGAAGGCCTTCTTCACTTCTAAGGCGCTCAACATGGCCATCCCAGGGGGCCCCAAGTTTGAGCCCCTGGTCCGAGACATTAACCTGCAGTAAGTGTTGCGGCCGACTAAATAGCCCAGGCTATCATCTGAGCTTGTCAGAGCTTGGAAGCCAAGCAGGGTCAGCCAGTGCTTGGATGGGAGACCGCCAAGGAAAACTAGGGTTGCTAAGCAGAGGAAGGCAAAAGGGCAAACCATCTCTGCTTCTGACTTGCCTTGGAAGCTCCTTTTGAGAACTTTATGGGGTGGCCATAAGTCACTTGTAATTCGACAGCACTTAATTGTCATGGGGTGGGCAGTGAGTGATGATCCTGGCTGGTATTCTAGGAGCGAGGGTGCTTGTATGGGAGGCCTCTTCTAAGGGAGTCTGATTTGCGTGCCACCCTGGACCTTTGCTGAGTAGGTACAGGAGGCAGAGGAATGAGACCACAGGGCAGTCCTTGGGTCTGCTTGGCATGCGCGGGTAATGCTTGCCGCATGGTTCCATCCAGTTTCCATTCCTCCCTGAAGTGCTTGGCCCTCGGGCTGTGGCCAGGAAGTATTGTGCTAGCCACTCACTTTTTTGTACTGAGATGAATTTCTCCCAGGAAAGGCTAGAGCGAGAGCCCAGTATGTTGTTGCAGCTAGAACAAGGAACCAGGAGTGAGATGGCTTAGATTCAAAAGCTACCTGGGGGAACTGAGGCCAGTCTCTCTCTCTTAAGTTGACTGCTAAAGATAAAATGAGCTTCTTAGAGGTCAGAAAGATGGAATATGTGATATATAAGCTTCCTTGAGGTCAGCACCCGGGGCTTTCCCTTCTGATCTGTCTGCCGAATAACCTTTTCCCCTCTCACTGATTCAAAAAGGGATGAGGACTGGAATGAGTTCAATGACATCAACAAGATCATCATCCGCCAGCCCATCCGGACTGAGTACAAGATCGCCTTCCCCTATCTTTACAACAACCTCCCCCACCATGTTCATCTCACCTGGTAAGATCTGTGGGGGACTGGCTGGCCTGAGCTGGTATAATGCAGGAGACAGCTTGCCTAATGTCATGTACTTTACAGGTATCACACACCAAACGTGGTCTTTATCAAAACTGAGGATCCAGACCTGCCAGCTTTCTACTTCGACCCACTCATCAACCCCATTTCGCACAGACACTCTGTTAAGGTGGGATAACTTGTGAAAAGGCTGATGAATGATGGAAGGGGGGAGTTGCCCTGTCACTGATTAGCTTAATTAGCTGTGTTGGCTGCAACACATATTATGTATAGATGCTGTTTAAAATGGTGAAGAACCCGCCTGTATTGTAGGTCACTTCTCTTCAGTCGCTGCACATACTATTCATGAGGAATATATGTGGAATTATGGCCTCCAGTTGTGGTTTAAACCAAGGAGAATGCAACAAAAATCCCCAGTCCCTCATAATTTAAGGTGCAGACTTTACTATGTGCAGACTTGGGAGGTCAGGGAGTAAGATCTCGCAGGTGGGCTCTGCAAAATCTTTGGAGCTCTTCCTGGCAGGCACGTAGGGCCAGAAATGGAAATAACATCCATTCAGCTACCCATGGGGACTCCTGGTGAACTTGTGTGTTGTTCTTTTTCGAAGTCTGTTGGCTAAGGCTATTTATTCATGGAAGGTTTACCTTGGAGTTGCCACTCTTTAGATGCACTTTTTCCCCATTCATATTCTCAAAACTCAACAATAAGCCCCCATGCAGAGTTTTGAGAATTCAGATGGGGGAAATGTGCATCTATAGAGTGGCAAATCCAAGGCAAAACCTTCCATGAATAAATGGCCTAAGAGTTTCCAAGTAGGTTTTTGTGCCCTCTGACTCGCCTTCAGGCTCCCTGTGTTGGGAGTGGGGTACCACTGACTGTGTGGGTGTGCAATTGCAGAGTCAAGAGCCTCTCCCCGACGACGATGAGGAATTTGAACTGCCGGAATTCTTGGAGCCCTTCCTGAAGGACACGCCCCTCTATTCGGACAACACAGCCAATGGCATTGCGCTCTTGTGGGCGCCTCGACCCTTCAACCTGCGCTCTGGCCGAACCCGACGGGCCCTGGACATCCCTCTCGTCAAGAACTGGTAAAGATACTTCAGTAGGGAGGGCAAGACATCTGGCATAGCAGCAGTGATGGTTTCTCAGCTCTGAGCTGAGTATGGGTCATCTCATTGGTGAGCCAGCGTGGTGTAGTGGTTAAGAGTGGTGGACTCTGATCTGGAGAACCGGGTTTGATTCCCCACTCCTCCACATGAGCAGCGGAGGCTAATCTGGTGAACTGGATTTGTTTCCCCACTCCTACACATGAAGCCAGCTGGGTGACGTTGGGCTAGTCACACTGTCTCAGCCCCACCTACCTCACAGGGTGTCTGTTGTGGGGAGGGGAAGGGAATGTGATTGTAAGCCTGTTTGATTCTGCCTTAAGCGGTAGAGAAAGTCGGCATATAAAAACCAACTCTTCTTCATTCATTCATTCTGTGTCAGTGGCCAGTGCGAGTGGTTAAACCGTCACTGACCATCCAGTCATGAATTCATCAGAAGTGACACATTTTGAATTCTTGTGTCCCGTAAAAATATGAGATTTCCTGAAAACCATGCCCTTGGTAACGGTATCTAAGCATCAGCTCCACTGCTTGGCAACCTGCACAGAGGCCTACATTCTTCTTAGTTCACAAAATGTCACAAGGTTGGAAGAGACCACAAGGGCCATCCAGTCCAACCCCCTGCTATGCAGGATCCCACAATCAAAGCGCTCCCGACAGATGGCCATCCAACCTCTGCTTAAAGACCTCCAAAGATGGGGACTCCACCCCACTCAACGAGGCAGTTAAGTTCCCGGTCACCACACACTTCCCTCATAATTTTACAGTTCTTAGTAATAAACATTACAGTTTGATGCAGAAGAATGATTTACACTCTGTATTTTTAACTTTCCATACAGGATTTTAGCAGTTTCTCCACAACCTCTTGAAATGTTTTCTAATTCTCAAAATAGTTGGCAGAGGCCATTGTTGGTTTCCCCTTGTGCATTTCTCTTATCGCAAGGGTTATCCCACTGAATTTCTTTTAAATGTCCAAAGCGCTAATCAAACTACTGTATAGGCCTCCCAGAGCTCCTATTGGCTGGTGGTGTAGAAGTCTTATGTTTCCTATTCTTGCCCTCAGGTACCGGGAGCATTGCCCTGCTGGGCAGCCGGTCAAAGTCCGGGTCTCTTACCAGAAGCTGCTTAAGTACTACGTCCTGAACGCGCTCAAGCATCGGCCCCCCAAGGCTCAGAAGAAGCGGTGAGTGGCAGTCTTCTTCCGTTGGCCTAGTTTCCAGGGAGAAAGCCAGCTACAAGGTGACCCCTCTCTGTCCTCTCATTTTCAGGTATCTCTTCCGCTCCTTCAAGGCCACCAAGTTCTTCCAGTCGACCAAGCTGGATTGGGTGGAAGTGGGTCTCCAGGTCTGCCGCCAGGGCTACAACATGCTCAACTTGTTGATCCACCGCAAGAACCTCAACTATCTCCACCTGGACTACAACTTCAACCTCAAGCCTGTCAAGACTCTCACCACCAAGGTGGCTGCCACTTCTTCATTCCTGGAGTAGTTGCAAAGCTGGTGTCAATCAGCAGTTCCATTCGGGGCAGGTTCTGCATGTAGACTACATCAGAGTTCCTCATGAGCATCTCCATCCCTAAAGGGATCTTGAGGAGCCATTGCTGGTCAGAGGAGACTTGTTATGTTGAGTGAAATCTGGAGCCGGCGTGGTGCAGTGGTTAGGAGCGGTGGATTCTAATCTGGAGAACTGGGTTTGATTCCCCGCTCCTCCACGTGAGTGGTGGACGCTAATCTGGTGAACCGTGTTGGTTTCCCCACTCCTCCACATGAACCCAGCTGGGTGACCTTGGGCTAGTCACAGCGCTCTTAGAACTCTCTCAGACCCACCTGCCTCACAAAATGTCTGTTGGGGGGGGGGGGGGAGATTGTAAGCCAATTTGATTGTTCTTAAAAAGTAGAAAAAATCGGCATATAAAAAACAACTCTTCTTCCTCCTCCTCCTCCTCCTCAAAGAGCTTCCCAGATGCAAGAGCTTCTGCATGCTTTTTGGGGAAGGCTCCACACCTTCCCTTGCAGGGCAGCCCCAAAGCAGGTTGTGCGGTGGCTGGTGAAGGATTCATCTTGCAGTTCCCTCATCACTCCTTGCCTCTTCTTCCCTTGCAGGAAAGGAAGAAGTCCCGGTTTGGCAACGCTTTTCACTTGTGTCGAGAAGTGCTGCGGCTAACCAAGCTGGTGGTGGACAGCCATGTCCAGTACCGCTTAGGAAACGTGGATGCTTTCCAGGTACCATGACAGCGATGCTCATAGGAGCTGGGCTGGCAGAAATGGGCAGCCCTTCTGTTGCTGCTTTCACTTCTTAATGCGTTCTTCTTCTTCCCCTCCCCGCAAGCTGTCAGACGGTCTGCAGTATATCTTTGCCCACGTCGGGCAGCTGACAGGGATGTACAGATACAAATACAAGCTGATGAGGCAGATCCGGATGTGCAAAGACCTGAAGCACCTCATTTACTACCGTTTCAACACTGTGAGTCCGAACCTGGAGTGGGTCTGGGGATTGAAGGGGGGCATCATAATTCCCAGCTGCCCCGTGGTTTCAATGTGTTTCCCCTCCCTTTTCTAGGGGCCTGTGGGGAAGGGCCCCGGCTGTGGTTTCTGGGCTCCGGGCTGGCGCGTGTGGCTGTTCTTTATGCGAGGCATCACCCCACTGCTGGAGCGCTGGCTGGGCAACCTTCTGGCCAGGCAGTTTGAAGGTGAGCAATGGTCTTGGTTTGGGAAGGTTTGGCAGGCCTGGTAATTGTGATGCTCAGAAACAAAGCCCCCTTATCCAGCAGTTCAGCAAGCCTACCAGGTGCTTGGTGACGACCAAGGGTGAGAGATTTAAAACAGATAAAAGGAAGTATTTTTTTCACACAACGCCTAGTTAACTTGTAGAACTCCCTGACCCAGGATGTGGTGATGGCTGCCGACTTGGAAGGCTTTAAGAGGGGAGTGGACATGTTCATGGAGGAGAGGGGGTATTCACGGCTACTAGTAAAAATGGATACTAGTCATGATGCATACCTATTCTCTCCAGGGTCAGATGAGCATGCCTATTCTATTAGGTGCTGTGGAACACAGGCAGGATAATGCTGCTGCAGTTGTCTTGCTTGTGGGCTTCCTAGAGGCACCTGGTTGGGCCACTGTGTGAACAGGCTGCTGGACTTGATGGGCCTTGGTCTGATCCAGCATGGCCTTTCTTATGTTCCTCTTAAAAAGAAGGGTTTTCTCCAAAGGCAGCTAAGCAGGGTTGGGATGAGACTTGGCTTGTTTCAGTGTAGCGCTTCTTAATGTTCCTTTCCATCAATACCCCCCCAATGAAGCACTTTGTCTTGGTTGCTTCGGAGTCTGCTCTGAACTCCCAGATGAGTTGATGGGATTTCTCTGGACCTGCCCTGAGCCCTTTTGCAAGGAAGTGTCTGGGAGTGTCCTCATGGCTCGTTTCAGTACTGTTTTTCGCAGGCTTCAGTCAGCTTGGGTGACCTGGTATAGTTGTTTGTCAGGGTGTGAGTCTTCCTTTCTGCGAATGCTTCTCGGTTCATCCCTCTTCCCCTCCCTTCTCCAGGCCGTCACTCAAAGGGTGTAGCCAAGACAGTCACTAAACAACGTGTGGAATCTCACTTTGACTTGGAGCTGCGTGCGGCTGTGATGCACGACATCCTGGACATGATGCCCGAGGGGATCAAGCAGAACAAGGCCCGGACCATCCTGCAGCACCTGAGCGAAGCCTGGCGCTGCTGGAAAGCCAACATCCCTTGGAAGGCGAGTGCCGTTCAAACCCCTCGCTGCCTTCCCCTCTTCTTCTGCTACCACCTCCCCTAATCTGCCACCTTCACTTCTTTCCACCTGCCAGGTGCCTGGGCTGCCAACTCCCATCGAGAACATGATCTTGAGGTATGTGAAGGCCAAAGCCGACTGGTGGACAAACACGGCCCACTACAACCGGGAGCGCATCCGCCGGGGTGCCACTGTGGACAAGACAGTCTGCAAGAAGAACCTGGGGCGCTTGACCAGGCTGTACCTGAAAGCAGAGCAGGAACGGCAGCACAACTATCTAAAGGTGAAGCTTGGGGGGGGTCTCCTTTTGGAGGGGTGGGGGCCTTGCCTAGGTCAGGGACAGCGCATTAGATACTGACCTTTAGAAGAAGAAGAGTTGGTTTTTATATGCCGACTTTCTCTACCACTTAAGGAAGAATCAAACCGGCTTTCAATCTCCTTCCCTTCCCCTCCCCACAACAAACACCCTGTGAGATAGGCGGAGCTGAGAGAGCTCTAAGAGAGCTGTGACTAGCCCAAGGTCACCCCGCTGGCTTCATGTGTAGGAGTGGGGAAACCAACCCTGTTCTTCAGATTAGAGTCCGCTGCTCCTAACCACCGCTCTTAACCACGGTATTATGCTTTACTTGCAGGATGGCCCATACATCACAGCAGAGGAGGCTGTGGCTGTCTACACCACCACCGTGCACTGGCTGGAGAGTCGACGGTTCTCTCCCATTCCTTTCCCTCCACTGTCCTACAAGCATGACACCAAGCTACTGATTTTGGCCTTGGAGCGGCTGAAGGAAGCCTACAGGTAACTCGGCAGCTGGGCCAGGCAAGCAAGTGGTGATGCTGAGTTCTCTCTCCCGGGGCGATTGCCGTAGCACTCCCTGATGGGTTCTGGGAGGCTCCTTTTCCGAGGGGACGGGGCCCAAAGGGCACAGACATAACTCTCCCAACTTTTGTCTTCCCCAGTGTGAAGTCCCGTCTGAATCAGTCGCAGCGAGAGGAGCTGGGCCTCATCGAGCAGGCCTATGACAACCCCCACGAGGCCTTGTCCCGCATCAAGCGACACCTGCTGACACAGCGGGCCTTCAAGGAGGTGAGTTTCTGCCCAGACGGAGAGGACCGGAAGAGCGAATTAGCAGAATATGCAGCAGTGGCAAAACTGACTAGCTCTGTGAACCAAAGACCAAGCAAAAGGTTCCATGATAAATGGAAAGCATGCTATTCACACTGTTCTTAAAAAGAAAAAGGGGAGGGAACAGAAAGGAGTACAATGATGTGATATAAAATTTAGAAATTCTTGAAAACGTTTATTGGTATTCTGTATTGAATATAGTTCAAATAAGGTGAAAAACTCAATTTTTTAATGTTGGGAATAAATAGTAGAACTTTAAAAATTAATATTTAGTAGAAACATAATCTAACAATTAACATCATGTCTATTTAGCCATGTAATGTTAGAAGTCATTTTAATATACCAATGAATATGAATATTGTGGTTCATTAAAGAATTTTTAGACAAAAATATTTAGATATTCATAAATTAGTACTCCATATTATCTTATTACATATTGCTTATACATTTATTATTGAGATATCTTTCCTTTTTGTGGGCATAAATATGTTTACTGATTTATTTGTAAAGGAGATCATGGCTTGATTCCTTCTGTATCATTTGTAGGAATATCAGTTTTTATTATGGTTTGTATATTTGTTTTTATTATAAAATTTTAAAAAAGATTTAAAAGGTGAGTTTCGGGGAAGGGTGCGTTGACTTCAGCCACCGCCTTCTCAGTCAGTCCCAGCTGATAAGAGCCAGGGCTGTTATTTGAATGGTTTGCTTTTAAATTTATCTTTTAATTATAAGCCATCTGTATCAGGACTCTGAGGATGTGGCATAGAAGTATCCTAAATCAATAAAGATTCTTTGCTGGCTTCTGAATGTTCCTCTTCTCTGATCACCTTGGCCAGGTGGGCATTGAGTTCATGGACCTTTACAGCCACCTGGTCCCGGTGTATGACGTGGAGCCCCTGGAGAAGATCACTGATGCCTACCTGGACCAGTACCTGTGGTACGAGGCAGACAAGAGGCGGCTCTTTCCTCCCTGGATCAAGCCAGCCGACACAGAGCCCCCTCCGTTGCTCGTGTACAAGTGGTGCCAAGGTGAGACGGGGATACGTTTGGAGGTGCTGTTCGATACCTTCTGTAAATGCTGGGAACATCTCGCCCTTAAATGAACAGAGCACTCCCCACTGGCAGCCACTTTGAGCGAGCAAAGCCATCTTCCTCCTAGGGAAAGGGGCTATGAGGCTCTAGCCGCACAGCAGTCAACTTGCGGCTTCTTCCGGGAGGTTGTTGGTTGCCGGCTGCAGCATCTGTGAGCAAGCGGGTGGGTGGGTTGAGACGGGCGTCTTCTTATCCGCCTGTCTGCTTTCCTCAGGCATCAACAACCTTCAGGACGTGTGGGAGACGGGCGAGGGGGAGTGCAACGTAATGCTGGAGTCCCGTTTCGAGAAGATGTACGAGAAGATCGACCTGACGCTGCTTAACAGGTTGCTGCGCCTCATCGTTGACCACAACATTGCTGACTACATGACGGCCAAGAACAACGTCGTCATCAACTACAAGGTACCTCCTTCGGCACCATGGGAACGTGTCTGTGCCCCTTCTGCTAGCCGGGGGCTGGAGCACTCTGCGGCAGCTACCAACATGCTTCTCTTCCCCCCACCCAGGACATGAACCACACCAACTCCTACGGGATCATCCGGGGGCTTCAGTTTGCCTCCTTCATTGTCCAGTACTACGGGCTGGTGATGGACCTGCTTGTGCTCGGCCTCCACCGGGCCAGCGAGATGGCCGGCCCCCCACAGATGCCCAACGACTTCCTCAGCTTCCAAGACATCGCCACGGAAGTGGCCCACCCCATCCGCCTCTTCTGCAGATACATCGACCGCATCCACATATTCTTCAGGTGCTTCCAGGGCTGGGGGATACATAGAATTGTAGAGTCGGAAGGGGACACACAGGCCATCTAGTCCAACCACTACACCACGCTGGCTCTCCCGAGCCAGCCTCCTTTCTGACATGCGGATTTCTCTAATCCCGCACAAATCCCCAACTCTGATGTCAGCTGTTTCGACGGTTACTGCTACCGATCAGAGCCATATCCCACCTCCATCAAGCATCTGGCAGTGGCTCTGAACTCCCATGACAAATACCTGGTTTGGTCTAAACTGGTAGAAGAAATCGGAGGGGAATAGAACCCAACCTAGAAAACGGAAGTTGAGTACCCAAGGTTGAGTGGGATGAGAAAATACATATATATATTTAATGAAAATATATAATTTATGGGAAGCTTTATATAAGAATTAAAATTACTTAAGAACCGTTAAAATAGCACAATAGCATTTCTTAAGGTTGATGTCTATCACCACAAACCAAACACATTTCGGCTATATGGCCTTCCTTAGTGGTCTATTTAGATCATATATAAAACATGTACGTATACAAGCAATATACAACAATCCAGGCATGTGATAGGTTGTATATATTACCAATTACACCACCATCTGGTAGGATGGTCTTAGGTTTTTGTGCTGGGCTGTATACGTCTCCCTCATAAGTTGTGTGCAAGTATCAACCTATTCAAACTTGGTCTAAACTGGCTCATCCTTTGTCCAAAAGGGATTAAGTCTGCCAGGATGGTCCGATGTGGGATGGACCTGAGTACCTTTTATTGTAATGTAATCAAGGGTCCCAGACTCGCTAGGTGGCAGGTTTTAGGATTTCTGCCACAACGTCTCTCTTGCGGCAACCCAAAAGGCCTCAGGTGTGTGTGTGTGGGGGGGTCTGCCTCGGCCAAGTTATTTCCCTTCTTCATTACAATAAGTGAGACATGAAGCACCCCACACCACTGTCTGTGGCACCCACCTTCCTAGAACCCCCTCCCCTGGAAAGATGAAAGTATTTCTAGTGGTTTTTTGTCCCCTCCAAGAAAGATTGCACAGCATTTGACCATTTGTTTTCCATTGCTTAATTGTTCTGATCCAAAGTCTCCCTAACATCTCTGAGTTCAGCCACTGGCAGATTGAAACGGTCCAAAGTCAACTAGGCAAGGTTATCCCTGTCTGAGTGGTGTGAATCCAGGCCTTCACCTGGCCTATCCATACCCCCTTTTGCAGCCTGCCGTTCTTTAACTTGGCCCCCAGGAGGCTGATTCCAGCCACTTTACATCGACTTGAGGTGTTCTGTTTTCTGCCCTTCAGATTCACAGCGGACGAGGCACGGGACCTGATCCAGCGCTACCTCACAGAGCACCCAGACCCCAACAACGAGAACATCGTGGGCTACAACAACAAGAAGTGCTGGCCCAGGGATGCTCGCATGCGCCTCATGAAGCACGATGTCAACCTGTGAGTGGGGGTTCTGGGAGGGTAGGGCGGGCTGCTGTTCTGCCCACCAACCTGGCATTGGTGGGCTTCTGAGCCAGGTGTGGCTAACTCTTCTCTCCCCCCCCCCCCATATAGTGGTCGTGCTGTGTTTTGGGACATCAAGAACCGGCTGCCTCGCTCAGTCACCACAGTCCAGTGGGAGAACAGCTTCGTGTCGGTGTACAGCAAGGACAACCCCAACCTGCTGTTCAACATGTGCGGCTTCGAATGCCGAATCCTCCCCAAGTGTCGCACCAGTTATGAAGAGTTCACCCATAAGGATGGCGTGTGGAACCTGCAGAACGAGGTAAGGGGAGAGGGCAGGCAAAAGCCGCTGCCGGCTTGGGAGGGAAGGCTAAGCAGGCCAGTACTGTTGGGTGAAGTGCCGTGGGGTTATCAGCCTTGCAGCTGACTTGTCCTGGCTGTCACTGTTGTAGGTGACCAAAGAGCGCACAGCTCAGTGCTTCTTAAGAGTGGACGACGAATCCATGCAGCGGTTCCACAACAGGGTCAGGCAGATCCTTATGGCCTCAGGATCTACTACCTTCACCAAGGTAAGTAGGGGAAATGTCTTGGTCTATGGACTTGACTGCTTCTGGGTTGCCCTGGAGGAGAGGCTGAGACCTTGTCCTCCTTGCAGATCGTGAACAAGTGGAACACTGCGTTGATCGGCCTGATGACCTACTTCCGGGAAGCTGTGGTGAACACCCAGGAACTGCTGGACCTGCTGGTGAAGTGTGAGAACAAAATCCAGACTCGGATCAAGATTGGCCTGAACTCCAAAATGCCCAGCCGCTTCCCACCGGTGGTCTTCTACACACCTAAGGAGTTGGGAGGCCTGGGCATGCTGTCCATGGGCCACGTCCTCATCCCCCAGTCCGATCTCAGGTAAGTCCAGCTCCAACCCGGAGCTTATAGCACTCACCTGGGTCTTCCTGGCTTGCTGCCCTTACCACGCTGTTTTCTCTACCGCAGGTGGTCCAAACAGACGGACGTGGGCATTACTCACTTCCGGTCAGGGATGAGCCACGAGGAGGACCAGCTGATCCCCAACTTGTACCGCTACATCCAGCCGTGGGAGAGCGAGTTCATTGACTCACAGCGGGTGTGGGCGGAATATGCGCTGAAGAGGCAGGAGGCAATTGCTCAGAACAGGTGAGTTGGAAGCAGGCCTGGGGCCAGCATGGTGTAGTGATTAAGAGCGATGGACTCTAATCTGGAGAACCGAGTTTGATTCCCCTCTCCTCCACATGTGTGAACCGGGTTGGTTTCCCCACTCCATGTGCAGCCTGCTAGGTGACCTTGGGCTAGCCACAGTTCTCTTAGAGCTTTCTCAGCCCCACCTACCTGACAAGGTGTTTATTGTGGGGAGGGGCAAGGAAGGTGCTTGTAAACCGGTTTGATTCTTCCTTAAGTGGTGGAGAAAGTCACATATGAAAACCAACTCTCCCTCTCCTTACCCCACCCCACTGATTTCTTGCTGAGGCATGGCCCCTTCCTTGAAAAGTGTCTCTGTTGCTGCAGTCCACTGAAGGACAAGACTCACCCACTGCTCCTGCCGGCCGTCTTGTGTCTTTGGGCGGCTGAAGAGAGATCATCCCTTGGGGGGGCTCAGTTGCCTGGAGCTTGCAAAGCCTAGGCAAGAAGCCAACCACGTGTCTGTCTTCCTCGGTAGGCGCCTGACTCTGGAGGATTTGGAAGACTCCTGGGACCGGGGCATCCCTCGCATCAACACCCTCTTCCAGAAAGACCGACACACTCTCGCCTACGACAAGGGCTGGAGGGTCAGGACAGATTTTAAGCAGTACCAGGTAGGAGTTGTGGAAATGGGGGGAGTGATCTATAAGAATCCTTTCCTCTTTCTTCAGCAGGCCAGTGGTTTGCTCCCCGCTGCACACTCGAAGCTTTGATTGGCATGTGAGGTGCCAACCACCCTCAAGACCTCTGTTCCCCTTCCTCTAACGTTGCCTGCTCCTGTTTTCCGTCCCCCAGGTTCTGAAGCAGAATCCTTTTTGGTGGACTCACCAGCGCCATGACGGGAAGCTGTGGAACCTGAACAACTACCGCACGGATATGATCCAAGCGCTCGGCGGCGTGGAGGGTATCCTGGAGCACACACTCTTCAAAGGGACCTATTTCCCGACCTGGGAGGGTCTCTTCTGGTAAGAAGGCTGTGGCACGTTGGACGGTGGTTACCTCCCTTGAGGGCACTTCCAGACCTGATTGGCTCCCTTTTGTCGTGTTCCCTCGCAGGGAAAAGGCCAGTGGGTTTGAGGAGTCCATGAAGTGGAAGAAGCTGACCAATGCCCAGCGCTCTGGTCTGAACCAGATCCCTAACCGAAGGTTCACCCTCTGGTGGTCGCCCACCATCAACAGGGCCAACGTGAGTCGTCTCCCTCTGCTCTTCTGGCTTTGGCCAGCAGTGAATTAGGGCTGAATATCCTTTACCCAAAATGCTTGGGACGGGAAGTGTTTCGGATTTTTTTCTGATTTTGGAATATTTGCATATATATGAGATATCTTGGGGATGAGACCCAAGTAGGGTTGCCAACCTCCAGGTACTAGCTGGAGATCTCCGGCCATTACACCTAATTTCTAGCCGATAGAGATCAGTTCACCTTGAGAAAATGGCCACTTTGGCCATTGGACTCCATGGCATTGAAGTCCCTCCCCAAACCTTGGCTTCCTCAGGCTCCACCCCAAAAGCCTCCTGCTGGTGGCAAAGAGGGACCTGGCAACCCTAGACCCAAGTCTAAACATGAAACTTATTTATGTTTTATATACACCTTATACGCATGTCCTGAAGGTAATTTTATACAATATCTTTTAATAGTTTTGTGCATGAAACAAAGTTTGTGTACGCTGAACCGTCAGAAAGCAAAGGTGTCACTGTCTCAGCCACCCACCACAGAGCAGAGAATAAGTGCAAAAAAGATTTATCACAACCAAAGGGGGCTTTTTTCCCTTGGGGACACTGAATAAACTGTCTCTTGTGTGCCTGTGTTTTGACTTCCACCCGTTGTATGAGGTCAGGTGGCATAAATTTGTTGAACTCCCTGCCCCCAGGATGTGGTGATGGCTGCCAACTTGGAAGGCTTGAAGAGGGGGGAGTGGACATGTTCATGGAGGACGGGGCTATCCATGGCTACTAGTCAAAATTAATATTAATGATGCACGCCTATTCTCTCCAGGATCAGAGGAGCATGCCTGTTATGTTAGGTGCTGCGGAACACAGGCAGGATGGTGCTGTTGCAGCCGTCTTGTTTGTGAGCTTCCTAGAGGCACCTGGTTGGCCACTGTGTGAACAGACTGCTGGACTTGATGGGCCTTGGTCTGATCCGGCATGGCCTTTCTTATGTTCTTATCATGTTGGCACTCAAAAAGTTTCAGATTTTGGATAATTTCAGATAAAGGATGCTCAACCTGTTCCATCTAATCCTTTGACTTTCCCCATTCCCAGAGCTCTGGGAGGAAGCCGGTGGGAGAATTACATTGTTACAAGGTTCCAGGTGGCCTTTTCTTTTTTACCATGAAGCGTGCGTTAGCCCCAGGGTGGCCTCTGTGTGTCTACCAAGTCCACTTCCATCGCCTTTCTTTTGCAGGTGTACGTGGGCTTCCAGGTGCAGCTTGACTTGACAGGCATCTTCATGCATGGCAAGATTCCCACCCTGAAGATCTCCCTTATCCAGATCTTCCGAGCCCACTTGTGGCAGAAGATCCACGAGAGCATTGTCATGGATCTGTGTCAGGTGAGGATGAGGGGAGCCAGAGCTGAGTGTCGGAGTTACGAGGCAGCAAGCCAACAAAAATCGGGTCATCTTCCCCGGTTCCAGGCGTGTGCCCCACCTGGCAGTTAGCAGGTCCCACCACCTGTGAGCTCAAGTTGTAGGGGCCCTGTTTGCATACCTGTTCTCTCCCCTTCCCATATTGAAATGATTCCGTCTTCCGGCAGGTGTTTGACCAGGAACTGGACGCCCTGGAGATCGAGACAGTGCAGAAGGAGACGATCCACCCCAGGAAGTCCTACAAGATGAACTCGTCCTGCGCGGACATACTCCTCTTTGCCTCGTACAAGTGGAATGTGTCCCGGCCGTCGCTGCTGGCGGACTCCAAGTAAGCGCTGTGTCTTCCTTGGCGCCTCCGGCGGCAGTGGAGTCCCAGGCCCATTGGGAACCAGAAGGACGGCTGCCTCCTGACAGCTGCTTGCTCTTCCTTCCAACCCAGGGACATGATGGATAGCACCACCACACAGAAGTACTGGATCGACATCCAGCTGCGCTGGGGCGACTATGACTCTCACGACATCGAGCGCTACGCTCGGGCCAAGTTCCTGGACTACACCACAGACAACATGAGCATCTACCCGTCCCCCACCGGCGTCCTGATTGCCATCGATCTGGCCTACAACCTACACAGGTGGGTGAGAGCGAGAGGTGGGGAATTGGGTTTGTGCTTTGAGGGCATGATGGGTGACTTGTCCTTCTGGCTGCTGCAGGCTGGGGCCTCTAGTGGAATTGTAAGGTGGTTGCTTTTGTGGTCTTTAATATGCTGCTTGGGAGCCAGCATGGCGTAGTGGTTAAGAGCGGCGGACTACAATCTGGAGAACCGGGTTCGATTTCCCACTCTTCCCCATGAAGCCTGCTAGGTGACCTTGGGCCAGTCATGGTTCTCTCCAAACTTCAGCCTACGCAGAGGCAGACAATAGCAAACCACCTCCCAATGTCTCTTGCCTTGAAAAACCTACGAGGTTGCCATAAGTCAGCTGTGACTTGATGGTACGTGCGTACACACAGAGAGAGTACGCTGCTTCGCTCCTGATTTGTTCTGGTGGCCATTAAAAGCAGATACTTTCTTCCTATCAGTTTTCTTCATTGTCCAGCTTTAACACCCATACTTAGTATTCCCTATTACTATGTAAGGGTGTGAAAGCTAGACAATGAAGAAAGCTGATAGGAAGAAAGTAGATTCCCTTGAAATTGGGAATTGAAATTCCCTTGGTGTTGGAGGGAGAGAGTTACAGATAGTGTGGACTGCCAAAAAATCAGTGGGTTATAGATCAAATCAAGCCTGAACTGACCCTAGAAGCTAAAATGACTAAACCGAGGCTATCATACTTTGGTCACATTATGAGAAGACAAGAGTCACTGGAAAAGACAATCATGCTAGGAAAAGTTGAAGGCAGCAGGAAAAGAGGAGGAAGATCCAACATGAGGTGGATTGACTCTATAAAGGAAGCCACAGCCCTCAATTTGCAAGACCTGAGCAAGGCTGTTAAGGATAGGACATTTTGGAGGACATTGATTCATAAGGTCAAGTCGGAAATGACTTGACGGCACTTAACACTCACATAAAGAATGCAAAGTAAGCAAAGGCAGGAACATTCACATCATCCTGTTGTATTGTAAAATACTGCTGCCTTTGGCGCACAACTTGAGTTGTATTTAGTACCAATACGCCAGTGATGTCTGGGCATGTAAGCAGGCCGGGAGGGGAGGGAGACCGGCTCTTGACCTCAGTGGCTGATGTGTCTTTCTCTGCCCTCCTTTTCTAGTGCCTATGGTAACTGGTTTCCTGGGAGTAAGCCTCTGATCCAGCAGGCCATGGCCAAGATCATGAAGGCAAACCCTGCTCTCTATGTCCTGCGGGAGCGGATCCGCAAAGGCCTCCAGCTTTACTCTTCGGAGCCCACTGAGCCCTACCTCTCCTCTCAGAACTATGGGGAGCTTTTCTCCAACCAAATCATCTGGTTTGTGGACGACACCAACGTGTACAGGGTCACCATTCACAAGGTGAGAGGCAAGGCCCCCGGTGCGGCAGGGGTGGAGTTTCCCTGTGTCTTGTTCTAACGTTCAGTTGTGTTGCAGCCCATGTTCTGAACCTTGAGGGGAGGGGAGGATTTTTTAAAAAAGTAACAAACGTTTTCCTTTCAGACATTCGAAGGGAACTTGACAACAAAGCCCATCAACGGGGCCATATTCATCTTCAATCCCCGCACAGGGCAGCTCTTCCTGAAGATCATCCATACGTCTGTGTGGGCAGGACAGAAGCGATTGGGCCAGGTGAGGAAGGGAGGGAGACAGAGTCTGCCTCAGATTCGGATGAGGGTGGTCCAGCTGCCGGCCTTGAGCCTGGATCGTGAAAGATGTAGCAGACCAGGTGGGTCTCTGCACCCTGTTCTCACTCAGAACCTCTTTCCTCTGCCAGCTGGCCAAGTGGAAGACAGCTGAGGAGGTGGCGGCCTTGATCCGATCCTTGCCTGTGGAGGAGCAGCCGAAACAGATAATCGTAACTCGGAAGGGCATGTTGGACCCTCTGGAGGTAGGCAGGCAGGAGAGTGAGGCTTTCCTCAGGCGGGTGGACAGGAAGAAGTGGAGGAGCTGAATTCAGTCTTGACTGGAGGGTGGGTTGCAGCATTATTCTCTCTTCTCCAGTCCTTCCTCTGTCCTGCCTCTCTTCTGTTCTCCAGGTGCACTTGCTGGATTTCCCCAACATCGTGATCAAAGGCTCAGAGCTGCAGCTGCCCTTCCAAGCCTGCCTGAAAGTGGAGAAGTTTGGAGACCTCATCCTGAAGGCTACAGAACCCCAGATGGTTCTCTTCAACCTCTACGACGACTGGCTGAAGACCATTTCCTCCTACACGGTAAGGATGTAGGCGTAGTGCAGCCAGGCAGGCCTCAGTCCGACGAACCAGCTTTCGTTCCACTCTTGAGCGCCTGCCGCAGGTTACCAGTGTGAACTCAGAACGTGTCCCTAGGTGGGCGTCCCGGGCAGCCTGCCTCGGGGCTGCTTGTCCTGTAAATAGAACCAGCTGTCCTCGACCAGAGCCAGGGCTTTTTCAGCCTTGGCCTGGTGGAACTCTCTGTCAAGTGACACCCAGGCCCTGCGGGACTTAGTTCAGTCCATCAGGGCCTGTAAGACAGAGATGTTCCACCAGGCCTACGGTTGAGGACAGTGACCGCTGTACATCAGTTGGCCTCCCCTGCTGGACCCCTTGAGGATTTATGCTCCCATCTTGTTTGGCTGGGTCCCCTGCTATTCACCCATATGATATGGGGGTGTTATAATTTTGGCACCATCTATTGTGATTAAAATTTAATTTTTTATTTTAAGCGTGTTTTGATATCTAACATAACGTAAGTGTTTGAGCCCAGTAGTACCTTAATTGCCCCCATCTTGTTTGGCTGGGTCCCCTACTATTCACCCATATGACATGGGGGCTTTATGGTTTTGGCACCATCTATTTTGAGTGTGTTTTGATATCTAACATAACATAAATGTTTGAGCCCAGTAGCACCTTAAAGACTAACAAAATTTCTGGCAGGGTATGAGCTTTCTGAAGAAGTGAGCTGTGGCTCACGAAAGCTCATACCCTGCCAAAAATTTTGTTAGTCTTTAAGGTGCTACTGAAGTCTTGCTCTTTTTCTACTGCTACAGACAGACTAACATGGATACCCATTGTGATCTGACGTAAATGTTTGTATAGCTCTTGGATTGTTAGCCACCCTGAGCCCATCCTTGGTCAGGAAAATGATGGGATATAAATTGAATGAAATAACCAAATAAAATTTTAAAAAGAGCATCACGCTTAAGCGATCTCTGTCTGCTTTGTCCTTCTCCTCCAGGCGTTCTCCCGTCTGATTCTCATTCTTCGGGCACTGCACGTGAACAACGACCGGGCAAAGGTTATCTTGAAGCCAGACAAGACGACCATCACTGAGCCTCACCATATCTGGCCCACCTTGACGGATGAAGAGTGGATCAAGGTGGAGGTGCAACTGAAGGATCTGATCCTGGCAGACTATGGCAAGAAAAACAAGTAGGCAGCCCTTGTGGATTTCACTGGGAATGAAATCCCAGGACGTAATGATTTCCATTCCTCAAACAATACTCAGACTGCTCTGCTCTTCTTCTTTCTCTTTGCACTTGGCTCTAATCAAAACCGTTTGCCCTTTCCCCGCTCGCTCTCGTTTTCCCGCCAGTGTGAACGTGGCTTCTCTGACACAGTCTGAGATCCGAGACATCATCCTGGGCATGGAGATCTCGGCTCCCTCGCAGCAGCGGCAGCAGATCGCGGAGATCGAGAAGCAGACCAAGGAGCAGTCGCAGCTGACGGCCACCCAGACGCGGACTGTGAACAAGCACGGCGACGAGATCATCACATCCACCACCAGCAACTACGAGACGCAGACCTTCTCCTCGAAGACCGAGTGGCGCGTAAGGTGGGTGGCAAAGCCCTGGCTGCGGGCTCGACGGGGGTGGCTTTTCCAAGGCGTTGTCCTGAAGCACTCAACAACCCTCTGTCTCTCCCCCCCTTCCCCCCGCAATAAAACAGGGCAATTTCTGCAGCCAATCTCCACTTACGGACAAACCACATCTATGTCTCGTCAGATGACATCAAGGAGACCGGCTACACCTACATCCTCCCCAAGAATGTCCTGAAGAAATTCATCTGCATTTCAGACCTGCGTGCGCAGGTAGGTCTGCTGCTAGTTTTGTGTGATGTAGTTTTGTGTGTGTAGTTCTGATTCCTTGGCTCCACCATCAATCAAAAGGGAGACTGCAGCCAAGAAATGAGAAGGAGATTGAGATTGGGAAGGGCAGCCATGAAGGAGCTAGAAAATATTTTGAAGTGTAAGGATGTGTCACTGGCCACCAAGACTAGATTAATTCATGCCATCATATTCCCTATTACTATGTATGGGTGTGAAAGCTGGACAGTGAAGAAAGCTGATAGGAAGAAAATAGATTCCTTTGAAATGTGGTGTTGGAGGAGAGTGTTATGGATTCCGTGGACTGCCAAAAAACAAATCAGTGGGTTACAGATCAAATCAAGCCAGAACTGACCCTAGAAGCTAAAATTACTAAACTGCGGCTATTGTATTTTGGTCACGTCATGAGATGACAAGAGTCACTGGAAAAGACAGTCATGCTAGGAAAAGTTGAGGGCAGCAGGAAAAGAGGAAGACCCAACAAGAGATGGATTGACTCAATAAAGGAACCCACAGCCTTCAATTTGCAAGATCTGAGCAAGGCTGTCAAAGACAGGACATTTTGGAGGACTTTCATTCATAGGGTCGCCATGAGTCAGAAGTGACTTGATGGCACTTAACACACACACGTGGGGGGGGATGAAGGTAAAAGGGGGGGCTGAGGGAGATGGCTGCTCAACTTGGGTGATATTTGGCCTGCAGGGCTCCCTGGTCATGCTCATTGTAGAAAAATTGGGCACCTCTGTCCACTACATCTCCCCTGGCTGCCTCTCCAGTTTTCTGGCCACGTGAACACTTCCAACCTTGTTGCCCTGCAAGGTAATTTTTGGGCACTGCTTTCTCCTGCGTCATTCTTCATTTTATATTTATATTGTTGACTTATATCCCTCTCCCGAGCGGGGCTCAGGGCGGCTAGCAACAACATATTTAAAAACAATATAATGTATAAAATCCCAGTATATGATTTAAAACCAATCAACGGTCAGCGAATAGATGGCCTGCTAAAATCCCACTGTTCTCTCTCCCTGCTCTGATAGGACCATAAAAGGTAAAAAGGTAGTCCCCTGTGCAAGAACATCATGACGTTTACTAGACATACTATTATGGGCACTTTCACACAGCCCAAATAATGCACTTTCAATGCACTTTGAAGGTGGATTTTACTGTGTGAACTGGCAAAATCCACTTGCAAACAATTGTTACGGTGCAGTGAAAGTGGATTGAAAGTGCATTATTTGGGCTGTGTGAAAGTGCCCTATGTTTATGGGGTTGTTTGCCAGTGCCTTCCCCAGTCATCTTCCCTTTACCTCCAGCAAGCTGGGTGCTCATTTTACCGACCTCGGAAGGATGGAAGGCTGAGTCAACCTCGAGCCGGCTACCTGAAACCGACTTCCATCGGGATCAAACTCAGGTCGTGAGCAGAGCTTTGACTGCTGTACTGCAGCTTTTCAACCTGAACCATGGGGCCCATAACCATGTGCTAAAAACAACAACACAGGGGCTTTGTTAGATTTATTGCCACAATAAGGACTCAGTCCTGTTCCTTCCTCTCCTACCTCCCTGTTTTCATAAAGTTCTTCTTGGTGGCCTTGAGACACCTGGGTTGGCGGCAGCTGATGCAAGGGTGCCTGTTTTTTTACAGATCGCAGGATACCTGTATGGAGTGAGCCCCCCGGACAACCCCCAGGTGAAAGAGATCCGGTGCATCGTTATGGTGCCTCAGTGGGGAACTCATCAGACCGTTCATCTCCCTGGCCAGCTGCCCCAGCACGAGTATCTCAAGGTGAGTCTGGCAGAGCCATCTAAAACGTCTTGGGAGTTGTAGTAGTTGGCAGCCAGGGTGGCTGAGGAGTTGGTTACTGTAATGGGCCAGCATGGTGTAGTGGTTAAGAGCAATGGTTTGGAGCGGTGGACTTTAATCTGGAGAACCGGGTTTGATTCCTCACTCCTCCACATGAGCGACGGAGGCTAATCTGGTGAACTGGATTTGTTTCCCCCTCCTACGCACGAAGCCAGATGGCTGACCTTGGGCTTGTCACAGTTCTCTTCGAGCTCTCTCAGCCCCACCTACCTCACAGGGTGTCTGTTGTGGGGAGGGGAAGCGAAGGTGATCGCAAGCCGGTTTCATTCTTCCTTAAGTGGTTGAGAAAGTCGGCATATAAAAACCAACTCTTATTATTATTAATATTCCCTGTCCCCAGAAGAGGGTGTGTATGTTCTAGCCACAATGCTATCCTCCTTGGACTGTTCACAGCCCCTCATCAGCGGAACGCGGGCCAAAGTGCCTGTGGATTCACAACCTCTGTTTCTGTTCCTTTTGTAACCGAAGGGGCTCCAGCTCCCACCTACCCCTTCATCCTGGCAAGCTTTCCCTTCCTCTTGGCTATATTCGTGGGTCTGAAGTTGTTGCGAGTTGCATCCTGGTCCCTGTGATTTTTCTGCTTCCAATGAAGCTTCCCAACCAGACTATCCCTTCAGGCAGGGTCTCTAGTAACAGCGGGAGCAGGACAGTGACTCATAAGGCCCCAGAGAAGAGGGATAGGGTTCCCCCTCCACAAGGGATTGCCCAATTGGCTTAGCACCAGCCAGTGCAGGAACAGAGCGCCTCCATAGGCAATAACAAGATTGATAAAACCCTGAGGGGAAGAGTTACTTTTGCCTTCCCTTGGGGTAAGTAAGGGGAGTTCCTCATAGGGTAGGCCTATGTCAGGCTGATGTGGCTCGGGCTTTATAAAGAACTGCTAGCCATGAACCATTTTAGTCAGGTGGTTTTAGTGTACGGTTACCTTATAACTCTGTTTGCATCCTCCGTACATCTGAAATTCTTCCCCGCTGTCAGATTCAGGCGTTTACCTCTAGCATCCCTTAAAAGCAGATTCATCCAGGCAGGTAGCTCTGAAGCACTAATACTTTATTAGGAGCAATAAGGTAAATAAAAGAGCTGACTGTCTACAGAGCAAAGAAGGCTGCTAATGGCATGACATGGGTAGAATACATGGTTAAAAGCACTTCAGCTAGAGAAAGGAAAAATAAAGTGAAACATTTCCGAGATAACGTTCCCAGGGCAAGGTAGACAACACAACAGCTGGGGATTGCAGGCTGAGTGAATAACAGGATGAGAAACTATACACGGAGTTTGTAGCATGTGAACCAGAACTTGACCTGAAGCCAGACTCTGGCCTGGGTCCTGCCAAGAGCCCTTCTTCAGGTGACTTTAGTCAGAACTTGACATTCGCTCCCCTTTGTCCATGTAAGCAGTTGCATGTGATTTCCCTCCTTCGTCTGTGTGTGTTTTGTTTTTTACTTAAGAGAGGCTGTGTCATCCCCAGATTGCTTGGGTTGGGGAAGAACTGGGTTGTATGTATGCCAGCTCTCAGTTGAGCCAGTTTGTTTAGTTGGATGGGGGGAGGGGTCTTTATGTGACACAGAGAGGCGGAAGTGGGCCCCTCAGAGTCTGCAAGTGACAGACATAGTGGCAACTGAGAGAGAGGGGGCTATTGTGTCAGCAAGTAATGGCCAAATGGCTTCAGGGGAGGCCGGGCAAGAAACGGTCCTCCGTCCATGGTTTTCTCTCACTGTCCCTCTGAACCACAGTGACGGAACTACTTCAAGGAGCAGGCTAATCCTCTCCTCTCTCCCCACTTCCAATTTAGGAAATGGAGCCCCTGGGATGGATTCACACACAGCCGAATGAGTCTCCTCAGCTCTCGCCACAAGATGTTACAACTCATGCCAAAGTCATGGCTGAAAACCCCTCGTGGGATGGAGAAAAGACCATCATTATTACCTGCAGGTGAGTCCAGAGATCGAAGGTAGATTGAAGCCAGGACCACAGGAACTGTGTGACACGTCGTCGCCCTAGTTCCGGCATTGCAAAGGGTGTCTTTGGGCATCTACTTCTGTCTTCATCGTGATTTCCTCCCTTCAGTTTCACCCCTGGCTCCTGTACCCTGACGGCCTACAAGCTGACCCCCAGTGGCTACGAGTGGGGCAGGCAGAACACCGACAAGGGCAACAACCCCAAGGGCTACCTGCCCTCCCACTATGAACGGGTCCAGATGCTCCTGTCTGATCGCTTCTTGGGCTTCTTCATGGTGCCAGCCCAGGGCTCCTGGAACTACAACTTTATGGGTGAGTTGCGAGGGAGAGAGGATTCTTTTGTGGGATGTAAGCCCTTTGTCTTAAGAAGTGCCGGGGCGCAGAGTGGTAAGCTGCAGTACTGTAGTCCAAGCTCTGCTCACGAACTGAGTTCGATCCCAACGGAAATTGGTTTCAGATAGCTGGCTCAAGGTTGACTCAGCCTTCCATCCTTCCGAGGTCGGTAAAATGAGTACCCAGCTTGCTGGGGGAAAAGGGAAGATAACTGGGGAAGGCACTGACAAACCACCCCGTAAACCCATAGTGTACCTAGTAAACACTGTGATATGACGTCACCCCATAGGTCAGTAATGACCCGATGCTTGCACAGGGGACTCCCTTTACCTTTTATGGGTAAACATATAAATATGGTGATGTGACATCACCCCATGGGTCAGTCAGTAATGACCCAGTGCTTTTACAGGGGACTATCTTTACCTTTTTAAAGCCCTTCGTCATGGCCCACACCTGCCTGCAAGGAGACGCTTTTTGATATTGTTTCCTGGTTATTCTTTTATTAGTTGCTGGGAAACAACCAGGGCTAAAGTCTCCCTGATCTGAATTCTTGTGTTTTGAGCAGCTTATAGGGGGGGCCACTGTACTAGTTTCTGTGAGGCTTATGTTTGCCTGGCTGCACCATTACTTCCCATCCAGCAGGATGGAGAGTCTTCCCAGCAAGGAAAGGGGTTCTGCATGAGTCCGTGTTGCATCTCTCTTTTCTGCTGAATGTCGGTGCCAGTCTGGCCTCAGCTGTCTTCAACCCTTTTAAATCTTACCAGTCGCTTCCAGCAAGGAATGTCGTAATTGTTTGGTGGGGTTGATGTTTTTCCTTTTCTATCTTCTCCCAGGTGTCCGGCATGATCCCAACATGAAATATGAGCTACAGTTAGCAAACCCGAAGGAATTCTATCATGAGGTCCATCGCCCTTCCCACTTCCTCAACTTTGCCCTTCTCCAGGAGGGTGAGGTATACTCTGCCGATCGAGAAGACCTCTATGCCTAAGTTCTGTTTGGCTGCCACCATGGCAAAAAATAAGAGGACGGTTGACTTTCAGCAGCCTGGTGTCTGCTGCTCGCTCTGAGGAGCTCGTGAACAGCTCATGCCCCCTTGGCCCACCCTCCTTGCTAGGCTTCGACGTTTAGGTGTATCAAGGAATTTGGCAAACATTTCAGTGTGTTGAATATGTATGTGTGTGATCTGTGCGTAGTTTCACCAAATGTTTAATAAACTTTTTATAAATGGGAACTCTACGTCAATCTCTTGTATCAATACCGGATGTAGGGGGAAGAAGTGTTGTTGTTTTTCTCTATCACTTAAGGGAGAATCAAACCAGCTTACAATCGCCTTCCCTTCCTCTCCCCACAACAGATACCTGAGGTAGGTGAGGCTGAGGGAGCTGTGACTAGCCCAAGGTCGCCCTGCAGGCTTCATGTGGAGGAGTGGGGAAACCAACACAGTTAGCCAGATTAGAATCTGCCGCTCATGTGGAGGAGTAGAGAATCAAACCCAGTTCTCCAGATTAGAGTCTACCACTCTTAACCACCAAACCCCTCTGGGAACTGGATAGTGCATGTTCCTAGATGCTCCTAGTGACATTTCCCTTTCAGGAAAGTTTTTTCTTTTTTTACCATCTCTTGAGTCTTTGTGCTCCCCCTCAGTACTAGGGTATGGAAAGATTTTTAATTAAACCTGTGTATTATTTACCTGCAAAGCTCCTGCACCGCTTTTCCATCAGATCACAGTAATATAAAACAAAACAACAGAGAACAAGGTCAGCAAACAGAAAATAGCCTTGGCCACCTGCCCATGCCCTTGCATGACTCTTGAAAGAACATTCTGTAACCTTTCCAGCTGTTGAGACGTATCTTTTGGGGGCTGCTTTTGAAGGTTGTCTGCACCCTTAACAGGCATAAAAGGCAGTGGCCAGGTTTTATTTGAATTGTTTGATTCTCTTATGGGACCGAATCATTTCTCCTTTTTAATAGGGTCCCCTGCGATGGAACAGTGTCAACTGCACTGGTTTTAACTTCAAACTATCTGGAGTGTGTGTGGCCTTACGGGCTGTGTGTTCACGTCTCTCCTCTGTACTGTGCCTGTGTCTACTTTGCGGGCGTGTTCTTCCAGTGGAGTTTCCCACACACTCTTTCATAGAAGAAGAGTTGGTTTTTATATGCCGACTTTCTCTACCACTTAAGAATCAAACCAGCTTACCATCACCTTCCCTTCCCTTCCCTACAACAGAGGTAGGTGAGGCTGAGAGAGTTGTGGCTAGCTCAAGGTCACCCAGCTGGCTTCATGTGGAGGAGTGGGAAAACCACCCCGGATCACCAGATTAGCCTCTGCCGTTCATGTGGAGAAGGGAACCAAACCATCGCTCTTAACCACTTCACCATGCTGGCTCTACACCATAGCATCCAGGCAGCAGAGACTAGTGCGAGAGCAGTGGTATACCACTCAAACAGGTGGCCCAGAATTTCAAATTTCTGTCATTGGATCAAAGCACCATTGCAGGTAATACTTGGCATTTCTCAGCCAGCGAGATGAAGTGATTGTTCTAGCCCATTTCTCCTTGAAACAGCAACCACCCCATAGGATGTCTTGGGGGAAGGGGGAGAGACTACAGGTGTTGGGGTTGCACTACTGTATTGAGGTGGCAGGGGTGTGTGTGAGTGTATATATGGCTTTAGGCTTGCAGCAGGGTTATTGCTGGTGGGTACCAGCCAAACGGGGGCTTGGGAGACCAGCCCGTTGCTCCATTGGCATACTCCCAGTTCTGTCCATTTCTGTGCCTGCACCCCTTGATTCTGATATATCTCCAGGTGGGTTAGATGATACCTAAAGTGTTTCAGTACCAGGGCTTAGAACAGTTTAAAAATGCAAAGTAGAAAGTAGAGGTAACTTATTACCGCCTCAGTGGTTAGTTTTGGAAGAAAACAGCATTAAATGCTCCTTTTTATTAAAATATAGCCAAAGTGGTTCATAAAATATTACAAACAATCCATATAATCATAAAATACTATAAACAATCCATATAATAAATTTAGAACACTCAGTAATTATACCTGTGCTGGCATACAGAAGCTAGCCGAAAAGGAGGTAAGAGGATACTCCTCACATCATGTGGAAGACCATCCCATTATGATCGTGGCATCCCGGGTTTGGCTGATGGCTGAGATACCCGCCGCTGAAAAGACTGCTTCGAGAAAGAGGAAGGCAAATAAATAGTTATGAGCTGCTTATAACTGCCATTTTAGAAGAGGAAGATAACTTGCAGCTGCTTTCTTGAATGTGACTGAATTCTTTTTCACTACTGGGTGAGAAATGGAGCAAGGGGCCCATAGTAGAAGGAGAGTTGGTTTTTATATGCCAACTTTCTCTACCACTTAAGGAAGAATCAAACCGGCTTACAATCTCCTTCCCTTCCCCTCCCCACAACAGACACACTTTGAGGTAGGTGGGGCTGAGAGTGTGACTGGCCCAAGGTCACCCAGCTGGCTTCATGTGTAGGAGTGGGAAACCAACCCGGTTCACCAGATTAGCGTCACTTGCTCATGTGGAGGAGAGGGGAATCGAACCCGGTTCTCCAGATTAGAGTCCACCACTCTTAACCACTACATCACACTGGGGATTCTGAAGAATGTGTGAAATACAGATGCTGTGAGGTGCTGCTTTTGAGGCAACATTAGGGTGACCTTTTATAAGCCGTTTAAAGCATGGCACTAATTGAACTTCCATGCTATTATGCGCAATCGGTATTTTATCATTTGTGTTTCAATCGAAAAAGAAAAACCACTCTTGGGAATGACGGCATGGCTCATTGTCCCTGCAACAGTGTGGCCTACCGCAGGCCCCCTGGCAGGGTGAGCCATGGGCTCAAGTGTGTGCTGCATGGGATTTAAGAAGGACAACGTGGCCCTTAGTCTCTCGGATAGCTTCTCTTCCCTGCCGCCTGCAGGCTTTCCTCTCCGGGACTAAAGCAGCTGCTGGGATGGTGGAGGCATCGGTGGTGTCCAGGAGGCTGACCGCTTGGAGCCGCTTTTCTGTATCCTCAGCCCAGACAGGGCCCCCGACAATCTGGTTCAGGGCAGGGGTGAGCTTCCATTCAGGCCGCTTTCCTCTCCTCCACTGCCTTCTCTTCCTCCTCCGAGCCAACCTCCTGCGGATCAACCATCTCCCAGGCTGCGGGGCAGGCTTCAGTGGAGCTGTCTCGGGTGCTGCTGCTGAGATACCACAGGCCAAAACTGCAGAGAGGGGGAAGAGAAGGAGAATTTTACAGCTCTCTTGTTATCTATTCCTTTCCTAGTAACATCTCCTGCCTGTTCCTATGTCTATCATCTCTTTAATATTTTTCCCCCCTAGAAGCAACAGGTGGCCTATTTGGGCTGCTGCCAAAATCTCTTTCAGCAGCACTTAAAGGCCGTGCAATTGCTGTTAATTCAAGTTTTCGGTAATCCTCCGGCAGGTACGTCCTCCTTTTGATGAGCAATGATAATGGTATGTGGGCTTTCTTCTCTGGGTGACAGTCCAATTTTAAACAATATGTTGAAGTTAGTGTTAAACTTTGCAATTATGTAATTTAGATCTATGATTGTTTACTCTGTATGTTTTAAATATTTTATGCCTCAAATCCAATGTGTTAAAGTAGAATTCCAGAAAGAAAGAACAAACAGCCCTACAGGTAAAAGTCCACTTGGAAGAACCGCCCGCCCCCCCTTCACCCTGTGCGTAGCTATACCACATACTGTTGAGAGCAGCTCCTCAGAAACTGTAGTTCTGAAGCTCTAAGGCAGGGGTGTCAAACATACGGCCCATGGGCCAGATCCAGCCCCTTGAGGGCTCTTATCCGGCCTGCAAGCCAGCCCAGGCAGCCACCCCCCTACCAGTCCCTATCTGGGCTAGCGAATCCTTGGTGGGATGCTCATAGGTCGAGACTTACAAGCTCTTGATCCTGGAAGGGGCCACGGGGCCATCCACCGTGTCAGAGTCTGGTGTAGCCAGCCACACTCCTCCATCCTCCTCTTCGTCGCTGCAGTACAAGAGGCCAGAAAGAAAGCCCATCAAAGAGAGGCGTGCATAAACTGGGGAGGGGGCGGCAGAGCAAAAATAAAAAAGACCCCCTGCAAAGCATGTGCTACCCAGCAGTGCGCTACACATTGCTGGGCCCGGTGAAGGCTTCCCGGAAGGCTAACTAGGATGGTCACCTTCCCTCCTCAGAGAATCAACTTTGAGATTAACAGTTTCTTTTACTCCACAGAAAGTAGTTTCAGACGGATGCCAAATTGGCCTGCAGCAGAACTGTTAAGATTTTTTAAAATAATCTTTTATTATTTATTAGGAAGGGGAAAAGGTACAAAAATCAGGGAAGAAAGGGGGAAAATTAGCAATACAAATACTAGTATTTAAAAAAACTAAATACATTGTCATACAAGTTTAAAAAGGTAAAAGGTCCCCTGTACAAGCACCGGGTCATTCCTGATCCATCCATCACATCCTGACGTTTACTAGGCAGACTTTTGTTTACAGGGTGGTTTGCCAGAATCTTCCCTTTATCCCCAGCAAGCTGGGTCCTCATTTGACAGACCTCGGAAGGATGGAAGGCTGAGTCGACCTTGAGCCGGCTACCTGAAACCCACTTCTGTTGGGATCGAACTCAGGTTGTGAGCAGAGCTTGGACTGCAGTACTTCAGTTTACATACAAATTTACATGGTTATAAAATCAAGATAACCTTGCTGGCTTACGAGTATAATTAATAAAAATTTTCATAACCTGATACTGTGTCCCGCTACCGTCTACTAATCTATTAAAAAGGTTTGCCATTGTCTTCCCCACTCATCTTCCCTTTACCCCCAGCAAGCTGGGTACTCATTTGACTGACCTTGGAAGGATGGAAGGCTGAGTCCACCTTGAGCCGGCTACCTGAAACTGACTCCCATCGGGATCGAACTCAGGTCGTGAGCAGAGCTTTGGACTGCAGTACTCTGCTTCTCACTTGCCTTGGAAGCCCCTTGCCGGGATCCCCATAAGTCAACTGAGACTTGATGGCACTTTCCACCACCAACAATGGGTCATTGGAATGTGGAATGGTATAGTATAGCCCACTCTCGTCAGATCTCAGAAGCTAAGCAGGGCCGGTACTTGGATGGGGACCACCAAGGAAGACTCTGCAGAGGACGGCAATGGCAAACCAACTCCACTTCTCACTTGCCTTGAAAGCCCCTTGCTGGGGATTGCCGACTTGACGGTGCTTGACACACGCAAGAAGGGAGGCCAGGAAAGGAACCTTCCAAACAGCGGGCAGGCGGTCTCCCAAGAACCACCCACTGCGCTGCCCAGAGAGCATGCCTCAGCCCACCCTCTCTGGCCTCTGCTCCCAGTGACCGTTTGCACCTCCAGGGCAAAGAGCATCTGGCTCAGCTCCCAAACGTACACCAGAGTCAGCCCCCACGAGGTCCTCTGCTGCAGCAGGGGGAGGCAGGGCAGACTCACCTGCTCCCTGGCTCCTCTGCTGTCCCCAGCATCTTGGCCCGGACCTTCTTGTGCTGCTTCCGGATGGCCGATTGCATGGCAGCCAGGAGGAGACTGGGGATTCGCTCATTGCTAAGCAGCTCGCTGAGGGAGGAGGGAAGGGACAGCCCATTCTCAAGGTAAGTTGGGGGAAAGGAGGATTGCTTGTTCATTTCTCTCTGCTCCTACACCCCCCCACACACACACTGTTTCAAAAGAGCCACAGCCAAGTATGTCTTGCATGTACCCATCTCCAGCTGAAACTGGGGAGAAAGAACTCTGGGGCAGACTAGGGAACTCACTGCCACAAGATGCAGCAATGGTTATTGTCTTAAACAGCTGGAGACAAGTTTATGAGGTACTTTGATGGCTCCAAGTCAAATAGAGCTACCCCATTCAGAGGCAGCCTAAAATCCCCAGAATCCAGGGACAACATAAGAAAGGCCATGCTGGATCAGACCCAGGCCCATCAAATCCAGCAGTCTGTTCACACAGTGGCCATCCAAGTGCCTCTAGGAAGCCCACAAACAAGACGACTGCAGCAGCATTGTCCTGCCTGTGTTCCAAAGCACCTAATATAATAGGCATGTTCATCTGATCCTGGAGAGAATAGGTATGCACCATGAGTAGTATCCATTTTGGCTAGTAGCCATGAATAGCCCCCTCCTCCATAAACATGTCCACTCCCCTCTTAAAGGCTTCCAAGTTGGCAGTCATCACATCCTGGGGCAGGGAGTTCCACAATTTAACTATGTGTTGTGTGAAGAAACACTTCCTTTTATCTGTTTTGACAAGGCAGGGTGGCCGTCACCTTCATGAACTGCTTGCGAGCTTCCCAAAAGCATCTGGATGGCCACTGCTGGGAAGAGGATGCTGGACTGTTAGCCTGATCCAGAAGGGAAATTATGTTCTAAGGTGGAGACACCAGACCAAGGAGAGACAAATATCTGGGGAAACAGGAGGAGTGCGTAGCAAAGGAACCCTGAACAGGAAGTGGCAAGAACTGAGCCACCCCTGCCCAGGGGGAGAGTCCTCCCCACACCACAAACATCTTGGAAATCCCACCTGAAAGCTCAGTGCCAGGTGAGAGATCCCCCAACCCCTTCTTGACTTTTAATACCATTGGTCCAGGGGGCCTTGCAACAGAGATCTACTAAAGGAAGCTCCCAAAATTCTTCGCTTCGCTTTCTGATAGTTCATTGCCAAATCATCTGTGCCTTTATCTGAGGCAGGGAGCCACCTGCAGCAAAGGCCTTTTGACCCAGTGGGCTTGTCGTCAAATATGGATTGTAAAAAGAAACTCCTGCCTAGAACCGGTGGGTCAAGTTGCTTCCTGGTGAGAGCTGGACGGGAAAGTCCCCTGTTGGCAATGACAGGAGCAAAGGTCTTTCTCCAAGGTGGAGCACGCTTCTGCTGTCCATTTTGTCTAAAGAGAGTCTGGGCAGAGGAAACCTTGACGTTCCTGGTTTGGCCAAAGGTGAGAGAGGGCACATCTCTCTTGCAGAAGCGCAGTTCCAGCATGGGTGCGTTTATTTACATTATTCTTATCCCACTTTTCTCCAATAGTACCAATTCAGCCATGCTCTGTATCCCTGTAATAGGCTTGAGTCCAAGGGACACCCACAACAAATGGGGGGGGGGGGGAAACTTAACCCTAAACACCAGAATTAAGTACCCAAAAGGTCAAGAAAATATAAATAAAAGTAAAAATCCAAGACCCAAGGTTATACACTCTAAAAATTATGCAAGTACAAAATATGTATACATTTATTTCAGGATAAAATCTAATACCACATATAACATATAGGGTATTGCAACAGCTTACCATATTGACATACTTATATAGCACAGTGAGACATAAAATAGCCCTGACCTGGACGGCCCAGGCTAGCCTGATCTCATCAGATCTCAGAAGCTAAGCAGGGTCAGCCCTGGTTAGTATCTGGATGGGAGACCACCAAGGAATACCAGGGGCTGCTGTGCAGAGGAAGGCACTGACAAAACCACCTCTGTTAGTCTCTTGCTATGAAAACCCCAAAAGGGGTCATCATAAGTCGGCTGCGACTTGAAGGCACTTTACACACACACACACACACACACAAGACATAAAATAACACAATTATACTCTGACCGTACACATTTCAGCCATACAGCCTTCTTCAGTGGTCTAAGACTCAAACATATACATAAATATATAAAAAATCTTTATGACTATGCGTGCGTTGTTATTGCAAAACAACATTTAAAATATAAAACCGCAACACTTCTTCCTCTGTTTTAGACTTCCATCAACAAGGAACACTACTCCTTGTGTAAGCAGCCCTCTTAAATGAGGGGATGTAATATTGCAGCCATAAATACAATTGTCAATATCTCATAGTTAAGAAGTATTTATACAGTCTGGAGTAGTAATCAGGAAATAAGGTGGCCTTATTTATATTTTTTTGACCTTTGGGGTACTTAATTCTAGAGTCCAAGGGATTCCTAAGCAGAACAGCGTTAGATGCCGCCCAGGCATTTTGGACCCAAAGGCCTGCCCCGTCACCCTCTTCTAAAATTCACCTGCGAGGGACAAGCAGGGAGACCAATCCCACCTAGATCACCCTCCCCACATGCCCACTGCTCGCTACTGCCCTTCTCTGTCCTGACTGACCGCTGGTAATAGGCCAGCTCCTCCCGCACCAAGAACAGGCTGGTCTTGAGCTCATTGCGCTCTTGAAGGATCTCCTGAAGTTCTTCCTTGGAGAAGCATCTCCCCCCCTGGGGTCTGCAAGGGGGCTCCTCGCTAGGTGGCACTGCTGCTGCACCCTTGTCCTGGGGAAGGGGGGAAGAGAAGAGATCCAAGGTGGCCCAGGCTGTGAGCCCAGCCCCATAGGAGACCTCTGCAGAGGTCCAGGCCTGGACCATAGAAGGCTCCAGGCTAGAATAGGCAAGAGAGGCAAGCTCTGAACGAAGAAGAAGAGGAAGAAGAGGAGGAGGAGGAAGAAGAGGAAGAAGAGAGAGAAGAAGAGGAGGGAGAAGAAAGAGGAAGAAGAGTTGGTTTTCATATGCCGACTTTCTCTACCACGTAAGGAAGAATCAAACCGGCTTACAATCACTTTCCCTTCCCCTCCCCACAACAGACACCCTGTGAGGTAGGTGGGGCTGAGAGAGCTCTAAGAGAGCTGTGACTAGCCCAAGGTCGCCCAGCTGGCTTCGTGTGTAGGAGTGGGGAAACAAATCCAGTTCACCGGATTAGCGTCCGCGGCTCATGCGTAGGAGTGGGGGATCAAACCTGGTTATCCAGATCAGAGTCCACCACTCCAAACCACCGCTCTTAACCACTACACCACGCTGGCTCTCCAGATGCAAATGTTTTTGCAAACAGAGAGAAAGGAACTCCAACGTTCCTGAAAACCTCCCACCATCACCCTCCCGCAAAAGGCCACTGGCTTATGAGATTGTGTCAGGCATTGTGGGGTCTCTTGCAGCCATAAAATCCAGGAACTTTATGCCCAACACAAGACACTCAGTGTGCCAAGTGCTAAAGCCCCAGATCGCAACCACAACCCCTGGAACGTCTGTGCCACAGAGGCCCCGGGATGGCACACAGACGGTCCACCTCTCAAGGGAAACTGGGAAGGGGGACACATTACCAGGCCAGGCCCAGACGGCTCTCTTCTCCCCCAAGGCTTGTTCATCCTGTCGACTTCCCGGCTGGCCTCTAGCAGCCTGTTCTCCAGGCCCTCCTTCTCCTCCAGGGCCTTCTTCAGCTGCGCCTGGACAACGGCCAGCTTGTGACGCAGCTCCTCGTTCACGGCCATGAAGCGGCCGAGCTGTTCCTGCAGCTAAGAACCAGACCCGAAGCCACGCTCGGCACCACGCAAAGCCGGCTGGGCCTCCGCTGTTCCTCCACCCGGCCACCCCTGAGCAGCCTTACCGCCTCCACATCGCGGCTCTGGCCGAGGATCTCGTGGGCCTGAGCCCGGATCTCATCCCTCTGCTTGTCCACCACCTCCTTGAGTCGCAGCATCACTTCTCTCTCTTGGCGTGTGGTCTGGTCTGAAACCAAATAGGGCACAGCCTCGTGCAAGGCTCCCTGGTTCTCGAGCCAGGGCATCCCAGCAGCTCCGAGGGGGCCCATCTTCATCAGCCAGCGTGGTGTATTGGTTAAGAGCAGTGGACTCTAATCTGGAGAACCGGGTTTGATTCCCCACTCCTCCACATGAGCGGCGGAGGCTAATCCGATGAACTGGGTTGGTTTCCCCACTCCTACACATGAAGCCAGCTGGGTGAACTTGGGCTAGTCACAGCTCTCTTCGAGCTCTCCCAGCCCCAACTACCTCACAGGGTGTCTGTTGTGGGGAGGGGAAGGGAAGGTGATCGCAAGCCGGTTTTAATCTTTGTTAAGTAGTAGAGAAAGTCGGCATATAAAAACCAACTTCATCTTCTTCTTCCCCCTTGCCCGCATCACGGGCTCTTCCGGTTCCCTTCTGCCATTTTCCCCCCTTGTCACTGTCAGAATAACAACTATGCAAGTATGGTGGTGTATGGTGCCCTCAAGTCGCAGCTGACTTATGGCGACCCTGTAGGGCAGGGGTGTCAAACACACAGCTCGCGGGCCGGATCTGGCCCCTTGAGAGCTCTTATCCGGCCCGTGAGCCAGCCAAAGAAGCCACCACCCCACCCACTCTCAATGATGAAGATGAAGGAGTTGGTTTTGATATGCCGACTTTCTCTACCACTTAAGGATGAATCAAATCGGCTTACAATCACCTTCCCTTCCCCTCCCCACAACAGACACCCTGTGAGGTAGGTGGGGCTGAGAGAGCTCTAAGAGAGCTGTGACTAGCCCAAGGTCACCCAGCAGGCTTCGTGTGTAGGAGTGGGGAAACAAATCCAGTTCACCAGATTACCCTCCACCGCTCATGTGGAGGAGTGGGGGAATCAAACCCCTTCAGACCACAGTCCACCGCTCCATCACTCTTAACCACTACACCACGCTGGCCCTCACGCTCGATCTGGGCTGGCGAGGCATGGCCCAGCCTGACCAAGTGACATTTATGTCCTATCCGGCCCTTGTAACAATTGAGTCCGACACCCCTGCTGTAGGGTTTTCAAGAGACGTTCAGAGTCGGTTCGCCATCGCCTGCCTCTGCATAGCAACCCTGGGCTTCCTTGGTGGCCTCCCGCCCCAGTCCCAACCAGGGCCGCCCCTCCTTAGCTTCCTGGATCTGACCAGATTGGGCCAGCCTTGGCCAGGTCAAGCACGTATACATGTTAATTAAAATTCAGATGATGACTTCAGCACATTTTCACCCGAGGGAGCAGCTGCCCTAGACGACCTGCTGTCTGCCGCACACACCCATTCAAGGAAGTCACTTTACTTGCACTGGGTGTGCGTGTGTTGAATGACGAGAACTACCAGTCGCTGAGCCAGCCAATTTGCTTTTTAAAAAAAAGATCAAGGCAAGACGTGCAATCCAGTAGCAACGGAGCAACAGCACAGCTTGCAAGGCTGACAGGCCTTGCAGCGAGTGCGAGTCAGCCTTAAGAACATAAGAAAAGCCTGCTGGATCAGACCAAGGCCCATCAAGTCCAGCAGTCTGTTCACACAGCAGCCAACCAGGTGCCTCTAGGAAGCCCCCGAAGAAGACGACTGCAGCAGCACCATCCTGCCTGTGTTCCACAGCACCTAATAAATAGGCATGCTCCTCTGATCCTGGAGAGAATAGGTATGCATCAGGACTAGTATCCATTTTGACTAGTAGCCATGGATAGCCCTATCCTCCATCAGCATGTCCACTCCCCTCTTAAAGCCTTCCAAGTTGGCAGCCATCATCACATCCTGGGGCAGGGAGTTCCACAGTTTAGCTATGCCTTGTTGGCGCTTTACTGTTTCTTGCCATTCTAAGGCCTGCAAAAGCACAGCAAAAATCCAACCTGTATATTGCTGCCGTTAAAAAGGAACTCTGAAACCTGCATGCAAGAGACACGCTCACTGGGGCTTCCCAAGGCGGTCAACGAGCATTACCCCAGAGCAACATCTACGCAACCACAGTCCAAACACCACAATGATGAAGTCATGTTTCTCAGCCAGAAAGCCCCCCTTCAGGTCTGGTTCTTCCTTCCTCTTTCCCCCCCAACAAGTTAATTTATGAATAGAAAAATCAGCAGACCCCCGCCGCCCCCGGAACTTTCTTGCCTGATGCAGACTTTCCATTTTGAATGGTTACAGGATGGGCTGGCATTCCCCCTTACCCTGTGAGATACCTCAAAGAGGAGGAGGAGGTGGAGAAGAAAAAGAGTTGGTTTTTATATGCTGATTTTCTCTACCATTTTTAAGGAGAATCGAACCAACTTACAATCGCCTTCCCTTTCTCTCCCCACAACAGACACCTTGTGAGGTAGGTGAGGCCGAAAGAGCTCGAAGAGAACTGTGACTAGCCCAAGGTCACCCAGCAGGCTTCATGTGTAGGAGTGGGGGAACCAACCCTGCTCACCGGATTAAGAGTTTGCCGTTCCTAACCTCTACATCACGCTACACCAAGAGGGGCCACACTACTGCACAAGCGGTTGGAAAAGGCTTACCACCTGAAGAATGGATCAAATTCTCACACCACAGCCCGACATGGTATGTTTTTCACCTTGTGGTCTACCTTGAGCAGGTCTGGGGGGAGGGGAGGGGCACAAAGATTTTCTAAAGAAATAAGCCTCTCTCACCTGCCAGGGACTGGCCCCCAGCCAGCTGGGCCAAGAGCTTCTGGTTCTCCTCTTCCACCTGGGCCAGGCGCATCTGCAGCAGGTGCTCTCTCTTCTGGCCTTCCGAGAGGGTCTGGGCCTGCTCCCCATCCTGTGGGAAAGAGGAAGCAAAGAGACCTCCCATCAAGGTCGGAGCAGGCCTGCGCGGTTCTCCTCCTGCCTGTCAGGCCTTTGCAGCTAGCAGGGGTAAAGGCTCTTGACACGAGCAGACAGCTTCTGGCTACACACCAAGTCCTTGGTTCCCATGCCTGTAAACTCTGTGTACAATTTCACTCTTCCTTTCTCCCACAACTGCACTGATGTTTAGTCTGCCTGTCCTGGGAATAGCTTATCTCGGGGATGCTTAGCCATGTTTACCATCATAGCCTGTAATGCTTTTAAACATGTAATCTACCAATGTTTCACCATTACTAGCCTTACCTGTGTGCAAGCAGTCAGTTCTTTTATCTGTCTTTTGCTCCTAATAAAGTATTACTGCTTCAGGACTACCTGCCTGGGTGAGTTTACTTAATGGGATGCTAGAGACACACGTCTGAGCCTGACACTGCCCTGCCTTCACCCACAGCAGAAGCATCACACTGGACCAGGCCGAGGACAAGAGCGGAAACCATTGATGGGCCAGGCCAGGAATGGAGGAGCCAGTGGCTCAGCGGTAGAGCCTCTGCCTGCCATGCAAAAGGTCCCAAGTTCAATCCCCGACACCGCCAGCTAAAATGACTGGGTAACAGGTGATGTGACAGACCTCTGATTGGGACCCTGGAGAGCTGCTGCCAGTCAGAGTAGACAACAGTGACTCTGATGGGCTGACAGTCAACTTCAGTATAAAGCAGGTTCATGTGTATTACTATGGGGGGGGGGGAATTAAACAGGCACAAAGTCCTTCCCCCGGGGTACCTAGACTCCCCCAGAGCCAGCAGAAGTCTTTGAAGAGGGCATCTTGGCCATCTTCTGGGCATAGAGTAGGGGGTCACGGGGATGTGAGGGAAAGGTAGTTGTGAATTTCCTGCATTGTGAAGGGGGGTGGACTAGATGGCCCTGGTGGTCCCTTCCAACTCTATGATTCTAAGACCTGCCTGGCCCGACCCAGCCCCGCCGCATGCACAGATGCAGACATTCACCAACAACAACTCCCTTTCCCTTCTACGTAGGGGCACGTGACACCTTGCAGTGATACAGGACATGCACCGATGCACACACCTTCCCCATGTCGCAGAATGATGCCTGTTCGAAGCCACCCCCACCACCCACCACTTGACGGAGAGGGGCGAAGAGAGAGAATCCCAGGCTGAAGGAGTTGCGGGGCGTGAAGGACTCCTAAAAGAGCGGGGGGTGGGTGGAGAGGCAAAGAGAAAAGGCACTGCGGCTGCTCTGGGGCTAGGGTTGCCAAACTCCAGGTAGCGGGGGAGAAATAGACACCACTGTACTAATATCGGGAAGTTGAGGAACTCAGTACAGGAGCGAAGTGTATACAAAGTGCAAAAAACTTTATAAGCTACCAAAATGGCATAACAATACAGCTATACACACTATATACACTATAAAGGTGAAACATACAAGCTAAGACAAACAATGTGACTGTACAAGGTGGAAAAAAGTGTCAAAATGACACAGCTAATGTTCATAGAGTCTCTCTCAATTGTTAATGTTCTCAATTGCTAATGTTCATAGAGTCTCTCTCAAAATCAAGCCTGAACTGACCCTAGAAGTCTCTCTCAATTGTTCCTCATTGGGAACCTCGCTGAAAATCCTTTGGATACCACTTCTCCTACAATTGAGAGAGACTCTATGAACATTAGCTGTGTCATTTTGACACTTTTTTCCACCTTGCACAGTCACGTCGTTTGTCTTCGCTTGTATGTTTCAGCTTAATAGTGTATACAGTGATGTACAGCTGTATTGTTATGCTGTTTTGGTAGCTTATAAAGTTTTTTGCACTTTGTATACACTTCGCTCCTGTGCTAACCTCCAGGTAGCGGCTGGAGATCTCCTGCTATTACAACTGACCTCCAGCCGAAAGAGATCAGTCCCCCTGGGGAAAAAGGCCATTGGGGCAATTGGACTCTATGGCATTGGAGTCCCTCCCCTCCCCCAAACCCGCCCTCCTCAGGCTCCGCCCCCAAAACCTCCCGCCGGCGGCGAAGAGGGACCCGGCAACCCTATCGGGGGCCTTCTCCCCAGCGCGTCCCCCGCCGCAGAACCCCGCCAGCCCCGCCGCGTTGCATCACCCCCTCGGCAGCTGCCAAATGAGACCGACCGCCGGTCTTCGCGTCCGCCGCGGGGACGTCCCATCTGACCGAGGCGGGGGGGGGTCGGGGGGAGCTTTCCAGCCCGAACGCCCAAGTTTTTTAAAAACAACATTTTTTTTATTTTCTACAGTTAACATAACAACATAAAAACAATATCCACTACTAAAAATAATAATAATAGTAAAAAAAGACAAGTAATTAACATAAAAACAATATCCACTACTAAAAATAATAATAATAGTAAAAAAAGACAAGTCATTAACATAAAAACAATATCCACTACTAAAAATAATAATAATAGTAAAAAAAGACAAGTCATTAACAACATAAAAACAATATCCACTACTAAAAATAATAATAATAGTAAAAAAAAACAAGTCATTAACAACATAAAAACAATATCCACTACTAAAAATAATAATAATAGTAAAAAAAAAACAAGTCATTAACAATATAATGACTTCCCCCTCTCCCTCTTCCGTCTAAAAATAAATTGTATAAACGTTTGCTAACGGAACTAATCCCAATATATATATTTTTATTTCACCTATTCTTATCATATCTAACTTTATGAAATCAACACCTAGTTTAAGATTAATACAAAGTATGTTTTAACTAATATGTTCTAGTCCTATTCAGCCGAGCGCTCGAGTCTGTTCGGCTTCGCGGCGCCGGCGAGAACCCCGCGCCGTCCAGAGCAGCGGCGGAGAAGAGAAGAGCCGCCCCGGGAGGGAAGGCCGGGGGGGGCTCGGCAAAGGCCCCCACCCCCCGGAAAGACCTCCCTCCCAGTATTGGGATTAGTTCCGTTCGCAAAAGATTCGACAATTTATTTTTAGATGGGAGAGGGAGAGGGGGAAGTCAATTGGGGGTTAACGTTGCAACATGCTTTGACTTGGCAGTATGATGAGCCTTCTTGAACATTGGAGAAGCGTTGGAGAAATGTCAACATATGTTGACGTTTTAAATCAAGAAAATGGAAAAAAAAATGAAAAAAATAAGAAAGACCTCCCTCCCGAGCGGGGGACCCCCCCCCCCGCCGCCCCCCATCGGGAGTCCCCTCCGGCCACGCGCCAGACGGCCTCCCTCCCTGCCCGGCCCGCGATCACCTGGCCGGCCTTCACCTGCGGCGGCGGCGGCTTGCGGGGGGTGCCTGCGCCGGCCGCCAGCGCCTCCAGCAGCTCCAGCAGGCACACCACCTGCGGCACCACGCCGGCCACCGCGCCCGGCCCGCACACCTCCGACAGGCGCTGCAGCTCCGAGCCCAGCGCCCCGGCCAGCCGGTACACCTGCTCCAGGGCCAGCCGGCGGGGAGCGCTCGACGCCGCGCCCGCCGAAGCCTCCTCCATGGCCCGGCCGCCGCTGCCGCTGCACCGCCGGCTGCTGCGCCAGGCCCCGCCTGGCTCCGCAGCGGAGGAGGAGGAGGAGGAGGAGGAGAGGCCGGCGCGCCGGAAAGGGTGGGCGAGGGCTGCTCTCGCTCCGGGCGGCGGGGGAGTCCGGGGAGGGGTGCAGCTGGGCGCTCCCTTCGCCCCCGCCGCAACCATGTGCGTCCCTGCAAGCACGGGTTCCCAACCGGGGGTCCGCGAGGACTAAATGAAGGGCCGCGACACAAAGTTATAAACCCATGATGCGTTAATATTTTTCAATTAAAAGTTCTCTGTTATAAAAAAATAATAATTCACAGCGGGGGGCCGTGTTAGTCTGTTTGTGTGTGTGTTAAGTGCCGTCAAGTCGCTTCCGACTCATGGCGACCCTATGAATGAAAGTCCTCCAAAATGTCCTGTCTTTGGCAGCCTTGCTCAGATCTTGCAAATTGAAGGCTGTGGCTTCCTTTATTGAGTCAATCCATCTCTTGTTGGGTCTTCCTCTTTTCCTGCTGCTTGCAGTAGTCAAAAAGGGCAAGAGTCCAGTAGCACCTTAAAGGCTAACGAAAATATTTTCTGTGGGTAGCCGTGTTAGTCTGTTTGCAGTAGTCAAAAAGGGCAAGAGTCCAGTAGCACCTTCAAGACTAACAAAAATATTTTCAAAAATATGAAAATATTTTTGTTAGTCTTTAAGGTGCTACTGGACTCTTGCCCTTTTTGAAAATATTTTCTGGTAGGGTATGAGCTTTCGTGAGCCACAGATCACTTCTTCAGCTCATACCCTACCAGAAAATATTTTCATTAATCTTTAAGGCGCTACTGGACTCTTGCCCTTTTTGACTACTATAAATATATATATATATATATATTCAAATATTATTCTAAGTTTAATGTTTAGCTAACAGTTATGATTCAAGTTTATTTTCTCGGAATTTTTATTTCGAACCTTGGGGTCCCTGCACCGAACAAAAAAGTCCTAGTGGTCCCTGGTCAAAAAAAGTTGGGAACCACAGCCTTCAAGGGTGGCCGATTCCAGCCTGGGGAATTCCTCGCCTGGCCTATTTGAACTACGCTTTCCTTTACTTTCGATTTATAGAAAAGGGTAAGAGTCCTGTAGCACCTTAAAGACTAACAAAGATATTTCCTGGTACGGTGTGAGCTTTCGTGAGCCACAGCTCACTTCTTCAGGTCAAATCTTTCGATTTATATGTAGGGTTGCCAGGGCCCTCTTCACAACCAGCGGGAGGTTTTGGGGCGGAGCCTGAGAAGGGCGGGGTTTGGGGAGGGGAGACACTTCATTGCCATAGAGTCCGATGGCCAAAGCGGCCGTTTTCTCCAGTGAACTGGTCTGTATCGGCTGGAGATCAGTTGTAATAGCATCTCCAGCTAGTACCTATAATCAAAGAAAGTAACATAATCAAAGAAAAGAAAAAATATAATGTTCAAATGAATATCTAAGAAGCTGTGTGTGCCTACAATTTAGCCATAAGAGCTGTATATATATATTTTGCCATAGACTTTCACAGCTCAAGTTTTTTGCTTTATCTGTATTGACAGTACCTGGAGGTTGGCAGCCCTATTTATATCCTACCCCTCCCCTGGCCACCAAGATCAAGTTAATTCATGCCATCATATTCCCTGTTACTATGTATGGGTGTGAAAGTTGGACATGGAAGAAAGCTGATAGGAAGAAAGTAGATTCCTTTGAAATGTGGTGTTGGAGGAGAGTGTTACGGATACCGTGGACTGCCAAAAAAACAAATCAGTGGGTTCTAGATCAAATCAAGCCTGAACTGACCCTAGAAGCTAAAATGACTAAACTGAGGCTATCATACTTTGGTCACATTATGAGAAGGCAAGAGTCACTGGAAAAGACGGTCATGCTAGGAAAAGTGGAGGGCAGCAGGAAAAGAGGAAGACCCAACAAGAGATGGATTGACTCAATAAAGGAACCCACGGCCCTCAATTTGCAAGGCCTGAGCAAGGCTGTCAAAGATAGAACATTTTGGAGGACATTGATTCATAGGGTCGCTGTGAATCAGAAGCGACTTGACAGCGCTTAACACACACACACACACACACACACACCTCCCCTGGGTCACAGGGCCCGGGGCGGCTCACAGCAGTTCCGAGAACAACGAACCGGCAACGATAACACATACGAAATCTTTAAAATACAAGATAGTAAGATAGTATCCTAAGGAACGCCAAAATAAAACATCAGTTAGCACCCAGCAACCTATATTCCAGACTGCTGTCAAAACCAGGCAGCACTGGTACAGTGGGAAATTGGCCTGGAGGTTTGGGGGTGGTGCCCCTGGAGGGGGGGAGTTTGGGGAGGGGTGTCCCTTAGAATCTACAGCTTGTGCAATTCTCCTATCCTCGATTTTACTTTGTGAGTTTCAGTTGGTCCCATGCCACACACCTTCTTATCTGAGCTATTCACAGAGTGCTTGGGAGGGCTGTGATTGGCTGCAGATGTAATATCCCAGGGTGCCCTGGTGCTTGGGGGGAGCAGTGTGGGAAGGCGCGGGGAGCCCCCCTTCCGAGGGCATCTATGAATTCTGTGTTAGAAGGCCAAGCAATGTGTCAACAAACCAAAAAGCTTTATTGTCGTGTGACAGCTTTATTGTCATGGAAAGCCCCTACGCATTTCGCTGTATCAGCTTCACCAGGAGGATCTATAAAAACATAACATTACAATAAATGTAACTAATAGAAGAACCACAGCTTTAAAACTATCACAAACCATTAAAATGAATGTTAATTAAAAAGCAGGATAAAATAAGCTCAAGAAAGGGCACATTAATCAAAATAAGATGAATAATCTACCAGTCACCTTGCATCTTTTTGTCCTTTTTTCATTTGCTAGAAGGCCTTATACTTAACAAATCTACAGTTCAGCCCATGCAAAGCAAATGATTGCTAAAAAAAGATCCAAGTCTGCAATGCAGAAATGCCTGAGGTTTCTAGGTGGGACTTGTGCTCTGGCCCTGACCAGTTGCCTCCCGCTGAATGAAGCATCAGTCGGAGCAGGAAAAAGGTGTTTCCTGTGAATTTGTTGAGGTGGAGAGTTTGAAAAGGAAGAGGGCAGGGGGGGGGAAATCTGCCCAGAATGCCTGGATGCCCCTTGAGGCACAGGCTGGCTCCTTGAAGAGTTAGTGAGAAGTATGACGTCAACCCGTTCTCAATGTCTGATGACGGAGAAGGACTTGAAACATTTGACATCAGATCAAGGGAGTGCTTCTTAGCATGTACAGAGTGCTTTCCCTATGCCTCTGCGACCAGCACTGATAACGAAGGGAAGGCCCACCGTGGCAACGAGTTTTCCTTGTTTGCTGGTGGGGCTGGGATAGGATTGTGGAGATGGCCTGTGGAGCTAGAGAATAGAGTTGCCAACCTCCAGGGGGTACCTGGAGTTCTCTCGCTATTACAGTTGATCTCTGGACAACCAAGATCAATTCACCTGGAGAAAAATGGCTGCTTTAGAGGATGGACTCTATGGAATTATAACCAGCAGAGGTCCCACCCCTCCCCAAATCCCACCCTCTCCAGGCTCCACCCCCATCCCCAAGTAAGAACATAAGAAAGGCCCTGCTGAATGAGACCAAGGCCCATCAAGTCCAGCAGTCTGTTCACACCGTAGCCAACCAGGTGCCTCCAGGAAGCCCACAAACAAGACGACTGCAGCACCAGCCTGCCTGTGTTCCACAGCACCCAATACAATAGGCATGCTCCTCTGATACTAGAGAGAATAGGTATGCAGCATGACTCGTATCCATTCTAACTAACAGCCATGAATACCCCTCTCCTCCATGAATATGTCCACTCCCCTCTTAAAGCCCTCCAAGCTGGCAGCCATCACCACATCCTGGGGCAGGGAGTTCCACAATTTAACTATGCGTTGTGTGAAAAAATACTTCCTTTTATCTGTTTTGAATCTCTCACCCTCCAGCTTCTGCAGATGATAATCTCCAGGTATTTCCCAACCCAGAGTTGTCACCCATATTAGGGAAGCCAGGGCCTCCATAAGTAGGGTTGCCTGGTCCCCTCTGCCACCGGCGGGAGGTTTTTTGGGTGGAGCCTGAGGAGGGCAGAGTTTGGGGAGGGGAGGGACTCCAATGCCATAGAGTCCAATTGCCAAAGCGGCCATTTTCTCCAGGTGAACTGATCTCTATCGGCTAGTGTTGTAATGGCAGGAGATCTCCAGCTAGTACCTGGAGGTTGGCAACCCTATTCATAAGCAGGTCTGTGCTTTTTGATGCTATGCCCTAGAAACGGTGCTCAGAAGCCGCCGTTTTGCCTCCTAGGCAGGGCCTGTAAGTCCCCGTGGGTGCCTCAGCTAAGAATAGCTGGGGGGGGGGTTCAGTGTGTGCATCCTGTCCCCCCCCCAAGTTCCCAGTTGACTTCCTCAGGAAAAAGCCAGGAGGAAATGGGAGGGAGAGGCACAGCTCTAGAGGGAGGCTGCTGTAGTGAGCAGGGAGTCTGTTCGGGCCCCGCAGAGACGATGGAGCGGCTGCCTTTCTTGGTTCTCTTCTTGCAGGTCCAGGGGCCGGGGATCGGGACATGTGCCTCTGAGCTGGACCCCAATGGGAAGCATGTCTGCAGGTCAGACAGGTAGGCCCTGTGGGGGCAGGCCCGTCAGGATGACCCAGCAGTCACCAGACTAGGTTTGCCAAATCCCTCTTTGCCACCGGCGGGAGGTTATTGGGGCAGAGCCTGAGGAGGGGAGGTTGGGGAGCAGAGGAGCTTCAATGCCATAGAGTCCAATTGCCAAAGCGGCCGTTTTCTCCAGGTGAACTGAACTCTATCGGCTGGAGATCAGTTGTAATAGCAGGAGATCTCCAGCTAGTAACTGGAGGTTGGCAACCCTACACCAGGCCAAAGAGGGGGGCTGCGAACTAACTTGGGCTGTCAGCTTCCTGGGGGGGTGGGGGAAGCAGGCATAGGCTAGGGATGCCAACTCCAGGTTGGGAAATTTCTAGACATTTGGCAGAGAAGCCTGGAAAGGGCTGGGCTTGGGAAAGGGAAGGACCTCAATGGGATACAATGCTGTAGAGTCCACCCTCCAAAGCAGCCATTTTCTCCAGGAGAACTAATATCTGTAGTCTGGGGATGAGCTGTAATTCCGGGGGGTCTCCGGGCTGCACCTGTAGGTTGTCTACCCTAGGCACAACCCAGGGGTGATTCACTTGCTCTGAGAACAAGCTGGGGAGCTTTGCAGGAGGTTGGCGGGTGAGTGTGATGCCATACTGCCTGTTGGTGGGGGTCCCCAAATTTCTGTTTCCGTGCCTCCTTTTGCACTGCATTTCCTACTGGTGGCCCTGAAGCCTACGTCAATCGTGTCCTCTGCTCCGTTTCAAAGATCCAGCAAGTGTCTAAAAAACCTCTTCTGCCGGTGATTTTAACTGTGACCCTGCCAAGGAGCTGAGCATGGTGTTCCGCTTGGAGTTGACGCCTTGGCTCTTACCAAATTTCTCCTGCTTTTGGGGACTTTGCAATAACTTTGTTCAGGAGCACAAAGAAGAAATAAAAATGTTTGGGGCCCTCCACAAGAAGCAGGAGGCAAGTGGCCGCCAGAGCTCCCAGAACAGAAATTTAAGTTTCTTGTGTGAGTTAGGGTTGCCAGGTCCCCTCGGCCTCCGGCAGGGGATCGGGTGGGAGGTAGGGTTGCCAGATCCAGGCTGGGAAACTCTTGGAGATTTGGGGGTGGAGCCTGGGGAGGACAGGGATCTCAGTGGGGTACAAAGCCACAGAGTCCACCCTCCAAAGCGGCCAGTTTCTCCAAGGGAACTGATCTCTGTCTTCTGGAGATGAGCTGTAACTCTGGGAGATCTCCAGGTCCCACCTGGAGGCTGGCATCCCCAGTGTGCATGTGGGGGTGGCCAAGGGGGGTTATCAAATATATGGAGCTGGCAAAGTGCCACATTTGTGTTCTCCTCCAAGCAGCAGTTGTGGGGCTAGAATAAAGAGGGGGCTTGTGACTCCCCCCTCTTTCTCATCCTTGCCAGCCACATCCAAGTCCTCACCTGTTGCCCTGGCTGGAAGCAAGAAGGCCAAGAGTGCACAGTCGGTGAGTGTGTGGGCTTTGGCCTCCCCCTGTCCATCTCTTTTTTCGTCTTTGTTCTACACCACTTCCCCCTCCTCTGCATTGCATTCAGCCTAAGCCAGGCACGAGAAAGCGCTTCGTGCTAAACAACCTCTCTGCTCAGCGAGGTGTAGTGGTTAAGAGCAGTGGTTTGGAGCGGCGGACGCTAATCTGGTGAACCGGGTATGTTTCCCCACTCCTACACATGAAGCCATCTGGATGACCTTGGGCTAGTCACACTCTCTAAGCCCCACCTACCTCACAGGGTGTCCGTTGTGGAGAGGGGAAGGGAAGGTGATTGTAAGCCGGTTTGATTCTTCCTTAAGTGGTAGAGAAAGTTGGCATACAAAAACCAACAAGAGCCAGTGTGGTTTAATGGTTAAGAGCGGTGGTTTGGAGCGGTGGAGTCTGATCTGGAGAACCGGTTTTGATTCCCTACTCCTACACATGAAGTCAGCTGGGAGACCTTGAGCTAGTCACAGCTCTCTCAGCCTCACCTACCTCACAGGGTGTCTGTTGTGGGGAGGGGAAGGGGAGGTGATTGTAAGCCAGTTTGATTCTTCCTTAAGTGGTAGAGAAAGTTGGCATATTAAAAAAAGCCCAAACCAAAACCAATTAACCAACTCTTCTTCTTCTTCATGTGGGAGGGCAGGAGGTAGGGTTGCCAGCTCCCGGCTTGGGAAATACCTGGAGACTTTGGGGCGAAGCCTGAGGAGGGTGGGGTTTGGGGAGGGGAGGGGCTTCAATTAGGGATATTGCCATATGGTCTATCTTCCAAAGTGGCCATTTTCTCCAGGTGAATTGATCTCTGTAGTCTGGAGATCAGCTTCAATTCCAGATCTCCAGGCCCCGCCTGGCAGTTGGCAACCCTAGAGGGAGGAGTGGGATTCTAGTAGGGTTGCCAACTCTGAGTTGGGAAATTCCTGGAGATTTGAGGGCGGAGAATGGGGAGGGCAGGGTTTGGGGGGTGGGAGGGACCACGTGGCGTCCACCCTCCAAAGCAGCAGTTTTCTCCAAGGTGAAGTGATCTTTGTTGTCTGGAGATCGGTTGTAATTGTGGGAGGTCCCCAGGCCTCACCTGGAGGTTGGCAAGCCTAAGCCAACATTTGGCAAGGGTAAGCAAGGAGGTGATGCCCCGACCTGGCTGGTCATGCCGGCATGACCAGAGTCCTGAAGCTTAGGATTGCCAGCTCCAGGTTGAGAAATACCTGGAGATTTTTGGGGCGGAGCCTGAGGAGGGCGGGGTTTGGGGAGGGGAGGGACTTCAATGCCATAGGGTCCAATTGCCAAAGCAGCCATTTTCTCCAGGTGAACTGATCTCTGTCGGCTGGAGATCAATTGTAATAGCAGGAGGTCTCCAGCCACCACCTGGAGGTTGGCGACCCTACTGAAGCTGCCTTGCGTCTTCTTGTGTCCTCAACAGCTCTATGTGAAGGAGCCGCTGCCTGCCAAGATGAGGAGGTGTGTGTGCGACCTGGTCTTTGCCGCTGCAAGCCTGGCTTCTTTGGAGCCAACTGTAATACACGTGAGTTTTGGTTGGGGGGTATGCAAACGAAGCAGGAAGTGAGTAATTTCTGGACTGACAAAGCCCCATGCAGCTGTGAGATCTGCAGAATTCCTCCCACGCATTTCTTGCCAGGGCCTGCAGCTTTGCGGGTAGGGTTGCCATACCTGGAGATTTGGGGGGCTGAGCCTAAGGAGGGCGGGGTGTGGGAGAGGAGGGACTTCAATGGAGTATAATGCCATAGAGTCCACCTTCCAAAGCAGCCATTTTCTCCAGGTGAACTGATCTCTGTTGCCTGGGGAGGGGCTGTGGCTCAGTGGCAGAGCACCTGCTTGGCATGCAGAAAGTCCCTGGTTCTATCATCGGCATCTCCAGTTAAAAGGAGTAGGCAAGTAGGTGATGTGAAAGACCTCTGCCTGAGACCCTAGAGAACCACTGTCCATCTGAGTAGACAATACTGACTTTGATGGACCAAGGGTAGGGTTGCTGAGACAAATCCTGAGGCAGAAGGACTCCCATGAACCACAACTATATTATCAAAAAGCTAATAGAACCATAGGTTACAAAAAATACACATCAAAGAATCTTGACACTGAAATATACACAATAAAGAATCTTAACAATAACCAAACTAATGCACTTGAACTGTGGAACATTCACCCATATAGTAGTAAATAGGATTTGCTCAGCTATTGTTTGTGCACAGAGGTGTCACACTTTTGCTAACCTCCAGGTAGTAGCTGGAGATCTCCTGCTATTACAACTGATCTCCGACTGACAGAGATCAGTTCACCTGGAGAAAATGGCCGCTTTGCCAATTGGACTCTGTGGCATTGAAGTCCCTCCCCTCCCCAAACCCCGTCCTTCTCAGGCTCCACCCCAAAAACCTCCTGCTGGTGGCAAAGAGGGACCTGGCAACCCTAGGCCCACGAACCAGCCATCCACCCCCCCACTCTCAATCTGGGCTGGGGAGGCATGGCCCGGCCCAACCAAGTGACATTTATGTCATATCTGTCCCTCATAACAATATAGTTCGAACACCCCTGTTCTAGAACGCGCGTGTCAAGAGTGCATTTCCGCCCAGGAGATAGACTAGGGTTGCCAACCACCAGGTACTAGCTGGAGATCTCCTGCTATTACAACTGATCTCCAGCTGATAGAGATCAGTTCCCCTGGAGAAAACGGCCGCTTTGGCAATTGGACTCTGTGGCATTGAAGTCCCCCCCATCCCCAAACCCTGCCCTCCTCAGGCTCCGCCTCCAAAAAACCTCCCGCCGGTGGCAGAGGTCTTTGGTCATTTTTTGGTCATTCCTAAGAGACTTCTTCCATTCTGGCTTCCAGCTCAGAGGCTGTCATTTGGTGGAGTCAAGGAAAGTAGGATCTTCACCATACTTCCTTCTCGCCCTCTCCGTTCCCTTGCAGGCTGCCCTGACGAATACTGGGGGCCCGACTGCAAAGAGAGCTGCCTTTGCCATCCCTATGGGAAGTGTGACCCAGCCAGCGGAGAATGCTCCTGCCACCCTGGCCGATGGGGGGCGCTCTGCCAGTTCACCTGCCAGTGTGGGCCCAACGGCCACTGCAACCCCGTCACGGGTGCCTGCCGCTGCAAGCCAGGCTGGTGGGCACCGGACTGCAAGAGGCAGTGCCAATGCAACCTGGGGGGTTCTCGCTGCGATCCTGCGACCGGCCGCTGCCTCTGCGACCCAGGGTGGTGGGGCAGGAAGTGCTCCTCTACCTGCCACTGCAGCCACTCGCCCTGCGCCCAGGAGTCCGGCCGGTGTGAGTGCAGGGCCGGGACGTGGGGGGCATCCTGCCAACACCAGTGCCAGTGCCTGCGTGGGACCTGCAGCCCCCTAGATGGACAGTGCGCCTGTGATGCTGGCTACCAGGGCCAGAGGTGTACGGACCCCTGTCCTGCCGGGACCTTTGGGCCACAGTGCAGATACAGGTGAGTGGCTGGGAAAAGAAAACCCATTTCAACCCCAAAAACAGAACTGGTACTGCTGGACCAGCCCCTCTTCAGAGGCAAAGAGGCTAGCAAGAGCAATCCAATTGCAAAAATATTGCCCTTGTTGACCAGAGTTTTTAGACATTCAGATGATTTTATTATTAAATATTTACTTGAGGATAAAGTTGCCAGCATTTCCTACACAGTGGCAAAGTTTTGTTACATTGCCACTAGAGTGTGAAGAGCTCGGGTTAGCATATAAAAATTGTAATCCTGGCTCTGTATTGATCAATTTTTAATAATTGCTGGTCAAATGACCATAAATAAATAAACTGAACTGAACTGTTGCAAAAATAGATGCAAAATGCCCATTGGTCTGAATGGGGTTGGAATGTATGACAGGGATTCTTAATTTTGGGGAGGGGTTGTGGCTCAGTGGAAGAGCCTCTGCTTTGCATGCAGAAAGTCCCTGGTTCAGTCCCTGGCATCTCCGGTTAAAAGGATAGAATGTGGATGTGGACAGAATCGAGTGGGTGCAGAGGAGAGCGACGAGGATGATCAGGGGCCTGGAGACCCAAGCCCTAGGAGGAAAGGCTGAGGGAGTTGGGAATGTTCAGTCTGGAGAAGAGGAGGTCGAAGGGAGACATGATAGCTCTCTTTAAGTGGAGAGAGTGGACAGGGAGACGTTTTCCTCCCTCTCCCATAATACTAGAACATGGGGTCATCTGCTAAAGCTGGAGGGTGAGAGATTCAAAACAGATAAAAGGAAGTATTTTTTCACACAACGCATAGTTAAACTGTGGAACTCCCTGCCCCAGGATGTGGTGATGGCTGCCAGCTTGGAGGGCTTTAAGAGGGGAGTGGACATATTCATGGAGGAGAGGGGTATTCATGGCTATTAGTTAGAATGGATACTAGTCATGCTGCATACCTATTCTCTCTAGTATCAGAGGAGCATGCCTATTATATTAGGTGCGGTGGAACACAGGCAGGATGGTGCTGCTGCAGTCGTTTTGTTTGTGGCTTCCTGGAGGCACCTGGTTGGCCACTGTGTGAACAGACTGCTGGACTTGATGGGCCTTGGTCTGATCCAGTAGGGCCTTTCTTATGTTCTTAAGTATCTGAAGGGCTATCACTTAGAGCAAAGCTTCTTGAAGGGCTGTCATATAAAGGAGGGTGCCGAGTTGTTTTATGTTGCCCCAGAAGGTCGGACCAGAACCAACGGGTTGAAATTAAATCAAAAAGAGTTTCCGTCTAGACATTAGGAAGAATTTTCTAACAGTTAGAGCGGTTCCTCAGTGGGACAGGCTTCCTCGGGAGGTGGTGAGCTCTCCTTCCCTGGAGGTTTTTAAAGCAGAGGTTAGATGGCCATCTGTCAGCAATGCTGATTCTATGACCTTAGGCAGATCATGAGAGGGAGGGCATCTTGGCCATCATCTGGGCATGGAGTAGGGGTCAATGGGGGTGTGGGGGGGAGGTGGTTGTGAATTTCCTGCATTGTGCAGGGGGTTGGATTAGATGACCCTGGTGGTCCCTTCCAACTCTATGATTCATAAACTGTGGGTGGGGTTGCGTAACTGAATGTGGGGGTTGTGAAAAATTTGGCAACAGTAAAAGAATTGTTTTAAAATACATTTCTTTATGATTTATTATCAGTAAATGTTTGATTTGTATACCTATTTTATATACCTATATACCCTGGGTCATGTAAAAATTTCTCAGGCGAAAAAGGTTCACGAGTGGAAAAAGTTTAAGAAGCCCTGACTTAGAGCAGGGCCGGGAGCTGTTCCTGTTGACAGCAGAGGACAGGACTCACAATAATGGGTTTAAATTGCGGGCGGAAAGGAACCGGCAGGATATTAGGAATCTTATTTTTTTACAGTAAGAGTTGTTTGACAGTGGAATCAGCTACCTAGGGAGGTGGTGAGCTCCCCCTCACTGGCCGTCTTTAAGCAGAAGCTGGACAGGCACTTGTCAGGGATGCTCTAGGCTCCTGCATTAAGCAGGAGGTTGGACTAGATGGCCTTTTTGGCCCCTTCCAACTCTGTGATTCTATAATAAGGGTAGGAGGTAATGCACACTGGATCTCCAGTGGCTCATCAGAAGCCCTGCTGGGAAAGTGGCCTACCTGGCCCCACCCACTTTCTAAAACGCTTGGTGGGAACCAGGAAAGGTGTTGGCAGGCACCATGGCACCCATGGGCACTAAGTTGGGGACCCCTGCCCTATCCATTTTTTCTGAGGAAGAGTTATGTAGCCCTAGGAACCTTGTAGTGTTTTTAAAAGCATGGCTTGGCCCAGCAGATGTCGTTCCGTGGCACTGATCCTGCTACCAACACTGAAGAAGAAGAAGAGTTGGTTTTTATATGCCAACTTCCTCTACTTCTTAAGGAAGAATCAAACCGGCCCACGATCACCTTCCCTTCCTCTCCCCACAACCCTGTGAGGTAGGTGGGGCTGAGAGAGCTCTCAATAGAACTGTGACTAGCCCAAGGTCACCCAGCAGGCTTCATGTGGAGGAGTGGATCCGGTTCACTAGATTAGCCTCCCCCGCTCATGTGGAGGAGTGGGGAATCAAACTCGGTCCTCCAGATTAGAGTCTACCGCTCCAAACCACCCCTCTTAACCACTGCACCATGCTGGCTCTCCAGGGGGTCACTTGGGCTGAATCCGTGTGGCTCCTGACAGCCCTTCCCCTCTTTTCACGCAGCTGCGGCCACTGCAAGCAGAGACAGCCCTGCTCTCCAGTAGATGGCTTTTGCCTGGCCTGTGACGCTGGCTGGAATGGGACCCGCTGCAACCAGCCCTGCCCGCCAGGGCGCTATGGGGAAAACTGTGCCCAGCTCTGCCCCCGCTGCTACCAAGGGGAAACTTGTCACCCCCAAACAGGGGAATGCCAGAACTGTGAACCGGGCCTGCGAGGTGCCAGGTAGGGACCCAGCTTGCCCCTCGAAATGTGGGCCCAGGCCCTGCCACACCTGTACGATAGCTGGGGCGACTCGATGTGTACAGTTTTGGGAGAATATTTGATTTTACTGTAATTTTAAAAAATGTAAATAAAGAAACAGTTTGCATTGTTAATTACAAGTTAAAGTTGTATTTCAGCTGTCTGAAGATCATTTGTTGAAGCCCCCCTAAATTTCTGGGGAGCCCCCCTAAATTTCTGGGGAGCCCCTCCCTGTGATGTCACTGGCTCCTCCCTATGATGCCGTAGCAATGTCTCTTGCCCAGCCCCAGGAAATTGGGAAGTCTATGCCCCTGGTGTGCACCGCCTCACAAGGAAACAAGGTAGCCCTTGTGAGCCATTGAGAAAGATGTAGTGAGGCCAGGGGGGGTGGAATAGGATGGGGGGGCAGGCCCAGTGATTTGGTGTGGCCTGCCAAAGAACAAATGCTTCCCCCCACCCTAGGAATGACAGCGTCCAGGTGGGACCTGGGAATCCCCCCAGAATTACAACTCATTTCCAGACTACAGAGACCAGTTCCCCTGGAGAAACTGGCTACTTTGGACTTGAGGATGGACTCTGCGGCATTGTACCCCACCCCTGGAACCTAGTAGGGCGGTAGCGATAGTCTAGTCGCTTCAAGGAAAGAGGCTCTCTCCTGCCCCCTCTCTCTCCCTGCAGGTGTGACCGGCCCTGTCCACCGGGCTTGTTTGGGAAGGGCTGCCGCCTTGTCTGTCCGAGCTGCTTCAATGGGAGCTGTGATCCAGTGTCTGGGACGTGTGTGTGCAAGGCTGGGTACTGGGGCACCAGGTAAAGGGGGGTGTATGGAGCCCCGTGGCACAGAGGGGTAAGCTGCAGTACTGCAGTCCAAGCTCTGCTCATGACCTGAGTTCGATCCCGACGGGAGTCGGTTTCAGGTAGCCGGCTCAAGGTCGACTCAGCCTTCCATCCTTCTGAGGTCGGTAAAATGAGGACCCAGCTTGCTGGGGGTAAAGGGAAGATGACGGGGGAAGGCACTGGCAAACCACCCCGTAAACAAAGTCTGCCTAGGAAACGTCGGGATGTGACGTCACCCCATGGGTCAAGAATGACCCGGTGCTTGCACAGGGGACCTTTACCTTATGGAGTCGGGGGAGAGCAGCAGCTTTGGCTTCAGCTTGGAACTTGCCCTGCCTTTCTGTCTTCTCGCAGCTGCAACCAGACCTGCCCGGAAGGATTTTATGGGTCTAACTGCTCCGAGATCTGCCGGTGCCCTGGGAAACTGTGCCACCCCTCTTCTGGGGACTGTCAGTGGGGTGAGTGGCCTTTTGTCTCATGGAACCTGGGGCTGACCCCAGTTTGAATTCGCAGTGTGGAGGTGGCTCGTGCCTGCTGGAATCCTGGGGGTGACCGTCCCCGCTCTGCCTGACTTCTGTTCTTCCTCCAGGAGGCCAGAGACGAGAAGTCCTTCTAGCGGGCATCCTGGCCCCGCTGGTGGTGGTGCTGCTGCTTGTCTGCATTTGCTGCTGCTTCTGCTGCCGGTCAGCTCCAGTGGCCACCCACGACAGGTACTTGCATCGAGCATCCACTGTGCCAGGTGCTAAGCGAAACCCCTGCCTAAAGAGCCAGCGTGGCGTAGTGGTTAAGAGCAGTGGTGCGGAGCCTGATCTGGAGAACTGGGTTTGATTCCTTACCCTTCCACATGAGCGGCGGAGGCTAATCTGGTGAACTATATTTGTTTCCCCACTCCTACACACAAAGCCAGCTGGGTGACCTTAGGCAAGCCACACTCCCTCAGCCTCACCTACCTCACAGGGTGTCTGTTGGTTGTGGGGAAGGGGAGGTGATTGTAAGCCGGTTTGATTCTCCCTTAAGTGGTAGAGAAAGTCGGCATATAAAAACCAACTCCTCCTCCTCCTCCTCCTCCTTCTTCTTCTTCTTCTTCAACATGACTCTTGTATCAGCTCTTGTATTCCTAGCGCATTACCAGTGTGAAACCCACTTCTGTTAATTCCTTTTCCTAGGGTGACAGCTGCTGATGGGGACCCAGTCTCCCAGGTGAAGCACCACATGCAGGGGGCGCTGGCCAACCTCCGCTCCACCTTCCCCTGCTTCTCTTTGGGGGGCTACAAGCTTCCACGGGTGACAGGTGAGCAGAGGGCCAGCCCAAGCCAGGCCAGGTCTTTTGGCTAAGTAACAGAGCTTAGTATTTGTTGTAAACACACCTGTGAAAAAGCCCAAACACATTTTGAGAGCCTCTAAAACATATCTAAAGCTGTGTAAATAAAGGCATTGTGTCCCAGGCCATGGATTGTGGCTGGCCTGACACCGTGGTCCTGCAAGAGCTAAGATGAGACTGAGAGCCAGCGTGGTATAGTGGTTAAGAGCGGTGGTTTGGAGCGGTGGACTCTGATCTGGAGAACCGGGTTTGATTCCCCACTCCTTCCACATGAGCGGCAGAGGCTAATCTGGTGAACTGGATTTGTTTCCCCACTCCTATACATGAAGCCGGCTGGGTGACCTTGGGCTAGTCACACTCTCTCAGCCCCACCAACCTCACAGGGTGTCTGTTGTGGGGAGGGAAGGTGATTGTAAGCCGGTTTGAGTCTCCCTTAAGTGGTAGAGAAAGTTGGCACATAAAAACCAACTCTTCTTCTTCTTCTTCTGTGCAGGGACATTTCTCCGAGGTCACCCCCGCCGACTGCTTCGGGCTTCCTTTAGATTATGCCTTTTCCGCTTGTCAGAGGTTGCCTCACTCTCCTTGCACATTTTGCCCGCATTGTCCAGATTCTGGCTAAAACAACATCTGAAAAACACAGGCAAAATGCACAGGGAGAGCAAGGCGATGTCTGACAGGTGGACAAGGCATGCATAATGAAATGGAAACCCCGAAGCAGTCGGCGGGGGTGACTGCAGGGAAATGTCTCTCCATAAAAAGCCTGCGAATCTGAGATAGACCAGCAGGTGGCACTCTAGGCCAGGGCAGCATCAGGCACTGCGCTCCCAACTGGATTCGGCCCCAGTCCCGTGGGTCTTTTGCAAGTGTCTGGAATTTCCTAAATGATTTCCCTACCTTGCTCCCTGCGCAGGGATATACACCAAGCTTGGAAGGAGGTCCCCAGGTCACAGCGGGAGGGATCAAGAATTTATTGGATTTATTTAAAACATTTTTAGCCAACTTTCTATCTTGTGGAACTCAAGGCGGCTTACAGCAATCTGGGTACCCATTTGACCGACCTCGGAAGGACGGAAGGCTGAGTCGACCTTGAGCCGGCGACCTGAAACCGACTTCCGCCGGGATCGGACTCAGGTCGTGAGCAGAGCTTGGGACTGCAGCACTGCAGCTTACCACTCTGCGCCACGGGGCTCCTAACAAGTTAGGTTTCTTTTACTCTTGTGACTTAGGAGCAGGAGCAAAGCATACTTTGCCCCCCATCCTTTCCTCCCTGTTGATCAGGAGCTGATGCTGTGCTGGGTAACAGCACAAACAAGTCTGACCTTTACCAGAGGTCCCTCAGGCCGACAGGGCACGTTCCGCAGGCAAGACATGGCTGGCAGCCCCCTTCTTGGCTGGCGAGATCTGAGGTGGAGTGGGCAGGAGAAGCGGCCTGTGCTTGGGGGCAGGGCTCAGGGGGGGGGGTCCACAGGGAAAGGGCCTTTTGGCCTAGCCAGCATTGTGTAGTGGTTAAGAGCAGTGGACTCTAATCTGGAGAATCGGGTTTGATTCCCCACTCCTCCACATAAGCGGCGGACTCTAATCTGGAGAACCGGGTTCGATTCCCCCCTCCTCCACATGAGCGGCGGACTCTAATCTGGAGAACCGGGTTCAATTCCCCACTCCTCCACATGAGCGACACAATCTAATCTGGTGAACTGGGTTGGTTTCCCCACTCCTACACATGAAGCCAGCTGGGTGATCTTGGGCTAGTCACTGTTCTCTTAGAGTTCTCTCAGTCCCACCTACCTCACAGGGTGTCTGTCGTGGGGAGAGGCAGGGAAGGCGATTGTAAGCCGATTTAAGGCTCCTTAAAGGTAGAGAAAATTGGGATTTAAAAACCAACTCTTCTTCTTCTCTTTTCTTTTATGCCTCTCTCCCTCCCACTCGGGCAGTCTCCCACCACGATGCAGAGATCCCCTTCACCCCCAGCTTCCTCGAACCCCCGTCTGCGGCCTGGCCCATTGACAGCTCTTTCTCTGACATGGACACAGATGAGGACGAAGCTCCAGCCTGCCACCACCCTACCAGTGAAGGTACAGTTGTGTGCAATGGTCAACCAAAACGATCAGGGGGCAAGAGTGACAGCCCTGTGAGGAGCGGTTGACATGCTTAGGGCTGTTTAGCTTGGAAAGAAGGCCGTTAAGGGGAGACGTTATAGAAGTCTATAAAATTATACATGGTATGGAGAGAGTGGACATGGAGAAACTTTGTTCCATCTCTCATAACACTAGAACACGGGGTCATCTGCCGAAGCTGGAGGGTGAGAACAGGTAAAAGGAAGTATTTCTTCACACAACGCATAGTTAAATTGTGGAACTCCCTGCCCCAGGATGGGGTGATGGCTGCCAACTTGGAAGGCTTTAAGAGGGGAGTGGACATGTTCATGGAGGAGAGGGCGATTCATGGCTACTAGTAAAAATGGATACTAGTCACGATGCACACTTATTATCTCCAGGATCAGAGGATCATGCCGAATATATTAGGTGCTGTGGAACACAGGCAGGATAACGCTGCTGCAGTCTTCTTGTTTGTGGCCTTCCTAGAGGCACCGGGTTGGCCACTGTGGGAACAGTCTGATCCATCATGGCCTTTATTATATTCTTACATTCATTTCGCTCAGCTCGCATTTAACTAGCTCCCTGGGGAAAGGAGCTTGTGGGCTGCAGAAAAGTGCCAATGCCTCACTTCAGTTTTCTGCCTTCTGCCTCACCCCCCCCCCCCAAGTATCCAAAACCCTTGAGGAATCACCTAAAATGATTAGGGGACTAGAGCAACTGTCCTATGGGGAGCGATTAAGACACTTAGGGCTGTTTAGCTTGGAAAGAAGGTGGCTAAGGGGAGACATGATAGAGGTCTATAAAATAGAGGCCTATAAAATTATGCATGGTTTGGAGAGAGTGGACAGGGAGAAGTTTTTCTCCCTCTCCCATAATACTATAACGCGGAGTCATCTGCTGAAGCTGGAGGGTGAGAGATTCAAAACAGATAAAAGGAAGTATTTTTTCACACAACACATAGTTAAATTGTGGAACTCCCTGCCCCAGGATGTGGTGATGGCTGCCAGCTTGGAGGGCTTTAAGAGGGGAGTGGACATATTCATGGAGGAGAGGGGTATTCATGGCTATTAGTTAGAATGGATACTAGCCATGCTGCATCCCTATTCTCTCTAGTATCAGAGGAGCATGCCTATTATATTGGGTGCTGTGGAACACAGGCAGGATGGTGCTGCTGCGGTGGTCTTGTTTGTGGCTTCCTGGAGGCACCTGGTTGACCACTGTGTGAACAGACTGCTGGACTTGATGGGCCCCGGTCTGATCCAGCAGGGCCTTTCTTATGTTCTTATTATGTTCTTAAATGGAACCTTGCTTTACAGTTCCATCCAACCCCTGCTTAACTGCAGGCTCTACACCTCGTGTTGCCAACCTCCAGGTGGTAGCTGGAGATCTCCTGCTATGACAATTGATCTCCAGGCAACAGAGATCAGTTCACCTGGAGAAAATGGCTGCTTTGAAAGGCAGACCGTATGGAATTATATCCTATTAAAGTCCCTCCCCTCTCCAATCCCCGCCCTTCTCAACCCTATCTACACCCTAGGGAAGGCTAGCTTAGCAGCTTCCTGACCGGCCCACCCTTTTCTTTCAGCTCCAGACTCTGAGCCACAGCTGGGCCTCCTCCCTGAGGTGCCAGCCTTGAATCTGGAGCCCTTTGCCATCCCTCGCACGTCCAGCATCGCCAAGGCCAAGAGGCCCTCCGTGTCCTTTGCCGAAGGCACCTGCTTTGGCCCCCAGAGTCCCAGAGGCTCCACAGAAACGGTCCACCTCGCACAGAAGCCAAAGGCAGCCCGGGGCTTCTCCCAAGTCGCCTTGCTCCACCAGCCTGCCCTGGGCCGTGAAGAGGACAATTCGCCCGAGTGCTGCTACGAGAACTTGGAGGCTGCCTCATGGATGGAAGAGGGCCACAAGCCCTCGCCGCGGAGCACCCCGGGGGGCCACAGGAAACGAATCTCCGGCTCCCGGAACGTGGCCCAGCGCGTGGAAGCCCTGGAGGCCGCCTTGTCCGCTCAGGGCAGAGAGCCGAGCATCACCACCATTTATGTGATGGTGGGCAAAGGCCCAGAGCAACAGCCGGGGAGCCTGCAGAGGGAGGGGCCCAAGCTCGGGCAAAGCATTGAGGGCCTCCAGGTGCCCCGCAAGAGGAACCCAGACTCAGACAGAGGTACTAGGGGGCAGCAATCCCCAGGCAAGCCTGACCTAGAATCCAAGTCTACCGAGGCTGAGGCCCAAGGCCTTCTGGGAAGACGGCCTGCTCTTCCCTGCGAGGAGGCTGGACAGAATCAGGGTCATAGCCAAAGCCACAGCCAGCCAAAGATGGAAACTGGAGAAGACGTCTCCAAAGAGGAGTCCCACGAGCCAAAGTATGAGAACGTCTCTGGGTTGGTCCAGCTTCCCATCGCAACCTAAAGCCTTCATCCCAACTTTACAACAACCACGAAGAAGCAGAGGTGGCCTGGGGAACAGCCTGTGCTGGAAGCTGGACATTCTGATAGTTGGATTGCCCGGGAGGAGCGCAGCCATCTCCCTTACCCTCTGGCCCCTTCTCCTTTACCCCTGATGAGACACAACCCTCCAGGAACAGTGGTCTGGGCAAAATGGACCCATAGGACTGAATGCTTAGGCCAGCTGTGGCAACTCTGGTGTAGACCCCTTCTTGTGCTTGAGAAACGGAGGCAGGACAGCAGCAGAAGAGGCTGAAGAAAGAGGTTGCCATCTGTGCATAGCTTCCATTCCCCACCCCGAGTGGGCAGTCTTAGATACCGCCCGGCTACCTGCACACCCCACCAGCCGGTTGGTTGAGAAACAGGGCCGGGTGCTCCAGCCGCATGGCATCCCAGCTTGGTCTTCTTAGACCTCCCACAAGTTGAACGAGTTAAAGAACTGTTTCAGGGAGTAGCTGTGTCAGCCTGCAGTACAACAGCTAGATTCGAGTCCAATAGCGCCTTCGAGACCAAAGTTATCCCCCCCTCCAAATCTTGTGTGTGTGTGTGTGTAAAGTGCCGTCAAGTCGCAGCCGACTTATGGCGACCCCTTTTTGCGGGGTTTTCATGGCAAGAGTCTAACAGAGGTGGTTTGCCAGTGCCTTCCTCTGCACAGCAACCCTGGTATTCCTTGGTGGTCTCCCATCCAAATACTAACAAGGACTGACCCTGCTTAGCTTCTGAGATCTGACGAGATCAGGCTAGCCTGGGCCATCCAGGTCAGGGCAAATCTTAGGATCTCCAAATATTAGGATCATCGTATCATAGAGTTGGAAGGGACCACCAGGGTCATCTAGTCCAACCTCCTGCACAATGCAGGAAATTCACAACTACCTCCCCCCACCACATCCCCAGTGACCCCTACTCCATGCCCAGAAGATGGCCAAGATGCCCTCCTTTTCAGGATCTGCCTAAGGTCATAGAATCAGCATTGCTGACAGATGGCCATCTAACCTCTGCTTAAAAACCTCCAGGGAAGGAGATCTCACCACCTCCTGAGGAAGCCTGTTCCACTGAGGAACAGCTCTGTTAGAAAATTCTTCCTAATGTCTAGACCAGTGGTTCCCAAAGTGGGTAGTACCACCTCCTGGGGGGCGGTGGGATTACCTAGGGGGGCACTAAGAGGCAAGAGGGCAGAAGGGGGGTACTAGAGGTGGGCCCCTTGTTCACTAAGTTACAATAGATCAAGCGATGGCACCATGCTGGCAAATTTGGTGGAACCTATCAGAATTTTTTTCCAGACTTTGAAGAGCTGGTGTCACTGGATCAAGTTCATCAGTTTTGTTGAATAAATTTCAACTAAAAAGTTTTTAATTTGATTTTGAATAGATGTGCAGTTAACTCTTACTGTTTTGAAATGTTATTGTTATTGTCTTCTTTACTGAGTCATGCAAACCCCTATTTTGAATAATGCTTTTTATAGGATAGGGTAGGGGGGCTGGGGTTGAGTTTATGGAACCAAGGGGGCAGTGGCCAGATAAGTTTGGGAACCACTGATCTAGACGGAAACTCTTTTATTGAATGTCAACCCGTTGGTTCTGGTCTAACCTTCTGGGGCACCAGGAAACAGCTCGGCACCCTCCTCTATACGGCAGCCCTTTAAATACTTGAAGATGGTTATCATATCACCTCTCAGTCTTCTCCTCTTCAGGCTAAACATCCCCAGCTCCTTCAACCTTTCCTTATAGGACTTGGTCGTGTTGGTCTCTAAGGTACCACTGGACTCGAATCTAGAAGTGAAAGAACGGTTGCTTTCTCAGTTGATGAGCCAGAATCCGGCATTCTCTTGGTGACTTTCTTCTTCCCTTTTCGGGGTGGGGGAATCTAAGCTCGGTGCTCCATAATTAATACTTAATACTATGCTGGCACCCTCTGCTCTTGGAGGATGTGTCAGGTGAGACCCCCCTCCCTTGCATCTCCCTCTTCAGCAGCTTTCCCACCAACGATGCCGTCTGGCTGCTGGAGACCTTGACCCCGCTGCAGTAGCAACACAACAATCTGCAAACCCTTGCTGGGAAGTTTTCGTTTCTGGGCACCACAATCCGAAGGCCTGGGAGGGCCGTGATGGTTGGCTGCAGCGCAACAACGGCGCCGCTGGTCCACTTCCAGCATGGTGTAGTGGTTAAGAGCGGTGGTTTGGAGCGGTGGAGTCTGATCTGGAGAACCGGGTTTGATTCCCCACTCCTCCACACCACCGGCGGACTCTAATCTGGTGAACCGGGTTGGTTCCCCCACTCCTCCCCATGAAGCCAGCTGGGAGACCTTGGGCCAGTCACAGTTCTCTCAGAACTCTCTCCGCCCCGCCTACCTCACAAGGTGCCTGTTGTGGGGAGAGGAAGAGAGGGCTATTTGAGACTCCTTGAAGGTAGAGAAAATTGGAGTATAGAAACCAACTCTTCTTCGCCCCCCCTCCCTTTAGGATTGCACTGTAAGTAACACCTGTTTTTCTCTCGTAACAACTCCCAGCCATGGGCTTCCCCATCTGTGGCCTCTTCCCACGATGGCCTCCCTGAAGTCCACTGTGCTTTCTTCCGACTTTGAATAAACAGAATGGGGAATGCCGTCCATCCGGCCTGTTGCTCAGAGTGTGTCTTGCCTTCGCAGAGGTAGACCGGTCTGTGCGCTTTGCCGTCCTGTAACACACCACCCCCTCTGGGAGCTACACCAAGGACCCCTGAAGGAACGAAGGCATCCTAAATAGCTTTGCTTACTTTAAGGGCAGGAGCTGAGGGATCTGGGCAGGGAAGGCTTGGAGCTGTCAGTTGCTGTAGCAGGGAATCCACTCTGCCCCGGACACCAGAAGCGATAATATGGACAATAGTGCCTCTGAGTGAATACAGAGTGCCTTTCCCATATCACTGTGAGGCCTTGGCCAGCCTGTCTGCCTACTGGGGGAAAGAGTCTGATGAACAGGCCCGGCCTCCCTTGTTTTTCAGTCAAAGCACTGGGCCAGGGACAGAAGCCTTCGACCACCCTTGTAGGGTTGTTCAGGCCAGGGGTGTCCATGTGCATCACTTCTTTTGCAGTCACCAGGCAGCCTTGACTTTCTGGAAGAGCCTTGCGTGGTGTAGTGGGTTAAGAGCGGTGGTTTGGAGCAGTGGACTGGAGAACCGGGTTCGATTCCCCACTGCTCCACATTAGCGGCAGAGGCTAATCTGGTGAACTGGGTTGGTTTCCCCACTCCTGCACATGAGCAGCGGACACTAATCTGGTGAACCGGGTTCGATTCCCCACTTCTCCACATGAGCGGCAGATGCTAATCTGGTGAACCGGGTTGGTTTCCCCACTCCTGCACAGGAAGCCAGCTGGGTGGCCTTGGGCTAGTTACACTCTCTTAGCCCCACCTACCTCACAGGGTGTCTGTTGTGGGGAGGGGAAGGGAAGGTGATTGCAAACTGGTTTGAGTCTTCCTTAAGTGGTAGAGAAAGTCAGCATATAAAAACCAACTCTTCTTCTTCTAATCTGGTGAACTGGGTTGGTTCCCCCACTCCTCCACATGAAGCCAGCTGGGTGACCTTGGGCTAGTCACAGTTCTATTAAGAACTCTCTCAGCCCCACCTACCTCACAAGGTGTCTATTGTGGGGAGGGGAAGGGAAGGTGATTTTAAGCCGATTTGTTTCATCCTTAAATGGTAAAAAATGTCAGCTTATAAAAAACCAACTCTTCTCCTGTTGGCACTGGTTAGCTTGCTAGAGGACTTTGACCTGTAGGTGGCACCGGTGCCCAAGCGTTGGGATGTCTGCTGACTGGCACCGGCTGCAGCTTGACTAAGCCGGTCTAGCGCTGTTGTTTCCAAGGGAGTGGCTTTTTGTGTCCCTCGGCCTTCTCCGTTCCTCCAGAGGAGGCCGCCGGCTTTCCGAGCCTCTGCCTGCCGCTGCCCTCCTTCACCTCGCTGGCCTGGGGGGGTCTGGGCAGCCCCCTGGCATAGCAAGTGCCTTGGAGAAGTTGATGAAGCCTGAGTCAGCAAGTAAATGAATAGGGGTTTATTGGGGTTTGGGCTGCCAACCTCCAGGTGGGGCCTGGAGATCTCCCAGAATTGCAACTGATCTCCAGATGACAGAGATCGGTTCCCCTGGAGAAAAGGGCTGCGTTGGAAGGAAGACTATGGCATTACACCCTGCTGGGGGCCCTTCCACCACTCTTCCCAGGCTCTCCCCCCAAACCTCCAGAGATTTCCCAACCTGGAGTTGGCAAACCCTAGCATGCAAGCTATTCAGGTACCCAAAGCTCTTAATCAGGTGATGGTCGCAGCTGACTTATGGCAACCACAGGTGGGGTTTTCAAGGCAAAAGATATTCAGAGGTGGTTTGCCATTGCCTGCCTCTGCGTCGCAACCCTGGGCTTCCTTAGTGGTCTCCCATCCAAGTACTAGCCAGGGCCAACACTGCTTAGCTTCCAAGATCTGACAAGGTCGGGCTAGACTGGGCCATCCAGTCAAGGGCCTTCATCAGGTAGCTGGGGGTGAACACATGAAGCTGCCTTATACTGAATCAGACCCTCGGTCCATCAAAGTCAGTATTGTCTACTCAGACGGGCCGCGGCTCTCCAGGGTCTCAGGCAGAAGTCTTCCACATCACCTACTTGCCTGGTCCCTTTAACTCAGGGGTGGGGAACCTTTTTTCTGCCAAGGGCCATTTAGATATTTATAACATCATTCGTGGGCCATACAAAATTATCAACTTAAAAATTAGCCTGCTATATTTGGACAAACATTTAGCCAAGAGGCATGACCGGAGACGGCTCCGAGTGTCTGTCACGTAGAGCGACTCACTTTTGAGCTCTGCCATTCCCAGCTGGGCCCCAGAGATTCAGGCAGGGCAGCAAACACAAGACACAGTTTGTTGGGCAGTCCTAGCAGCTCCATAGCTAATGACTCTTCTTCAAGGGGGGGAAAAGGTTCCTTTTCTCAGCGAAACAAACTCACATCCACCTTGAATAGAGGCTATTCCTGTCCACAGGAGGAGGCGGATCACCAGTCTTAGATCCTTCTGAGCTAGAGATCTGCCAGGACCCACAAAGGGCCAGACCAAATGATTCCACGGGCCTTATACGGCCCCCGGGCCTGACGTTCCCCATCCCTGCTTTAACTGGAGATGCTGGGGATTGAACCTGGGGCCTTCTGCGTGCCAAGCAGATGCTCCACCACTGAGCCGCAATCAGCCGAGTCTTACGAAAGCATCAACCCCAATAAACGAGCCTTTTTAGACCCCAGAAGCCCTTTTTGTCGTTCAGGTGGCCCCAGCGCCACACAGCCGCTCCCCTGAGATCGAACCCGGGAAAAGGCTTAAGGTTTCCAGAGGCGGGGTATCCTCTCGTGCCCGGATCCTGCGCTCTGCCACGCCAGGCGAAAGGGGCCTCGCTCCTCAACCAGGATAACGCAAGGGGCACGCTTGGCACCCAGGAGAGGTGTGTGCGTTTGGGGAGGGGGGGGGTCGGGAAAGCAGCTGTCAGCACCTCCACACCCCCGTCTCCCACGGCCCCCAAAACATCATTGTGGGTATTTGGAGGGTTCACTGCAATGCCAACGGGTTTCGCCTGGAGAGGACCGCGTGGGTTGCCCCTTGGGGCCAAATAACGGCGGGGTTGGCAGGAGCAGGGCCCGGGGCGCGCCAGGAACCCCCTTCCCCCCATCGGCGCCCGGAGAGGAGCCGCTTCCCCGCTTCCCCGCAGGCCTCCGGGCGGGCCGCACTCGGTGCACGCTCAGAAAGCCGCTTCCCCCGGGGGGGCCGTGGCTTCTTCCGGGCCCGGGGCTGGACAGCAACCTGGCCGGAGGACGCCGGGCGCGCTCCGATTGGCCGCGGCGGGGCTGGAAACAGGCCGGGCTCCAATCGGCGGGGCCCGCCTCCCGGCTCCCACCGGCCGGATAAAGGGAGGCGCAGCGGCCGGCCGCCGGGGAGAAGCGAGCGGCGGGCCGGGAGGAGCCAGGTGAAGCCGCTGCAGCTGCGCGCCCCGGTGCGCGGCCGCCCTGCTTGCGCCGGGGGCTCTGCGGCTGCAATGATGCACCCGCGGCGGGCTGGAGGGTGGAGGGCTACCGGGTGCATCGTTGCACGGTGCATCGTTGCACCGTGCATCGTTGCACCGTGCATCGTTGCACCGTGCATCGTTGCACCGTGCATCGTTGCACCGGGTGGATCGTATCGTTGCACCGGGTGCATCGTTGCACCGGGGCGATTGCCTGGGCCTTTACGGGGAGGGGAGGGGAGGGGAGGGGAGGGGGCTTTTGCGGCGCTCGCTTTCCACCTCGCCGCGTCCGCGGGCTGCAGCGCCGGCTTCCCCCCCCCCACCCGGTGGAGGAGGCGGCCGGAGGTCTGGGCGGCGTGGGGAGGGGGAGTTCGGTGCGGGGGGGCGCTTCGGAGTCTCCCGGTTAGCAGCTGCGGTGAGGCGACGGGGAGGGGGAGCGCCCTCTTCTTGCTTTACCCCCGCGGGAGCGGGCCAGGGGGGGGTCTGCCCCCCTCCCCCGCCCCCTCTCTCGATTCTTTCCGAAGACTGCCCGGCCACATCTGGGGGCTTCCCCTGCTCCCGACATCTGACGTTCGGGGGTATAGTGCCTCTGAACTTGGAGGCTCCGTTTAAGCGATCCTGGCTGATCGTTGCTGTTCGATCAATCCTCTGCTAACCTGTTCTGGCCAAGTCAGCTACATCTTGGAAGTGAGTTCCACGAGTTGATTAAGGGCTGGCAACGGACGTTCTGAGGTATACTGCCTCTGAACAGGGAGGCTCCTTTTAAGCGATCCTGGCTGATCCTTGCTGTTCGATCAATCCTCCGCTAACCTGTCCCGGCCAAGTCAGCTACATCTTGGGAAGTGAGTTCCACGAGTTGATTAAGGGCTGGCAATGGACGTTCTGAGGTATACTGCCTCTGAACAGGGAGGCTCCTTTTAAGCGATCCTGGCTGATCCTTGCTGTTCGATCAATCCTCCGCTAACCTGTCCCGGCCAAGTCAGCTACATCTTGGGAAGTGAGTTCCACGAGTTGATTAAGGGCTGGCAATGGACGTTCTGAGGTATACTGCCTCTGAACTGGGAGGCTCCATTTAAGCGATCCTGGCTGATCGTTGCTGTTCGATCAATCCTCCGCTAACCTGTTCTGGCCAAGTCAGCTACATCTTGGGAAGTGAATTCACAAGTTGATTAAGCGCTGCCTAAAGCAATAGTTGCTTTTGGGGGGGGGGGCTTGAATTGCCAGCCCAAGTTCTAGTGTAAGGAAGCAAAAGCAGCCGCCCGCTTCCTCTCTGGGATGTTGTAAGTATCTGTCCTGCTACCTCTTTCCATCCTCTTTTTTTTTCTTCCCCTTAAAGTGAAAAGTCTCAAACATCATAACCTTTCCTTGTTGGGAAGGGCTGCCAACTCCCCACATTGATTGCCCTTTTGTTGCTCTGTGGTATTCTTTTTGAGGTGAGCGGGAGCCAACTTCGTTACACCGCTCCACTCCTTGCGTTCCCTTTCCTAATAACTTCTTGCATGGAGTGCAGTTCTTTCACCCCTCCGCCTTATTCCCTTTGTGCTGACTGCCCCAAGCCTGGCGCTTCTTTTCTGGGGGGCCACCACCAGAGAAGACCCCGTCAACATCGTCCGGAATGATGGTGCTTTCCTTGTGTGAGCGGAGTTGCCATGACCCACACTGGACCTTAATTCCCTCCCTTGGGGGGAAAATGTATGTTTTGTGCTTCCTGTTCCTTAACCCGTTAACGTGCCATTTTCTTGTGTGGTTTCTGTGCTACTTAAGAGTATATTTTGAGGAACTTAAGCTCTCTTTTGGAAACCTGGGTTAATATTATGTGCTGGACTGGCTGAACCTACAAATCCAAAGTGTTTCAAGCAGGATTTCTTGGCTGAAGCCAGGCTATCTTTTCCTTTGTGGGGCTTGTTCCTCAATATGTGTCTCCAGACGTAGTTTAAGCGTGTTTTCTACCCATTCCCTTGGGACAGCGGTGCTGGCAGATCTGTCTGTCCTTAGCTTGCTTTTCAAAAAATGGCCATTGCTCAATCTTCTGGGAAGGCAACTTACTTTAATGTTGCAGGATTTTGTTGAAAGTTCAGCTGTTCCACGTCTGAGTTCTTTGCATGCTGTATGGCCCCTGTTGACTTTTTTTGGGTGTCTTGTTTACTAGCTCTCAAATGTTCTTCTTAATCTGGCAAAGGTCCTCTGAGATGAAATGGGTAAACATGAGCTGCACGGGTTGTGGCCAGGAAAGACGAGCCGGGCGAATAGCTTGCCACAGATTGTGGCTGGGGCTTTGTTTCTTGGGGTCTGACCTGGCTCTGTTTGCATGTGTCGCCCTCCCCACCCACCACCCCAAAGCTGAGTGCAGACCACAGCATCTGCTCTTCTTTTGACCAAGGGCTTGGGGAGGGGGGGGGGGGGTGAAGAGAAGCAGGCTTGCAATCTGAGCTGTTCCAATTGCCCTGCAGCGAGTGGCTATTGCATGCTCTGTGATTTTGGGTTCTGAAGATAAGTAGAGTTGGCCCTGGTTAGTAGAAGAAGAAGAACAGATAAAAGGATTTCTTCACACAACACATAGTTACACGTGGAACTCCCTGCCCCAGGATGTGGTGATAGCTGCCAACTTGGAAGGCTTTAAGAGGGGAGTGGACATGTTCATGGAGGAGAGGGCTATTCATGGCTACTAGTAAAAATGGATAGTAGTCATGATGCATACTTATTCTCTCCAGGATCGGAGGAGCATGCTATGATATTAGGTACTTTGGAACACAGGCTGCTGCAGTCGTCTTTGTTTGTGGGCTTCCTAGAGGCACCTGGTTGGCCACTGTGTGAATAGACTGCTGGACTTGATGGACCTTGGTCTGATCCAGCAGGGCTTTTCTCAGGTTCTTATGTTCTTAAGAAGAAGAGCTGGTTTTTATATGCCAACTTTCTCTAACACTTAAGGAAGAATCAAACCGGCTTACAAACACCCTCCCCTCCCCTCAACAGACACCCTGTGAGGTAGGTGGGGCTGAGGGAGCTCTGAGAGAGCTGTGACTAGCCCAAGGTCCCCCAGCAGGCTTCATGTGTAAGAGTGGGGAAACAGCCCGGTTCACCAGATTGGCATTTGCCGCTCATGTGGAGTGGGGAATCAAACCCAGATTAGAATCCACTGCTCCAAACCACTGCTCTTACCCACTACACCGCGCTGGCTCTTGGATGGGTGACCACTGGGGAAGCCTAGGGTCACTATGCAGAGGCAGGCAATGGCAAACCACCTCCGTTCGTCTCTTGCCTTGAAAGAGCCATGTCGGCTGTGACTTGATAGCGCTTTCCACCAGCAGCCACGGAAGGGAGTGGGGGTGAAAATAGAAGGGTGGCCCTTCCTCTTTCAGCCGTGTTTGTGGTCTGATCTTCTGCTTGCAGAGGAGAGAAGCGGAACAGCAGTCGCATCCAGACATCTCTTCTTGCTGTCCTCATGTTGCCTCTTAGGATAGTTCTGGGCAGGACGATTTGTAACAAGAGAGCCGGTGTGGCCGGTTGCCCTGAATCTGAACTGTGTTTTCTGTTTGCTTTTTAAAGCGGTCGCTTTTGGTATCGTTGCCCCTTAATATATTAAAAATGCATTCTGTGCATATGTAGGCTTACTATTCGTTATATGTGGGACAGACTCGCTGTTTGGAAACGGGGATCCATTTGTGTGCATCCGCGTGCTAGAGGCTGTGAAAGATGCGTCTCTCACCAGTCTTGACATTCCGCTTGCGGTTAAACTCTGCATTGTGCGGGGTGGGGGTGGGTGAGTTCCCCTATGGTGAGGAAGCTGCTTACGAGATGTCTTCCCCCCCTCTCTTCTGTTTGAAGGAGTCTAGGTGAAGAAGGTCTCCCCGTACAACTGCCCCGTCACCATGGCCCCCACGCTAGCCACTGCCCACCGGCGCCGCTGGTGGATGGCTTGCACCGCCGTGGTGGAGAACCTCTTCTTCTCCGCTGTCCTCCTGGGCTGGGCGTCTCTCCTCCTCATGCTCCAGTCGGAGGGCTTCTACTCCTACCTCTGTCTCGAGCCAGGTAAGGAAAACCCATGTCGGCTCACTGGGGAAGGGCTGCTGGCCAGGATTTGGGGCCACACCTGAACCTTTTGATCTATGTGCCCTGCTCTTCTTCCCACTCTACGCAAACTGAGCAGATAGCAGCATGACGGCAGACCGCATCTTGGGGTGGGCTTGGGTCTCTTGATAGAGCCTGCATATGGGGAGGGGCCGTGGCTCAGGGGTAGAGCATCTGCTTGGCATGCAGAAGGCCCCAGGTTCAGTCCCTGGCATCTCCAGTTAAAGGGACTAGGCAAGTAGGTGATGTGAAAGACCTCTACCTGAGACCCTGGAGAGCTGCTGTCAGTCTGAGTAGTTGATACTGACTCTGATGGACCAAGGGTCTGGTTCAGTATAAGGCAGCTTCATGTGTTCATGTGATCCTTACAGTTGGAGATGCTGGGGACTGAACCTGGGACCTTCTGCATGACAGGCAGATGCTGTACCATGAGTCATGGCTCCTTCCTGAGTCATGGCTCCTTCCTGGCATCTCTAGTTAAAAAGTTCAGGTAGCAGGGGATGTGAAAGGCTTCTGTCAGAGACTCTGGAAAGCCCTGGTCAGTTTGAGTAGGCAGGACTGAGCTTGACGCATCAAGGGTCTGATTCAGTAGAAGGCAGCTTCATGTATTCATGTGTGCCTGGCTAGGCCTGCCCATGGCTCGAGCTTTGCATGCCGGCTTAATCTTCCTCACCCCATCAGGTTTCGCTAGCTGCTCAAGCCCATGATCATACAGGGCTCAGCGGGATGGTGAGGGTGACCATTTCCCAAGCAGCTCCTGGCCTGGAGGAGGGGCTTCCAGGGCTTGGGGCAGGGTTGGTGGTGCTCAGTCCTCTGGGCCCAGTTCTGGTTATAAATAGGCAAGTGCTGTGGTGCTGGATGTGATGTTTTTTAGGCCTCGCTCGAGGCCTTCCTTCCAATCCCTGAGAGGTAGAACTGGCCAATGTAAGACCTGAGGAACGTGTGTTCAGGGGCCAAGCTCGGCTCCCTGAAATGGGTCCCAGCTCGCAACCTTAGGATGCCTCAGCTTGGAGGACTTGGGGGCTGTCCTTTGGCCCCAGAACTTTTGGGGAGTTGTGATTTCTCTCTTCTCCTCCACCCTCTGCCCCCTTGCAAGGTGCCAGTGAGTACCCAGCATGTGGAGGGTGGCAGGGAGCAACCTCAGTCCCCCCAGGGGGAGTGTGGCAGGCTTGCCATCTTGGGAGTGGGTGAGCAGGGGTGTGTGAGCCTGACTGCAGGCTCATTTCCAATCTTGCTGCTTTACTAGAAGCACAACCTTACAATAGAGAGTATCGGCTTCGGGAAACCGGAGTTCAAATCTCCGCCAAACTCCCTGGGTGACCTTGGGCCAGTCACATGCTTTTGGCCTAACCAACCTCACAGGGTTGTTCTGAGGATAACACAGGCCTTTTATGCAGGGGCGTTTCCCCGCGGTCACCCCCGCCGACTGCTTTGGGGCTTCCTTTTGATTATGCATGCCTTTTGCACCCATCAGAGGTCGCCTCGCTCTCCCCCTGCATTTTGCCCGTGTTTTCCAGATGCTGTTTTAGCCAGAATCTGGAAAACGCAGGCAAGACGCGCGGAGAGGGCGAGGCGACCTCTGACAGGCGCAAAAGGCATGAATAATCAAAAGGGAGCCCCGAAGCAGTTGGTGGGGGTGACAGCCAGGAAACGTCCCTGCATAAAAGACCACAGAGAAGGGCAAACTATTTATGCCCCCCCCCTTCGAAGGGCTGTGGAGACAGGCTCTTTAGAAGGAAGGCTGGCTTGCTCAGAGACAGAAATGACTGGCGTCTTCCAGGCCGTTAATGTCATAAAATGAAGGCAGCTAACGGCCAAAACCGCCTCATCAGAGCTGTTTCCTAATGCGAATCCAGGAGTGGCTTGTTTTGAAGAGGAGCTGTCCTGAAACCTCCCAGTACAGCATGTACAAATCTGCCCTTTTGGTCTCTCCTTGTCTTGGTGAGTGGCCCTTGTGACCACGTTTGTTGCTGCTGATCTTCTCTGGTCTGCTTGTTTCTTTTGTACCGCGTCTGTCTGGAGCTGAGGGTCAAATGATGTTTGAAACTGTGTCACTTTAATGGGTGAGGTATTAGTGCCAGGAAAGCCAAAACAATGCAGAAGGATGAACGGGTTCAGTTTTCTAAAAAAGGAGAAGCTAGCTTGAAAGGAGTCGAAATGGGTGGAGGATGTGAAATTCAGCACGATCCACCGCGGATCTCCTCCTAAATGGGTGTATCTTTCTTGTGCTGATAATGCCATGAGATAATGGGAGCTTCTGCTTTGGCCCATGGAGGGGTTTTTGTTCTGATAAAATTAGGGTGGGCCTGTGGGGGGTGGGAAACCTGTGACTACTTGTGGGGGGGGGAGTCTGTGATACTTAGTCTGATAATCCCTAAATTCTCTCCTGATAAGCTATACAAATTGGGAAAACATGATAACTTTGATGCTGGCAAGAGCTGACTGGGCACATCTCCCCCACCCCCACCCCACCATGTGGCTCTTGGTCACTTCCTCTGGCATTATCAAGCCTGAACTTTGGACACCAAGTAAATTTTTCGCCAAATCTGGGGAGAGTCTCTGCTTGGACCAAGAGGAAACTTTCAATCTTGACCTGGATTTAGTTGAAGAAGAAGAGTTTTTATATGCCGACTTTCTCGACCACTTAAGGGAGAATCAAACCGGCTTACAATCACCTTCCCTCCCCCTCCCCACTACAGACACCCTGTGAGGTAGGTGGGGCTGAGAGAACTCTAAGAGAGCTGTGACTAGCCCAAGGTCACCCGGCTGGCCTTATGTGTAAGAGTGGGGAAACCAACCCGGTTCACCAGATCAGCACTTGCCGCTCATATGAAGGAGTGGGGAATCAAACCCAGTTCTCCAGATCAGAGTCCACCGCTCCAAACCACCGCTCTTAACCATTACCCCATGCTGGCTCTCTTGGCAGTAAAAAGCTGCCAAGGCAGAAAACTGACCAGTGCCAGAGAGAAGATGCCACGAGCCCTGCTGAATCAAACCAAGGTCTCTCTAGTACAGCAGCTGTTGCCCTTTGGTGGGGGGGTGGGGGGGAGTTCTCCCTCTGCGTGTGTGTGTGTGTGTAAAGTGCCGTCAAGTCGCAGCCGACTTATGGCGACCCCTTATGGGGTTTTCATGGCAAGAGACTAACAGAGGTGGTTTGCCTGTGCCTTCCTCTGTATGGCAACCCTGGACTTCCTTGGTGGTCTCCCATCCAAATACTAACCAGGGCTGACCCTGCTTAGCTTCTGAGATCTGACGAGATCAGGCTAGCCTGGGCCATCCAGGTCAGGGCTCTCCCTCTGCATAGGCAGGTTTTATTGAGCCATTGACACATTGGAGAACGCCTTGACTGGATCAGACCACTATAGGCCAGTAGACTCTTTCCAGCAGCTGTCAGCCAGACCCTTCAGGGGAGTTTCCAGTCGTATCATGAACCCTGCCCTTCTCTTGTGTGTATGTAAAGTGCGGTCAAGTCGCAGCCAGCATGGTGGTGTGGATAAGAGCGGCGGACTCTAATCTGGTGAGCCGGGTTGGTTTCCCCACTCCTCCATATGCAGCCTGCTGGGTGACCATGGGATAGACACAATTCTCCCTGAACGCTCTCAGCCCCGCCTACCTCACAGGGTGTCTGTTGTGGGGAGAGGAAGGGAAGGCGATTGTAAGCTGGTTTGAGTCTCCTTTAAGGTAGAGAAAATCGGGGTATAAGAACCAGCTCTTCTCGGCAACCCAGTAGGGGTTTCATGGCAAGAGACTAACAGAGGTGGTTTGTCATTGCCTTCCTCTGCGTTGTGTCCCTGGTATTCCTTGGTGGTCTTCCATCCAAGTGCTATCCAGGGCCAACCCTGCTTAGCTTCTGAGATCTGACGAGATCAGGCTAGCCTGGTCCATCCAGGTCAGGGCGCCCTGAACTTGGTGGTCCCATTTGGATCTGGTTGCCATTTAAACCATTGATGTACCTTTCTTTTACGAATGCGTCCAACTCCCTTTTAAGACCAGTGGCCATCACACATCTTGTGGCAGGGAGTTCCATTGGTTAAGTATAGATTCTGTGAAACAGCTCTTTCTCTTTTCTCTTCTGAGCCTACTGCAGGTCAATACCATTGGATGCTGCTGCATTGTAGCACTGGGGGAGCGGGAGAAGGTGAGAGGGATCCCGCCCTAGCAGTGGGAATGCCTTGTACTCATCTCTCTGCGTTGTAGCATTCACACAGTTTTCACTTTTGAGCGTTCCAAGTGCTTGACACCCTCCCTGCAAAGTCTGCCAGTGTCCTGTCTAGATTGCATGTTGGGGGCCGAGAGAGAGAAGTCCACCTGAAGATCTCTAAATCTACCTGGCTGTACAATTCTGGCAATTGATGATGTACTCATCATGGAGATCTTCACCTGTTGGGCTTCTACGTCTTGGGCCTTGAGCAGTTACCACATTCCCCCCCCCCATTTTAAAAGCTGGCACGCAGCTCTGGATGCAACTTGGTGCGTTCGGGGCTCTTCCTCCTTTGGATACCTGCCTGTTTCTCAGTCATGCCCCTGCTGTCCTTCTGCCGAATATCGCCATACCTGAATAACCTACTCATCGCCTGCTGGCCTGGGCCATTCCCTCTGAAGCCCCTGGCCAAAGGCGCTACAAAAACACAGCAAGTCGCTGAGCCGTAGGAACTGAGTAACTCCAACCATGGGACTTGCTTCGTGGTTTCCTTTGCTGGCTGCTACGTCTGCTCATGGGCTTTCCCCTTTGTCATCAGAAGAGAAACAAAGGATCCTACCCTGGGCTGAGGCACTGTGGGGCAGCCCAGGTCAGCACAAAAGGGGGCTGTGGGACCTACTTCCTTGGGGGGAAAGGGGCTTACAAGGGAGGGGTGGCCCATCCCACGCCTGGCACTATTGCCTAAGAGGGAATACCTTTGTTCCCTGTTGCTCTCAGAGTTTCCTCCGGCTCCTTCTCCCCGGCTCCTTCTCCCCGGATCAGCAAAAAGCTCGTCTCCTTGTGGGACCTTGAGACCGAGGCAGGGGAGAGAGGGACCTTGCCCCCCCCAACTTGTAAACCATCACTTGAAGTGGGTACCGCTTGTTTTTCTCCCTCTGTGCCCCGCTCGGGTCCTTGGGGTCCTTGGGTAGGAAAGAGGCTTCCATCCCTAAAGGGGGGGGCCCTCTGCAAGGAGGAGACCCCTGAGCTGGCAGCAGCTCCTCCTCCGGCATGGCATCGCCTAAATGCACCTTTGCGCCGGTCTCCATCGAGCTGTTGTTCCCGGCCCTGGTAATAACCTGTTGAGTCAGCATCTTCCGTCTCCTGTCATGCTGACTCGGCTCGCCTTATCTGCGCCCGTGACTCTGAGCTCAGGGTTGCTGACGGGCTTTTCCTTCCAGGATGGTGTAAGCAGCTGAAGATGCGGCGGGGTGGGTGGGTGGGGAGGCACCGTCTTGTCAGTCCTGTCAATGATGCTGCCTCTTTGCAGGGAAAACCGTCCTCTGCTTTGCTTCGGTGTGAGAGGAGGGAGCAGCTGAAACGGCTGAAGAGCAGCTTGTCGGGGCTTGTGTGCCCATCAGAGGGGTGCAGAGCCCGGCCTCCTGTTCCCAGAGCAACAGGGGTTGGAACTAGGGTTGCCAACCTCCAGGTACTAGCTGGAGATCTCCTGCTATTTCAGCTAGGGTTGCCAGCTCCAGGTTGGGAAATACCTGGAGATTTTGGGGGCGGAACCTGAGGAGGGGGGGGTTTGAGGAGGGGGAGGACTTCAATCCCATAGAGTCCAATTGCCAAAACTGCCATTTTCTCCAGGGGAACTGATCTCTATTGGCTGGAGATCGGTTGTAATAGCAGGAGATCTCCAGCTAATACCTGGAGGTTGGCAACCCTAATTACAACTGACCTCCACCCGATAAAGATCCATTCACCTGGAGAAAATGGCCGCATTGGCAATTAGACTCTATGGCATTGAAGTCCCCTCCTGAAACCCTGCCTTCCTCAGGTTCCGCCCCCAAAACCTCCCGCCGGTGGCAAAGAGGGACCTGGCAACCCTAGCTGGAACCTCTTCGGCTGCCTTCTTGTGAGCTGATCAAGGCTGCAACTTCCCCCAGTCTTGGGCAGAATTTGTTTTCTGTTGCCCCAGAAGGTCGGACCAGAACCAAAAGGTTGAAAGTAAATCAAAAGAGTTTTTGGCTAAACGCTAGGAACAACTTCCTAACTATTGGATCAATTCTTCAGTGTAACAGGCTTCCTCAGGAGGTGGTAGAGGTTTTTAAGCAGAGGCTAGATGGCCATCTGACAGCAAGGCTGATTCTGTGAACTTAGCCAGATCATGAGAGGGAAGGCAGGAAGGGCTGCGTCAGTGTTTGGCTCTTGTGGCCCTTTCTCAGCCAGTGTGGTGTAGTGAAGAGCTGTGGTTTGGAGGCAGACTCTGATCTGGAGAATCAGGTTTGATTCCCCACTCCTCCACACAAGCGGCAGAGGCAAATCTGGTGAACTGGATTTGTTTCCCCACTCCTACACATGAAGCCAGCTGGTTGACCTTGGGCTAGTCACAGTTCTCTTAGAGCTCTCAGCCCCACCTACCTCAGAGGGTGTCTGTTGTGGGGAGGGGAAGGGAAGGTGATTGTAAGTCGGTTTGATTCTTCCTTAAGTGGTAGAGAAAGTCGGCATATAAAAACCAACTCTTCTTCTTACATTCCCAGGGTAATGCCAATCGCCACTTAGGAATCAGGAAGCAATTTTCCTCCAGGCTAGATTGAGCAGGGATCCTGGCATTTTTGTGCCGTCTTCTGGGTGTGGGGGAGTGTGGGGGGGAGGTCGTTGTGAATTTCCTGCATTGTGAAGGGGGTTGGACTAGATGACCCTGGACGTACCTTCCAGCTGTGTTTCTATGATTCTTTCCTCACCTTGCCTCTGAGATCCTTAATCAGCATTGCTGAGGATTGAGGGGGGGGGGGGCTTCTGCAGGCAAAGCATGTTCTCGACTCCTGAGCGAATCAGGGGTGGTGAAGCTGCTGTGTGCTTGTTATGGAGCGTAGCTTCCGTGGCGCTTAACATGTTGAAGCTTGCTCCTGCCACTTGGCTTTAGCTTATCCAGCGGCGGTGATTATGGAAATGGGGACTAGGCTGTATAGTTTTGCAGCCTCAGTCATACCTAATGACCAGCAAAGTAAGCTGGTTGGGGCACTTTCTCACACGCTGAATAATGCACTTTCAATCCACTTTCCATGCACTTTGTGAGTCACTAAACACATGCCGAATGATGCACTTTCCATCCACTTTCAGTGCACTTTAGTGATCGTTTGCAATTGGATTTTACTGTTTCACACAGTAAAAATCCATTTGGTTGCGAAGTGCGCGGAAAATGGATTGTAAGTGCATTGTTCAGTGTGCATGAAAGAAGCTAACTGGTAGCTGAAGAAGAGGCCAGGCCCTCTTGTCTGTCGTTAACAAAATAAGGAATGGAGTGTGTTGGCAAATGCGTACTTTTCGCAAAGTTGGATATTAGGCTTCCCCAAGAATTTGCACTGGGGTCTGCTATTTACCTTGTTCCAATGTGGGCACAGAGAGCCAAGATTATTCAGGAGAATGAAAGCCCAAGCAGCCTGGGAGGAACTCTAAAACAATCTCTGGCCATTTATGCAGGGTCAATTTTGATGCTCGCTCAAAGCTCTTTTTTAATGCGACCTTTAAAATGCCTATTCACAGTCCCAACACAAAAGGAGAAATTCCATCTCCCCCCACACTCGCCTGTTCCTTCGTTCCTTCCGTTAGCAACTACCGTTTCCATAGCTAACGGGCGGCTGTGATTTTGCATGCTTCCTTGAGGGGATTCTTCGAGGTGGGGGGAGAAAAGTTGAGTTAAAGGGTTCTTAAGAAATGCGAAGCAAGTATGCGCCGGCTTCACAGTCACTTCCTGAATGATGGTTCATCGTGAAAAACTAAAAAAAATATGCAGGGCACTTCAGCCTGGAATGCGCTGCTAATTACCAAGCATAAATGGCCTCTGAATGGGCAGCACAGGGATTCAGTGTAAGTGGGTATACAGTAATGCTTATTGTGAAGTTTGGGTTTTTGTTCCACGCATGCAATGACGGGTTCTGACCTGATAGTGACTCCCCAGAAAAGAAATCAGGGCTCCGATGAATTGGTCAAAGAAATTATTGTATTATTAAAAACGGACTGGCAATAATTATTCAAAGGCCCTTGTATCAATCGCTGGGGCATCAGTATATGGGATACTGTGGCTTTTTATGCCCGGCTGATGCCCTCGGGGTCACTCCCCTCCACTACTTTGGGGCTTTGTTTTGATTATGCATGCATTTCCCGACCTTCAGAGGTTGCCTCGCTCTCCCCACACTTTTCCACGTGTTCTGCCCGTGTTTTCTGGACGTTGGCTGTACATGCTGGGAGAGCGAGGCGACCTCTGACGGTTGGAAAAAGCATGCATAATCAAAACGAAGCCCTGAAGTAGTGTATTGAGGGTGGGGGTGACCACGAGAGAAACAGTAATGCACAGCTCAAGTTGTGCCAGCTCAGAAAGGATATAGTGGTTCTGGAACAGGTGCCAGAAAAAGGTAAAGGTAGTCCCCTGTGCAAGCACCGGGTTCCTGAAGTTTACTAGGCAGACTTTGTTTACGGGGTGGTTTGCCAGTGCCTTCCCCAGTCATCTTCCCTTTACTCCCAGCAAGCTGGGCACTCATTTTACCGACCTCGGAAGGATGGAAGGCTGAGTCAACCTCGAGCCGGCTACCTGAAACCGACTTCCGTCGGGATCGAACTCAAGTTGTGAGCAGAGCTTTTGACTTCAGTACTGCAGCTTACCACTCTGCCTCACGGGGCTCTTAGGTGCAAGAAAGGAAACCCAAAACAATCAAGGGACTTTTCATTTCACGCGCAGCGTGGCATGATTGGCATACAACATTGCGAGTGGCATGAAGCGGGCAGCTTCCTTACCCTAGAACAAGTGCAGTAAATTGAAGATGGAAAAGCTTGTTGTTTTTAAGGCAGCACGTAATGAGCTTGTGGAATTTATTTCCCAATGGGTCGCACTGGCCCTTGGCAGGATAAGCTCACCGTGGATCGATGCAACAGCAACCACGAGCCAAGATCGCAACCTCCCCATTCAGAGGCAGTATTCTGGGGAATGCCCTTTGCATTGGAGGGCGGTCGCCTTTGCCCTTGCTTGCGAGTTTCCTGGAGGCATCTGCCTGGCGGCTGTTGGGGAAACAGAACACTGAACTGGAAAGGCCTTTGATTTGGTCTGGCGGGGCTGTTCTGGTTCCCTTCCTCTGTGGACACAGTAAACAGCGTAGGGGAAACAAGCGGTGGTTCTGTCTGCCAGAGAGAATCTGATCCTCCGTAGCTCCGTAACATCCCATGGGGGGCCTTTCTTTGCTGAGGGGGAGTTGGGGGTTTCCTCCAGCGCGTCCTGCGACATCTCTTTTGTGTAGTTTTGTGTGAACTTTCACCTGTCATGTTTTTGCACTACCCAAGGAGCTGAGGGGCAGGGGGCGTTTTGGTGTGCCCCCCCCCCCGTTTTATCCATGCAACACCCCCTTGAGGATGAAGCTGAACAGGAGTGAATGGGCCCCAGATTAGGGTTAGGTTGGAAACTTCTGGGAGATTTGGGGAATTGGAGCTTGGAGAGAGCAGGGTTTGTAGTATATTGCTTGGGTTGCCAACCTCCAGGTACTAGCTGGAGATCTCCTGCTATTACAACTGATCTCTAGCCGATAGAGATCAGTTCACCTGGAGATAGGGTTGCCAGGTCCCTCTTTGTCACCAACAGGAGGTTTTTGGGGTGGTTTTTGGGGTGGAGCCTGAGGAGGGCAGGGTTTGGGGAGGGGAGGGACTTCAATGCCATAGAGTCCAATGGTCAACGTGGCCATTTTCTCCAGGTGAACGGCTCTCTGTCGGCTGGAGATCAGCTGTAATAGCAGGAGATCTCTAGCTAGTGCTTGGAGGTTAGCAACCCTACCTGGAGAAAATGGCCACATTGGCGATTGGACTCTATGGCATTGAGGTCCCTCCCCTCTCCAAACCCTGCCCTCCTCAGGCTCCACCCCAAAAATCTCCAGGTATTTCCCAAACCAGAGCTGGCAACCTTATATATCACCATAGAGTAGGGCTTCAAGGTCCCCTCTCTCCTCCGGTGGGAGGCTATGGGGCTGCGGTCGGGATTGCGAGCGCACCAACGCGCATGCACATCACTTCCAGTTTACAACCGGAAGTGCCGCCTCGCGAGGGGGCTTTTCCTCTTAGTTTGAGTGGTAAAGGGCCTCTTTACCACTCAAACTACGAGGAAAAGGCCCCTCGCGAGGCAGCACTTCCGGTTGCCCACAGTGTGCGCGGGCACATTTGCCCGCTGATCCTCAGGTGGTCGGCGGGCAAAGGGGCAAATTGCCGGGGGTTTGCCCGCCACCACCGGGCACCTGGCAACCCTATTCAGACACCCGAACTACTGCACCACATTGGCACATGCAGCAAAAAAGTCAAAGTTTGGCCGATCAGCACTGGAGTCCCAAGCGGGGCCGGAGCCTCCTTCTGAACCCCACGTGAGGCCTGTCATGGCAGCCAGGAAAGGCGAAGGCCTGCGGTTGGTTTTCAAGGGCAGGGAGGGGCACATTCTGGGGTCTGTTTGGACTATAAACACTGGGATGTTTGTGGTGATGTACCAGTGGCTTTGTTTTCAAAGCCTTCCCTTTTCTCCAAGCAAGCTGGTGTGTGATTGGCAGTTTAGAGCAGAGCAGCCTAGCGGGCGCATGAAATTTTGTAATTCTGTGAAACTTTGTATCTTACTTGAAGGAGCTTTGACTCCAACATGAATGGATAGCTGATGAAGCTGCCCACGTGGTAGTGAAAACGCAAAGCATCCGGACGGCGTTCCTCTCCACTTCTCGCCAGTCTTTTTCTTCCTGCGCCTGTGGGATTTATAAGCATATGAACTGTACAAAGTCCTAAGGGACCATAAGCTATTGAACGAGATAAGAATTGAACTCTTTTGCTTTTTGTATATATTTTTTCGTATTGTTTTGTACTCATAGCAATTTTGTAAGTTTCCTTTTGTTAGTTTCAATGTTTGAAGTCTTCACTGTTGGCACTAAATTTACTTTTTCATAGAATATGAGTTTGTGTATAATTTATAGAGCCTTTACTGCCCGTTCCCTTTAGCTTGACTATTGTAGTAAACGTGCTATTTCTGCTCCAGCTTAGTCTATTTGCAATACCTGGTGGTTGGCAACCCTATTGGCATGAGCCCCTGCAGAAGGGGTTCCAGGGCACTGAACGCCGTTCACTCCCGGAACACCCCTTCCCAAGTGCTGATGGCGTGAATCCATTGCCGCCGGTTTTGTTGAACAGCTGGGCCCCGTGTTTCCCCTCCATTTCCCCTCCATCTGTTTCCTGCGGCCTTCTTCCCCCCAGAGCCCCCACCCCTTAGGCAACACACGCTTCACCTGTTGTCTCTCTAAGTTGACATGTTAGAGAGTTTGTGTGGGTAGAGTTAATATTTGCACAGAGCAACCTGCAGAAGGGGCCTCTGTAGGAGAGGGAAGGCCGTTAATCCACTGTGTCACACTTGAAATATTTATGGTGGTTAGGGTTGCCAACCTCCAGGTACTTGCAAGAAATAAAGGGTCAGTGCCGTACGGATAATGGCAAAGATCCAAGCAGCACACACAAGATACTAGAAATAAGGTAATAATTTATGAAAGTGAAAATTTGTGCAAGAAAGTGAGCGTATATACAAAATGAAATACAATAAGATACACATACAAAATTACAATAGCAATCCAGCATAATATAAAGTTCAATAGAGAATATGAATATCTCGTGAATCAGGTAAGTCAATATATGTTGTCCATAACAGACTTTTTTTCTCTGTCTGTTATGGACAACATATATTGACTTACCTGATTCACGGGATATTCATATTCTCTATTGAACTTTATATTATGCTGGATTGCTATTGTAATTTTGTATGTGTATCTTATTGTATTTCATTTTGTATATACGCTCACTTTCTTGCACAAATTTTCACTTTCATAAATTATTACCTTATTTCTAGTATCTTGTGTGTGCTGTTTGGATCTTTGCCAACCTCCAGGTACTAGCTGGAGATCTCCTGCCTTTACAACTGATCTCCAGCCTAGAGATCAGTTCCCCTGGAGAAAATGGCCGCTTTGGCCATTGGACTCTATGGCATTGACGTCCCTCCTCTCCCCAAACCCCACCCTCTTTAGGCTCACCCCCCCCCCCAAATCTCCTGCCGGTGGTGAAGAGGACCTGGCAGCCCTAATGTTGGTTCTTAATGATGCAAAAGACCCTGCCAGTCTGAGTGGACAACGCTGACCTTCATGGAGCAATGATCTGATTCAGCTTCATGTAGGGTTGCCAGGCCCCTCTGCTCCACTGGTGGGAGCTTTGCGGTGGTGTGGCTGGAGGTGCGCGACTCACGGACGTAACTTCCGGGTTTACATAGAGTTTTGACGGAGATGGCTAGAGCATCCACGTCTAGGGTTGCCAGGTCCCTCTTCACCACCAGTGGGAGGTTTTTGGGGCGGAGCCTGAGGTAGGGTTGCCAACCTCCAGCTAGTAGCTGGGGATCTCCTGCTATTACAACTGATCTCCAGCCGACAGAGATCAGTTCACCTGAAGAAAATGGCCACGTTGGCAGTTGGACTCTATGCATTGAAGGCCCCGCTCTTCTCAGGCTCTGCCCCAAAAATCTCCAAGTATTTCCCAACCTGGAGCTGGCAACCCTAAAATCAAGCAGGGGTCCCCAACCTTTTTGGACATTTGAAATTCTGACACGGCATGGTGGGTGCAGGAACAAAGTGGCTGCCACAGAATGGCCTGCCACAGGAGATGCAGCCAGCCACAAAATGATTGCCACAGCTTCACTTCAGCAACACAGTGCAGATCCTTGGGCTGTGGTTGCAGCTGATGCCAAAGCAACATTTTAAAAAACCTGAACCTCCTATCGGACGCCTTGCTGGGCAAAAGCCCTACGTGGCTCCTCCCACTTCCTAAAAACACTTGGTGGGCACCACAAAAGGTCTCAGCGGGCACTATGGTGCCCATGGACAGTGTTTGGGGACCCCTGCCATAGAGCTTGACTCTTGGGTGATCACTTGGGCTAAGGTACGAGCCACTGCCAAACTCTATGGCCATCTATGCTTGGTAATTAGCAGCGAGTTCCAGGCTGAATTGCCCTGCATATTTTTTGAGTTTTTCACACTGAACCATCATTCAGGAAGTGACTGCGAAGCTGGTGCATACCTGCTTCGCGTTTCTTAAGAGCCCCTTTAACGCGACCTTTTGTGTTTGCTCCTCCTCTGCCTTGAAGGATCCCCTCAAGGAAGCATGCAAAATCACAGCCCCGTGTTAGCTATGCACACTGCGGTTGCTAATGGCTATGCAAACAGGAACAAAGGAGCAGGTGAGTGGGGGTGGAATTTCTCCTTTTGCATTGGGAACGTGAACAGGCATTTTAAAGGTCGCATTTAAAGAAAGAGCTTTGAGCGAGCATAAATGGCCTAAGGGTGAGTTGTCTTCACTCTCCCCATGAATGAGCAAGTGCTTCTTGGCACTAACATACTTCTCCTCTTTCTTCTCCTCCAGAGAACGTGACCATCCCAGCCAATGACAGCCTCTCCACAGACAACCTGACGCCGGTGCGCATGAACGGTTGGCTCACCTGCAAGGCACAGGACGAGATGCTGAACCTGGCCTTTACCGTTGGCTCCTTCCTGCTGAGCGCCATCACTTTGCCTCTGGGCATTGTCATGGACAAATACGGTCCCCGCAAGCTGCGGCTGCTGGGCAGGTGGGTTCTGACTGGGAGGGGGCTGTGCTGGGAGTTGGGCTTTTGTCAGGCACAGGGTTGAAATGGGCCATGGCACTTGGATGGGTGCAGCCGGGCAGCAGGTGGCATAGGAGCAGGCCGGCTCTGATAAGGCAAGGTTGAGAGTTCGGGCATTGGTCCCTGCATCAAGTGCCTCCCTGCCTGTTATATGGCCTGTCGGCACATTTTCTCCCTAGCTTGCAGATGTCGTGGGTGCAAAGTACACTAAGTGAACTCTCTGGAGTGCCGGGGGAGTCGGAGTTGGTTGCTGAAAGAAAAACTGTGAAGATTGCCAACTGGCCAGGGGAAAAAAGGATGCCATGTTTTCATGCCATGACCATTGGGGGACAAGCCTTAGTTCTGAGTTTGGAAAAGCTTTGATTCCCGTGGGACAAGCTGCTGCTAAAGGCCCAGGAGCAAGGGGTGGTACAGTTGGTGGCGGAAACGGCCATCAAGTCACAACCGGCTTATGGCAACCCTGTAGGGTTTTCAAGGCAAGAGATGAACAGAGGTGGTTTGTCATTGCCTGCATCTGGGTGGCAACCCCGTCTTCCTTGGAGGTCTCCCAAGTATTAACCAGGGCTGACCCTGCTTAGCTTCTGAGATCTGACCAGTTCGGGCTAGCCTGGGCCATCCAAGACAGGGCAATTTGGAAACCCCAAATTATGTCTGCCAGCAGCGGAGTGGGGGAAATCATATATCGGGCTCTGAGGCCTTAATCCCTCCCAATCTTGCGCCAGTCCTCCCTGGAGTTCTGGACACTCCCCAGGTTGGACCAATGTCCTTGTGGTTGAAGCATTTCACAAGCCCGTCCAGCACTGCTTTGAGCCAGACAACCGACCCAACGGGGCGGGATGGACTGCAAAGCTCTGTAACGAAACTGAAGCATGCAAACAAGGTTGGAGAGTCTTGGCAGGGGGTGCTCGACTCTTGTGGTTGGACCACAGCAGAGCAACCCTGGGGCTTGCCTTGGCTTGACCTGAGTCTTGAGAACCAGAATGGCATGCCTACTGGCCACACTGCAGAGTTTGGCAGTGACTTCTCTATCCTGAGGACGTAATCTTTTAAGGCGAAATGGGGACGCTTCTAAGTAGGAAGGACAAGAAGAACAAGGTGCACGGTAGAAAGTTTCTTGAGCCCTTGTAGATCTGTACGTGTTTCACATACAGCTTCGTCAGGGGATCTTCTGTAGAGATTTCTCAGCTCCCACAGAAGATCCCCTGACGAAGCTTAATGGGAAACACGTAGGGATCTCTCTCTGTGTGTGTGTTAAGTGCCATCAAGTTGCTTCCAACTCATGGCGACCCTATGAATCCATGTCCTCCAAAATGTCCTCTCTTTAACAGCCTTGCTCAGGCCTTGCAAATTGAGGGCCGTGGCTTCCTTTATAGAGTCAATCTGTCTCTTGTTGGGTCTTCCTCTTTTCCTGCGGTTTTCCTCTTGTCCTAGCATGATTGTCTTTTCCAGTGACTCTTGTCTTCTCATAATGTGACCAAAGTACGACAGCCTCAGTTTAGTCATTTTAGCTTCTAGGGTCAGTTCAGGCTTGATTTGATCTAGAACCCACTGATTTGTTTTTGTCAGTCCACGGTATCTGTAACACTTTCCTCCAACACCACATTTCAAAGGAATCTACTTTCTTCCTATCAGCTTTTTAAATTCAGGCTCAATAAACACTCTACTTTGCAACTTTTTCTTGTCCTTCCTGCCTACTAGGGTGGCCTTATTTTCTCTGGATTCCTGTTGATATTCACACTTCTAAGTAACAGTGCCAAGGGACTGTCCCTGTTGGCTGCTGTGGCACATTCCTTGCCCCCCCCCACACCCCCGGTCTGCACTGATGGACTTTAGGGAGGGGCCGTGGCTCAGTGGTTCAATCCCCGGCATCTCCAGTTAAAGGGACTAGGCAAGTAGTTGGTGTGCAAGACCCTCTGCCTGAGACCGTGGAGAGCCGCTGCCGGTCTGAGTAGGCAATACTGACTGATGGACCAGGGGTCTGATTCAGTATAAGGCAGCTTCACGAGTGATCAGCTGTACAGTGGCGAAAGAGGGGCAGAAGCCTCTGAATTCCTAACAGCCTTTCCAATTGCTTGTGAAATGGATGGGGGGACGTTTCAAAAATGGGTTCGGTGGAAAGCAGATCGTGCTGCCCCTGCTTTCCGTGCATTTGGGATATGCTCAGTGTGTTCCCCTCCCCCCCGGAGGAGGCACCACTATGCAGCTGTAGTTGGGTGTATGTTGCCTGCATGTGACGGTTGGCCCTTGGTGTTTTTCAGTGCCTCTTTTGCCGTGTCCTGTGTGATGATTGCTTATGGCGCCAGCAACCCTGACTGTAAGTATGTGGCTGTGAACTGGAGTGTGCTTAGGGCTGCCAGGCCCTCCCTAGCCACTGACGGGTGGGTAGGGTTGCCATCTCCAGATTGGGACGTGCCTGGAGATTTGGAGGTGGAGCCTGGGGAGGACAAGGACCTCAGTGGGGTATCATGTCGTAGAGTCCACCTTCCAAAGTATCCATTTTCTCCAGGGGCACTGATCTCTGTAGTCTGGAGATGAGCTGTAATTCTGTGGGATCCTTAAGTCTCACCTGGAAGCTGGCATCCCTAGATGCAGTTCAAGGAAAGAGTGGGGGGGGGGGGCTGGTAGTAGGGTTGCCAACCTCCAGGTAATCAGTACTGAACTCACATAGAGTGGCTACTCATGAAGTAATACAACATTTTATTAACAACCAAACACAGTGAATTCTAACACACCTGTGAATCCTATAAGTGAGATACAACTATATCTATGAAACTTAATCTGGAGAGTCCATGTGCAAACACACAGGTGGCACTGAAGTCCCTCCCCTCCCCAAAGCCCACCCTCCTCAGGCTCCGCCCCTAAAACCTCCCGCTGATGGTGAAGAGGGACCTGGCAACCCTAGCTGGGAGAGCTAGTGAGTTTGGGGACTTGACTATTGGCTCAAGTAGGGTTGCCCGGTCCCTCTTCACAACCGGCAGGAGGTTTTTGGAGCAGAGCCTGAGGAGGGCGGGGGAGGGGATTCCAATGCCCTAGAGTCCAATGGCCAAAGTGGCCATTTTCTCCAGGGGAACTGATCTCTGTCAGCTGGAGATGAGTTGTAATAACAGGCAATCTCCAGCTAGTACCTGGAGGTTGGCAACCCTAGACTCAAGGCCTCCCCACCTGTGGGCTGCTGCTTCTGTGGCCTCATCTCCGCGCCAACAGGAGCCCAACTTTGCAAAGTTGAAAGGCCCCATCTAAATGATTAAAGGTAACAATGATTTGGGGAGGGGGCGGCCTTACTTGGAGTTGCACTGTAACTACAGGAGGGACAAACAGCTTGGTGAGAGAGCTCTTGGCTTTGTAGGAAGACCGTCTCGTGTGACACTGAAATACACCACTAGGCTGGGTTGTTGAGTACTGGCACCACCTGGCTGTTTCTCTTCAGCTAGCCTCTGCTAGTTCTGCTTCCGGAAACTCTTTTAGCTGGAGCTGCTAGGGAATGGACCTCTGGCTTCCCTGGGCCATGTGGGTGCTCTGTCACAGCCTGGCTCTCCAGCGCTCCCTCCCTGGTGCTCAAGAGTCTTCTCAGAGGGCTGTTCCCCAGGGAGGGGCTGTGGCTCAGTAGCAGAGCATCTGTTTGTCATGCAGAAGGTCCCAAGTTCAATCCCCGGCATCTCCAGTTCAAGGGACTAGGCAAGCAGGGGATGTGAAAGACCTCTGTCTGAGACCCTGGTGAACCACTGCAGGTCTGAGTATGCAATACTGACTTTGATGAGCCAAGGGTCTGATTCAGTATAAGGCAGCTTCGTGTGTGTTCAAAACTCTCAACGGCCAGACTATGGCAGGCTCCCACAATCCTCCAGGCTCCTCTCTGGCCTGCCTCCCACAGTGTCATGGTCTCCATAATCACCAAGCTCTGAAGAAGCCCCGTTCCCAGGAGACCCCGGGCTGCCAGTGCAGCTTGGGAGGTTTCCTGACTCCTCACGGGTTTTCGTCCTCCCTCCGCAGCTCTGTCTGTGCTGATCTTCTTTGCTCTGTCGCTGAACGGCTTTGGGGGGATGTGCATGACCTTCACGTCGCTCACGGTGAGTGCTGACCGGGATTGCTGTGGGAAGGGGGTGCTTGTGTCTCTCAGCTGTCCCTGAGCACTTGGGCCAGCCTTTCTGTCCGGTGAGGCTGATTACTGGACATCCTCTGTCATCCCTGTGTCAGAAATGGGAACTCCTTTGGGTGGGGGGGCAAAGTCCCTGCCACCGCCTTCCCTTGTTTGGGGGCTTCCTGGAGGCACCTGGTTGGCCACTGTGAGAAAAGACTGCTGGACTCAATGGGCCTTGGTCTGACCCAGCAGGGCTTTTTTGTAATTTTTCTGTAATTTTGCATCATTTAATGTGTCTTCTTAATACTTATGTTTTGCTTCAGTTCTAGTTTTTAGATTTCTGGTTGGTTCAGCAACCCAAATCCTATTTCTCTGTTTATTGATTGCCCCATCCTGTTGATTGTATTGGATCACTCTGTGTACTTTGCCTTGAGTCCTAGTGAGAGAGGCGGACTATAAATAACACAACTAAATGAATTTTAGAAACCCAACCCTTGATGGTACCCTGAACACATTAGAGGAACAAAAAGAAATATGACTTGTATTTTATATAAAAAATAGCCAGGGTGTCAGTCTCAAGGAACGTTTTCGGCTGTGGAGTGAGTGGTGTTTTATCACTGTTTGGGGGGCGTTTGTAATGGGACACATAAGGGAAGGGCCATAACTCAGTGGTAGAGCATCTGCTTGGCATGCAGAAAGTCCCAGGTTCAATCCTCGGCATCTCCAGTTAAAGGGGCCAGGCAAGTAGGTGATGTGAAAGACCTCTGCCTGAAACCCTGGAAAGCCGCTGCTGGTCTGAGTAGACAATACTGACTTTGATGGACCAAGGGTCTGATTCAGTATAAGGCAGCTTCATGAGATGTTCTTATATTCCCAAAGGGCTCCAGCCTTACCAATGCAAGCAGTCATGTGTTTGAGAATGGAGGCTGGGCGCCTGAATCCAGGCTGAAGCTTTGAATGGCTTTGTGCCTGAAGGAACCAGCCCAAAGCAGTCTTGCGGAGCTGAGTTCTTCCTTGGCAGCAGCCCGGAGCCCAGGGGTGACTCTCTTGGCATGGCTCATCCTAAATCGCCTTTCCCTGCTGCTACTCTTGGAGCGGGAAGGAGAGCAAAGCCGAACAACCGATTTTTTACTCTTGTGCGCGTGAATTCAAAGGCAAGGCTTTGAGAAAAGGACACACCATTCCGAGGAGCGACTAAAGTAGCGGAGGTTGGCAGTGTGGTTGTCTGGGGCTTGAGGAGGAGTTGAAGGACTCATGTTGAAGAAGGCGTTCCCTCCGAGGCTTGCGCACTTCCCAGCGGCTGGGGTGCACTGAGTTCTCCTGGAAATGCAGCTGTGGTTTGGGGTACTGAGCTGGAAAAGGACTGGACCGGGGGTGTCCCAATTGCTTGTCTTTGGGCTCAGTGAGCACACCAAGCTGCTGCCTACTGAGTCAGCCCCCCTTGCATCAGTCAGCCACTGTGGTGTGGTTAAGAGCGGTGGTTTGGAGCGGTGGACTCTGATCTGGAGAACCGGGTTTGATTCCCCACTGCTCCACATGAGCGGCGGAGGCTAATCTGGTGAACCGGGTTGGTTTCCCCACTCCTATGCACGAAGCCAGCTGGGTGACCTTGGGCTAGTCACAGTTCTCTTAGAGCTCTCTCAGCCCCACCTACCTCACAGGGTGTCTGTTGCGGGGAAGGGAAGGTGATTGTGAGCCGGTTTGAGTCTTCCTTAAGTGGTAGAGAAAGTCGGCATATAAAAACCAACTCTTCTTCTCCTCCTCCTGGCACCTCTCATTTGAGCAGTTGGACTCGGTGGTGTGTTTTGTGCCCCAGCTGCAACAGTTGTAGGCGGGTCCAGGCCCTGGGGGCAGGGATAGGGTGCCGCTGCCGCGCAGTCTCTGATGCTGCTTCCCCCCCTCCCCTTCCATAGAACAATATCTGCCCTGTGCAACCAGTTGTTCTGGGGTCGCCTGAGGACGCGGCTGCTGCATTCCATCCAAAGTTCTGCAACCAGAGAGGAGTGACGCCAGAGGCCAGGTGAAGCAGGTGCTCTGTCTGCTGGCCTCTGGAGCACATGGAACAGGCAGATGAACTCGAAAGAGGCCTGGGAACTGGGCACAGCCTGTGGCTATGTTCTTTCCTCTTCTCCCTGCCCCGGGGCCGTTCTCTGGCGATTGCATTTGCCTCACTCCAGCAAGCCCGGAGGCAGCCAGTAAAAACACCGTTTCTGAAACCCTGGAAGGAAGGCAAATGATATCACCTCTGGCGCCACATCTGGCCGATGGGAAGCAGCTGGAATCTGCCTCTACCACTGGCTGTCTTATACGACTCTTGAACACATGAAGCTGTATCAGACCCTTGGTCCATCAAAGTCAGTTTTGCCTACTCAGGCCGGCAGCAGCTCTCCAGGGTCTCCGGCAGAGGTCTTTCACATCACCTACCTGCCTAGGAGCCCCGTGGCGCAGAGCGTTAAGCTGCAGTACTGCAGTCAAAAGCTCTGCTCACGACCTGAGTTCGATCCCGACGGAAGTCGGTTTCAGGTAGCCGGCTCAAGGTTGACTCAGCCTTCCATCCTTCTGAGGTCGGTGAAATGAGCACCCAGCTTGCTGGGGGTAAAGGGAAGATGACTGGGGAAGGCACTGGCAAACCACCCCGCAAACAAAGTCTGCCTAGGAAACGTCGGGATGTGACGTCACCCCGTGGGTCAGGAATGACCCGGTGCTTGCACAGGGGACCTTTACCTTTACCTACCTGACTAATCTCTAACTGGTCTTTACCTACCTGACTAGTCTCTAACTTCTGCATGCCAGGCAGAGGCTCTGCCACTGAGCCACAGCCCCTCCCCAGACTCTTCCTGGCAGACTCTTTCTGGCCGAAGGTGGTGTGGCGAAAGGATTTGTGTGCAGGGGGTACATTTCAAATGGTGACTCATTGGCGTTTTTTGTTAGTTGCTTGTGTGTGTGTGAGGAGTGGTTAAAACGCTTAGGGCTGTTTAGCTTGGAAAGAAGGTGGTTAAGGGGAGACATGATAGAGGTCTATAAAATTACGCACGGTGTGAAGAGAGTGGACGGGGAGAAGCTTTTCTCCCTCTCTCATTATACCAGAACGCGGGGTCATCTGCTGAAGCTGGAGGGTGAGAGATTCAAAACAGATAAAAGGAAGTGTTTCTTCACATAACCCATAGTTAAATTGTAAAACTCCCTGGCCCAGGATGTGGTGATGGCTGCCAACTTGGAAGGCTTTCAGAGGAGAGTGGACATGTTCATGGAGGAGCGGGCTATCCATGGCTACTAGTCAAAAGGAATACTAGCCATTATGCATACCTATTCTCTTTAGTATCAGAGGAGCATGCCTATTATATTAGATGCTGTGGGACACAGGCAGGATAATAATGTTTGTGGGCTTCCTAGAGGCACCTGGTTGGCCACTGTGTGAACAGTCTGCTGGTCTTGATGGGCCTTGGTCTTTTCCAGCATGGCTTTCCTTATGAAATCCAGGCTGGACTACTCTCTGAAGAGTCCTTGGCAAAGGAGGTGCACCATTTGGGTTCTCTGGCAGCCCGAATGATCAGCTAGACCCATTTCTTCAGATGGACCTGCTCATAGCCTGGAGGGCCCTTTACTCGCAGGGTGCACACTCCTCCCATGTTTTGCCTTGCGAGTTTCTGCACGTGTGTCAGTTTCTGAAAATCTGTTGTCTCCGGCCCAAGAATCAAAAGTGACTTGAGAGAGGGCTCACTTTCCAGACAGAAACATGTTTCTTTTGTAGCAGTGTAACTTCTGGTCTGACCTGGGTTTTGAAATGGGGTAAAAGCTATTTCCCAGAGGTGCAAGTGCTTTTGATGCTGTCTGGAAAAGCAAAAGGCCTGCTTTCAGACTTGGGCAGGGTGCAATTCGAAGGCCTCCGGCTGATCTAGAGCATGTACTGATGAATGGGACATTTGAATCACCACCCACCCCCATGCAAACCCCTCCCTCTTGCTCCCAAGTAAACAGAATCCTTTTCTCTTTCCACAGCCCTCTTTTAACCACTCTCTCAATCCTTTGTCCCTTCTCAGCTGCCCAACATGTTTGGCGACCTTCGCTCCACCTTCATCGCCCTCATGATCGGCTCTTACGCCTCTTCGGCAGTGACTTTCCCTGGAATCAAGGTAGGTGGGATGGAGCATTGTGAGCTCTGCGGTGCAGCTTCGAGGCTGGAAAAGCATGAACACATGAAGCTGCCTTCTACTGAATCAGACCCTGGGGCCATCAAAGTCAGTATTGCCTACTCAGACTGGCAGTGGCTCTCCAGGGTCTCAGGCTGAGGTCTTTCACATCACCTTCTTGCCTAGTCCCTTTAACTGGAGATGCCGGGGATTGAACCTGGGACCTTCTGCATGCCAAGCAGATGCTCTACCACTGAGCCACAGCCCCTCCCAAGGTACTTGGCAGCGATGTGTGATGCTCATTGGGGAACTCGGAGTATTCTTGCTGCTCTCTGTAGCTCCGGCACCCAGGGGGTCATCACAGGCTAAATGGGATTGGACAGGTGTTTAGTCTAAATGTGCCCTAAAACACACTACAAATCAGGGCTATTTTCTCTTAGAAGAAGAGTTGCTTTTTGGTTTTTGTATGCTGATTTGCTCTACCTTTTAAGGAGAATCAAACCAGCTTACAATCGCCTTCCCTTCCTCTCCCCTCAACAGACACCTTATGAGGTACGTGGGTCTGAGAGAGTTTGGAGAGAACTGTGACTAGCCCAAGGTCACCCAGCAGGCTTCATGTAGAGGAGTGGGGAATCGAACCCAGTTCAGCAGATTAGAATCTGCTGCTCCTAACCACTACACAACGCTGGCTCTCTTAGGGGTGGGTGCTTAGTTCAAGAGAATGACCTGGGGCAGTGAGCTGTTACTTTCTGTCGCATGCCTGGGCTGAGGAGGCAACTTCCTTTTTTAATCGTTTGGCTAGAAGGACAAAGGCAATTAATGTGGGGTGAAAAGGTAAAATCCATTCCCGGCTTGGAACATGCAGGCTTACTAAACGCCCAAATTAGATCTATTCGCATGCATTTAAGAACGTAAGATGGCAATCAGAGAAATAAACAAGCACCGCTTGGTTTCTGCTTGGCCTAAATGGATAGGCAGTTGTTTATCAGTTCCAGGCTATAACTTTTCTGTCTTACCTGTGAGTGTTCCTTATAGAGAATCCAGGCAGACCAAACCATTGCAGTAGAAGAAGACACACAATGGCAATGTAAATGTCAAAAGCAAGTAAATGACATTAGCAGGCTTGATTGGATTAGGTGTGATATGTAGAGGAGTAGTGGAGAAATTAGCATTGCTAATGAGACAGGAATCCCAGGTCTCTATTCAACCCAGAAGAATGCATTGTCTTGGGCTTCATTATTAGCTGTAATTCAGCAGTCTCTCTAATCTCCCTTTGAAAAAGCTTGAGCATGAGGTGGGGCTGCAGATTCAACTGGAGAGCAACCAGTCCACAATCTCACTTCTGTTAATGGCCATCTCCAATGCTAATAGTAGCTTCATGGGGAGTGGTGGCTCGCCCCCCTCCCCACCCTACCCCACCCCGGATCATTTCCCCTGATCCCAAAGATAGAGCCTCCAGATTAGAGCCTGTTGCTCATGTGGAGGAGTGGGGAATCGAACCCGGCTCTCCAGATTAGAGTCCACCGCTCTTAACCACTACACCACTCTGGCTTCCCAGACCACACACGTTACCTTGTTCAACTTGGAGTGAGGGAGAGTGGGTTGCCTCAGGCCACCTCCTAGGTCTGTGGAAGAGGCAAGATTGACACCAGGCATGTCCCTGGCCATATCTTGGTCCCCTAGGCACCAAGCTGCAGTTTGAGCCATTGACGGAAATTCTGGCCTGGGAGGATGATATTCCAGTCTTTGCCACTATGTTCTCCCGGCTCTCAACAAAATACACCTGGCAGGGCATTTTTAACAATATGGGACAGGAGACGCGTGTGTGCATACACCCATCACTGATTTTTATTTCCTGCCCTGGATCCTTCAGGGTCTTAATGATGAGAAAGTTTGCTCATAGCGTGCCTTTTTGATTATGGACTGATCAGTGCCAGGTTGAAGAGGATGAGGCAACCACCAGGGACTTTGCATCAGCTCAGGTAGCCACCCAGGAACGAGCGGAGGTGGCAGCCCCGAATTGTTTGTGTAAAGAGTTGCCACACCCTGCATGGGAGAGTGAGAATCATTGGAGGAGCCCCAAGGGAATCCATGTAGATCGGCATTCTGCTGCCAGCAGCAGCCTGCCAGATGCCCACAGGCAGGGCACGAAGGCCCCTGCCCATGTTCTTGGTCACCCAGCAGCTGGTGTTTGTACACTGCCTCTGAACAAGGAGGTTCTCTTCTGGGGGACTGACTTCTCTTTTAAAGCCATAGAAGTCAGCAGCCGCTCCAGTTTGTGGAATTTGTTGCCATGAGATACATAAGAAAAGCCATGCTGGATCAGACCAAGGCCCATCAAGTCCAGGAGTCTGTTCATACAGTGGCTAACCAGGTGCCTCTAGGAAGCCCACAAAGAAGTCAACTGCAGCATTATCCTGCCTGTATTCCACAGCACCTAATATAATAGGCCTGCTCCTCTGATACTAGAGAGAATAGGTATGCATCATGACTAGTATTCATTTTGACTAATAGCCATGGCTAGCCGTATCCTTAGGGTTGCCAGGCCCCTCTTTGCCACCGGCGGGAGGTTTTTGGGGTGGAGCCTGAGGAGGGAGGGGTTTGGGGAGGAGAGGGGCTTCAATGCCACAGAGTCCACTTGCCAAAGTGGCCATTTTCTCCAGGTGAACTGATCTCTATCAACTGGTAAAAGGTAAAGGTAAAGGTCCCCTGTGCAAGCACCGGGTCATTCCTGACCCATGGGGTGACGTCACATCCCAACGTTTCCAAGGCAGACTTTGTTTGTAGGGTGGTTTGCCAGTGCCTTCCCCAGTCATCTTCCCTTTACCCCCAGCAAGCTGGGTACTCATTTTACCAGCCTCGGAAGGATGGAAGGCTGAGTCAACCTGGAGCCGGCTACCTGAAACTGACTTCCGTCGAGATCGAACTCAGGTCATGAGCAGAGCTTTTGACTGCAGTACTGCAGCTTAACACTCTGCGCCACGGGGCTCCTCTATCAACTGGAGATCCGTTGTAATAGCAGGAGATCTTCAGCTAGTACCTGGAGGTTGGCAATCCTAGCTATCCTCCATGAATATGGCCACTCCCCTCTTAAAGCCTTCCAAGTTGGCAGCCATCACCACATCCTGGGGCAGGGAGTTCCACGACTGAACTATACATGGATGCTCCTGTACCCTCGTATCTCTTCCATTCCTGACATCTCATGCCAATGTGCATTTCTCTGGAATATTCAATAAGTTTGTTTTAAAGATGACAGATGAGAAGGGCAGGAGGTGGAGAGTTTGTTGGCTGAGGGGCAGCTGATGGAATCGCCTCCGGCAAATGCTAGGCAGAGAGCCACTGTGGTGTAGTGGTTAAGTGTATCAGACTAGTATCTGGGAGACCCAGGTTCAAATCCCCACTTGCGCCATGGAAACTCGCTGTGTGTCCTTGAGCCAGTCGCACTCCGAGCCTAACCTACTTCACAGGGTTGTTGTGAGGATAAACCGGAGGAGGGGAGAATGACGTAAGCTGCTTTCGGTCTCCATTAAGGGAAAGGGTGGGGTATAAATGAATCTGAGAGCCAGCAAGGTGTAGTGGTGAAGGTGTAGGATTAGGAATCCAGGTTCGAATCCCCACTCTGACATGGAGACTTGCTGGGTGGCCTTGGGCCAGTAACACACTCTTAGCCTCGACCCTGGCAAGTATTTGGATGGGAGACCTCCAAGGAAGACCAGGGTCATGACACGGAGGCTAGCAATGGCAAACCACCTCCCAACGTCTCTTGCCTTGAAAACCCCGCCAGGGATCTCCATAAATCAAATGTGACTTGATGGCAAAATAAATAAATGAATTAAATAAATAAATGAATAAATAGGTGGACCCTTTTTCTCCAGTGGGGAAGTCCGGTCCAGTTGCAGATGAGGCAATCCTGAGACTTGTACCACCTCCACAGCGGTGAGCACAAGTGGCATCTTTTGGGTCATAGGCACCCAATTCCTAGGCCTCCTCTGGGCTCCCAACTTTCTGAAATCTGGCCGGTAATGGGAGGTCTTCTCTTTTTCTTTCCAGGTGATCTATGACTTCGGGGTCTCTTTTATCCTCATCCTGCTGGTCTGGGCCGGCTGTGCGGGGCTCGTCTTCTTCAACTGCTTCTTCAACTGGCCGCTTGAGCCTTTCCCAGGGCCAGAAGACATGGACTACACGTGAGTCCCCTCGGGGGTGGGGGGTGAAGGGACTCTGGGGTGGGATTCTCTATGAGGAAGCGGGGGAGCTCATCAAGCACAAAGCTTCCAAGCATAACCATGGATGTGGGATGCAGGAGGCACAATTCTCCTTGGAGTACCTTTAGCACAGCAATGAATGGGAGCCCGGCTGGGGTTGCCAGGTCCCTCTTTGCCACCGGCGGGAGGTTTTTTTGGGGGAGCCTGAGGAGGGCGTGGTTTGGGGAGGGGAGGGACTTCAATGCCATAGAGTCCAATGGCCAAAGCGGCCATTTTCTCCGGGTGAACGGATCCTCTATCGGCTGGAGATCTGTTGTGATAGCAGGAGATCTCCAGCTAGTACCTGGAGGTTGGCAACCCTAGCTCTCACACAACTTCGTTCCAGCCTGAACAGGTTCCAGGTTTGGAGGAGCCTAGGCAGAAGATGCTCAAGGGGGACCCTCTCCTCCTTGGACTCCCACCAGGGCCCCCTTCCTTCCAACTCACCCATATCTCCACCTGCCTGTGTCCTTCCCCTGCCCATTTGCCAGCCTTTGCACTGACTTCGTATCCTTTCTCCAGTGGTGCTGGGTGGTATATATAGACGGGAGCAACTCCACTGTGCCCACCAGGAGCGCCTCCATTGTACACACCCTGTGCATACTTCCCTGGCATTGTGTGGCTGGGGGCTCAGTGGCAGGGGGCCCTGCCAGAAACTCTGGGCCCTGGCAGATGCCCCAACTCAGGTAGGGTTGCCAACTTCCAGACGGTGGCTGGAGATCGCCTGGGATTACAACTGATCTCCAGGCGACAGACCTAGAGAAAATGGCCGCTTTGGAAGGTGGACTCTATGACATCAGATCCCATTGAAGTCCCTCTTCTCCCCAAACCCCGCCCTGCCCAGGCTCCAGCACCAAAATCTCCAGGAATTTCCCAACCCGGCGATGGCGACCCTAACCACAGGGCATGCTGACCCTGGCCTTGGTTTCTGTGCATCTTGTGCCAGAAACCTTCCTGATGTGGTTTGGCTCTGAAGGGGCACACGGGTTTGACCCTGCTTAGTTTCAGCCTCCCTCTCGCACAGCTTTTCACTAAGTGGCCAAGGCTGCCTTTCCACCAGATATGGATCCGAAGGCAAGGCTGAGCTGGGCCAAGCCAAGTGGCACTCACCTGGTATAGTGGTTAAGAGCGTGGCGTAGTGGGTAAGAGTGGCAGACTCTAATCTGGAGAACCAGGTTTGATTCCCCACTCCTCCACATGAGCAGCAGACTCTAATCGGGTGAACCAGGTTGGTTTCCCCACTCCTACGCATGAAGAAGATTTGGTTTCTACATGCTGACTTTCTCTACCACTTAAGGAAGAATCAAACTGGCTTACGAACACCTTCCCTTTACTTCCCCACAACAGACACCCTGTGAGGTAGGTGGGGCTGAGAGAGCTCTAAGAGAACTGTGACTAGCCCAAATTCACCAGATTAACGTCCACCATGCATGTGGAGGAGTGGGGAATCAAATCCGTCTCTCCAGGTTAGAGTCCACCGCTCCAAACCACCGCTCTTAACCACTACACCACGCTGGCCTGCTGGGTGACCTTGGGCCAGTCACAGTCCTTTCTGAACTCTTTCAGCCCCACCTACCTCACAAGGTACCCGTTGTGGGGGAAGGGAAGGCGACTGCAAGGCCCTTCAAGGCTCCTTTCGGGAGAGAAAAGCAGGGTATAAAAAACAACTCTTTTTCTTCTTGTCTGCCCTCTTTGCTGCCGCCGATCAGGGTGAAGATTAAGTTCAGCTGGCTGGGCTTCGACCACAAGATCACTGGGAAGCAGTTCTACAAGCAAGTGACGACCGTGGGCCGCCGCCTCAGCGTGGGAGGCTCTATGAAGGGCCACAAGGAGACGGCGGCCCTGCAGGACGGCAACAAGCTGTGCCTCTCCACGGTGGACCTGGAAGTGAAGTGCCAGCCGGACATGGCAGGTGTGGCTCGGCGTGGGGTTGTCAGGAGCCCAGGGAGAAGGCCGGCCCCTCTTCCGCCACCTGCTGCCCGGCCTCCTTTTGGGAGGGGGGGGATGAAAAAGGGGAGGGCGGGTCTTTGACCCCTGGCTGGTTAGCATCCGGTTGGTGGCTCCTAGAGGTCAACGGTTGAGCTTGATGGCTCCTAGAGGTCAATGGTTGAGCTTGATGGCTCCTAGAGGTCAATGGTTGAGCTTGAGGGACCTTTGGGCCTTAGTTCTTCATGGCATAGCTGGTCGGGAGTGGTAGGAAGCCCAACGTGGGTATCCCCCTCTGTGCCGGTCATTCCCATGGCCCTGATGCTAGCTCTTCGGCGGCTAGTCTGGGTTCTGGGGAGAACATCAGCCCTAGAAAATTAGTACAGGAGCGAGGTGCTTACAAACAAAGTGCAAAAAGTGATTTTATAAACTACTAAGTAACATATAACATACATTTACACAAACAAGTGAATATACATATACACGACCTATAATGTAACAACAAATAAAGTGACAATTGGGCATGAAAGTTTCAAAATTGTCTCTGTCCAGAGTACAATAAGTATTCTTGATTTGTAATTTCAAGTAGTCTTATTGAAGCCAGAGTCTTGATGAGGATACGACCGTTTCAAATTCTTAATAAATTATTCTTCATTAGTCCTTCAAGCAATGGTCTTCTAATATTTGTATTTATATAATGTTATCAATGCCTTGTAGAGTACATCACATATCCCCGTCGGGGTAAAGATCTGCTACAGAAACCCAGTCCTACAGGGATACTGACTCCTGACTTTTCTTCCTCCCCCCCGCAGCCTCCCCCTCTTTTATGCACAGTGTCTTCAGCCCCATCCTGCTCCTCAGCCTGGGCACTATGTGTATTACCCAGCTACGGCTCATCTTCTACATGGGAGCCATGAACAACATCCTCCAGTTCCTGGTGGGCAGTAATGACCTGGAGGCAGGTGAGTATCTCTCTTTTTGCCTTGATACTTGGCCTCAGGAAAAGCAATAAATCCCCTGACTTAAATAATTGGCTCGACAAGGTTAAGGAAACCTGTGCTTTAATTAAGTTGACGTACTATAGCAATGATAAAAATACAGAAGAACTTGATGCTTGCTAGAATTCAACAGTTTCAAGGATGGAGAAAGCATTCTAATGTGTAAATTGTAGAGAGGTAGTGATATAATAATCATGCGGATTTTAGATAGAGTATTATTTAAGTGCTATGGGTATTTTAGGAGCCCCGTGGCGCAGAGCGTTAAGCTGCAGTACTGCAGTCAAAAGCTCTGCTCACGACCTGAGTTCAATCCCGACGGAAGTCGGTTTCAGGTAGCCGGCTCCAGGTTGACTCAGCCTTCCATCCTTCTGAGGTCGGTAAAATGAGTATCCACCTTGCTGGGGGTAAAGGGAAGATGACTGGGGAAGGCACTGGCAAACCACCCCGTAAAAACAAAGTCTGCCTTGGAAACGTCAGGATGTGACGTCACCCCTGGGTCAGGAATGACCCGGTGCTTGCACGGGGGAGCTTTACCTGGGTATTTTAATTACCGGTATATTAGCACTGTTTTAGTTTTTTTTCCTTTAAAAAATTGTATCATTAGTATTTGATTTTTTTTTAGTAATGTTATATCTATGGGTTTTTTTCCTTTTTTTATTGTAAGATTAAATTTTTGGTACATCAAAACAAAACAAAAATACTTGGCCTCAGGTGACCGATGACATTGGGAAATGACAAGTGCCTCAGGAAACCTTCGTGCTGACTTCTAGTCACCAAGCGCTGGGCGAGGTTTTCAGGCTGGAGGAGTTGACAGAACCCCTTCTGCCGCTGGCTTTTTCCAGGGAACATGATCCTCTGTGGCCGTCTCTTCAGTAGATAAAATGTCTCTCAACCTGTCGCACATGTGACTGTTTGGCTCCTGGGTCTGTTACAGGCTGCTTCCACACATGAGGGCGGAGGAGAGCCGGAGTGGCTGGAGTGTGGGACTAGCATCCTGGGATGGCTGGGTGCAAATCCCCATTTCTATCATGGAAGCTTTCTAGGTGACCTTGGGCCGATCGCAAGCTCTCAGCCTGGCTGTTGTTGGAAAATGGAGGAGGGGAGAACCGTGTTCTAAGCTGTTTTGAGTCCCAAGAGACTCAAGTCCCCACTTTGTCATCAAGCTCTCTGAGTGACTTTGAACCAGTCTCTTTCTTTCTCTCTTTCTTTCTCTCTTTCTTTCTCTCTTTCTTTCTCTCTTTCTTTCTCTCTTTCTCTCTTCTCTCTTTCTTTCTCTCTTTCTTTCTCTCTTTCTTTCTCTCTTTCTTTCTCTCTTTCTTTCTCTCTTTCTTTCTCTCTTTCTTTCTCTCTTTCTTTCTCTCTTTCTTTCTCTCTTTCTTTCTCTTTCTCTCTTTCTTTCTCTTTCTCTCTTTCTCTGCCTAATTATGGCTAATTTCCACACAGGGGTACTATGGAAGCATCAGCAAGTGAGGTCAGGGGATGTGTGGGGCAGAGTCTACCCACCTGGTCCTTGCTTGAGCCTTCCAATGCCAGGTCAAGATGATGTCATTTCAGGTCCTTTCAACCAAGGTTGAACCTGGATTATGGGCATTTTCCTTTTGTCTTCCCCCCTCTCCTGCAAATGGTTTGCAGCTCTTCAATTTGTGTTTCTGTATTTGATTTATTAGAATTTTTTTGAAGGACTGTTTTAGTTCTAGCGCTTCATTAGATGAGCAGCTGGCTGTCTTGAGCACTCCATTGGAGTGTGTGGGGAAGCCACATACAAATGCGCTCATGAAAGAAAGATTTGGTCGCACTGTGAAGGGTGCACTGTGATGAGTGGTATTGGCATTGGGCTCCCTGCAGGGAGGTGTAAACGGCAAAGCAAATGCCCTTGTTGAGTGGTGATGCACCTAGAAGAAGAGTTGGTTTTTATATGCCAACTTTCTCTACCACTTAAGGAAGAATCAAACCGGCTTACAATCACCTTCCTTTCCCTACAACAGATACCCTGTGAGGTAGGTGGGGCTGAGAGAGTGTGACTTGCCCAAGGTCACCCAGCAGGCTTCATGTGTAGGAGTGGGGAAACCAACCCAGTTCACCAGATTAGCCTCCACTGCTCATGTGGAGGAGTGGGGAATCAAACCCGGTTCTCCAGATTAGAGTCCACCGCTCTTAACCGCTACACCCTTCCATCCTCAGGAATAACCCTGGCAGCCTTGTGGGTGGCTTGGCAGGACTGGGGGCCAGCTGGACTGTCCAAACACAGGGCTGGTCGCTCCTGCTTCCAGCAACGCTTCCAGACTAGATAACGCTAGCGAGGTGATCTCGGAGCTGGGTTTAGCTCCTCTCGAAATGTTTTCAGTCTGCCTTGGGGAAGCTAGTTTGACATGAAGCGGGGTGGGGGGTGAGGTGGAGAAAGCAGTTTGCTCTCAGGCTTCCCGGTTTCTGGACATGGAGCAAGAGAGAGAACAGCCCCTCCGAGTCCCTGCTTTCTCCGCCTGTGACTCGCAGCCCGTATTTATAGCTGTTGGAAGGATGCCAGCCAGGAAAGGGAGACGAGATTACAGGAGCTCGGTTGTTTTCGCAGAAAGGCAACCGAGGCGAAACCCATTTCTCTCTTGCGCAGTCAGATCCAGTCTGGGCTTGTTAAATCTGGAATCTGTGCTGCAGATCGGGAAAGAGGCACGTTCATGAAAACAGAGGGGTGGGGGGAGCAGCGGGGAGGGGAAGGGGCATCCTCAGGCCACGTCGAGCTCTGAGTCACTTCGGCAGGGATTCCTTGAGCTCTTCTGATTGACTGGGGAGGCAAAGGAGAGGCAATGAGAAGAAGAGTTGGTTTTTATATGCCGACTTTCTCTACCACACAAGGAAGAATCAAACCAGCTTACAATCACCTTCCCTTCCCGTCCCCACAACAGACACCCTGTGAGGTAGGGGGGGCTGAGAGAACATGACTAGCCCAAGGTCATCCAGCTTGTGTAGGAGTGGGGAAACAAACCCAGTTCACCAGATTAGCCTCTGCTGCTCATGTGGAGGAGTGGGGAATCAAACCCAGTTCTCCAGATCAGAGTCCACTGCTCCAAACCACCGCTCTTAACCACGACACCAAGCTGGCTCTTCTGGACACAGAGCAAGAGAGCGAACAGCCCCTCCGAGTCCCTGCTTTCTGCCTCGGCTGAGCCCATTCCTGCCCGTCCCTTGCCAACTTTGGATTTCCAGCCCCACTTTCCTCCGAGTGCTGCCGCTGGTTTCCAATTTCTGCTTACCTTGGGAGTTGCCCACCTAGGTTTCCCACCCAGAGCCCAAGCAAGCCCTCCTGCTCCTCCCTGGAGAAACCCTTATATCCAACCTCCTTGGCCTTTGTGCCCGTTTCTGAATACTCGTGGTGTGGCTGAGCAATCCTTGGGGCCCCTTCCCAGAGAGGAGGCCCTGAGCTGCATGTGTCCCAAAGGATGCTGTTGCCAAGCGGAGGGTCTCTTCGGAAAGACCGTGGGTGCTCGTGCTGGGCTTTCATGGTAATGACGGGTGGCTTCTCCCTTTCCAGTCAATCTCTACACCTCCATCTTCGGGGTCCTGCAACTGCTTTGCCTGATGACGGCTCCCCTGATAGGCTACATCATGGACTGGAAGATGAAAGAGTGCGTGGACGGCTCGGAAGAGGCAGAGAACAAGGATGCCAGCCCGTACGTAACTTCCCCTGGGCATGATCTGTGGCAGCCGGCTGCCCTTCTGTGTTGGTAAAGTGCCGTCCGTTCACAGCCGACTTACGGCAACCCCATAGGATTTTCAAGGCCAGAGATGAACAGAGGTGGTCTTGCCTGTGCGTAGCAACCCTGGACTTCCTTGATGGTTTCCCATCCAAGTACTAATCAGGGTTGACACTGTTGCTTCCAAGATCTGACCGGATCGGGCTAGCCAGGGCCATCCAGGTCAGGGCACCTTTCTAGCGAGGAGTCTAAAAGTAACTGTAACCTCTTTCAGTCCTAGAAGTGTAGGGGCAGGAGAAAGAAGCACAAAGTATAGATATCCAGCCTGGGAAGGCTGCAGTTCAGTGGTAGAGCCTCTGCTTGGCATGCAGAAGGTCCCAGGTTCAATCCCCGGCCTAGTCTCCAGTTAAAGGGACTAGGCATGTAGGGGATGTGAAAGACCCCTGCCTGAGACCCTGGAGAGCTGCTGCCGGTCAGAGTAGACAATACTGACTTTGATGGACCAAGGGTCTGATTCAGTTTAAGGCAGCTTCATGGGAAGGGGCCGTGGCTCAGTGGTAGAGCCTCTGCTTGGCATGCTGAAGGTCCCAAGTTCAATCCCCATCATCTCCATTTAAAGGGACTAGGCAAGCAGGTGATGTGAAAGACCTCTGCCTGAGACCCTGGAGAGCCGCTGCCGGTCTGAGTAGACAATACTGACTTTGATGGACCAAGACTCTGATTCAGTAGAAGGCAGCTTCATGTGTTCATGTGTCTTTCTCCCCCACCCCACCCCTTTCCTCACATCAACCCAGAGCAGGAATCCTGCTCAGCAGAATAAGAAAAAAAAAACATGCTCCCTGGGCAAATAACTCCCGAGAGCAGATTGGCGCAAGGTCTGTTCTAACCAGAAGTGGGAGTTGGAGGCAGGGTAAGGTCACTGGGTCAAGTTTCCTGTGGCGTCATGGGGCGTGCTCTCGCCCTGTTGACCCAGAAACGAGGAGCGCCTGTGGTTGGGGAGAGTCTTACTGTGGCTTTTGAGGTTCGGGCAAAATGACACTGGGGAATAACTTGGAGCCAGTTCGACTGGCCCTTTCTGGGAACGAGGATCATTGCCGAGCGATGACCTGGGGAGGACCCAAGCAACAACTGCTGTCTGCTGGAGAAGTTGTGTGCCAGAAAGGGTGGACAGTGCCCCCATCCTTAGGTTAGAGGGGGCCTTCCTTTCTTAGGAGGAGGGCTGCTGCAGCCGGATGGGCTGTTCTAACCCCACAAGTCCTGTGTGGTGACTGTGGTCCTGCCTCTCTTTGCAGGGGCGACAAAAAGAAGAAGCCTCGCGACCGGCAGATCCAGAAGGTGGCCAACGCCACGAGGGCCTTCGCTTTCACCAACGTGTTACTGGTGGCATTTGGGGTCACCTGCCTGATCCCCAACCTGCCTTTACAAGTGAGTAGGAGCCCCGTGGCGCAGAGTGGTAAGCTGCAGTGCTGCAGTCCAAGCTCTGCTCACGACCTGAGTTCGATCCCGACAGAAGTTGGTTTCAGGTATCCGGCTCAAGGTTGACTCAGCCTTCCACCCTTCCGAGGTCGGTCAAATGACGACCCAGCTTGCTGGGGGTAAAGGGAAGATGACTGGGGAAGGCGCTGGCAAATCACCCCATAAACAAAGTCTGCCTAGGAAACGTCGGGATGTGACATCACCCCATGGGTCAGGAATGACCCGGTGGTTGCACAGGGGACCTTTACCTTTACCTTAGTGTCGGGAAAGCAGCCAAGGGCTGTACGCTCGGGAAGGCATACTGTCGCCAGGTCCCTCTTCGCCACCGGCAGGAGGTTATTGGTGCGGAGCCTGAGGAGGGCAGGGTTTGGGGAGGGGAGGGACTTCAATGCCATAGAGTCCAATGGCCAAAGCGGCCATTTTCTCCAGGGGAACTGATCTCTATAGGCGGGAGATGGTTTGTAATAGCATGAGATATCCAGCTAGTACCTGGAGGTTGGCAACCCTACTGAGGAACCCCCCCCATTCACCTTGTTGCACTGCTTTGAACTTCTTGGGGGGGCGTTGGTGGTGGCAGGGGGCCATCTGATGTGGCCGAAGTGGTTGCGTGGGCCAAAGAGCCCTTTTGAAGTTAAGGTTGCCAGATCTCCAGCTACTACCTGGAGGTTTTGAAATACAAGCAAAACAGAGAGTGTACTGATAGGAAATTGTGTAAAACGAATCCCCAAAAGGGGAAATTACAGTAACGCGACCACTAATGTGCTAATGATGTATAAGGTTCCACAATTAAACATTCATTGTAGTATTTATGCACAAAATATCCAGTCACAAACAGTATATCAACATTATGTAATACAGTTTAGCAAACAGTGCAGCTGCACCACATACCCTCACAATTGAGGAAAAAAACACACGACAACGCCCTGAATATTGAAGGAAACAAGCACTGGGAAGAACGTGCTCAATTAAAAGTCGTCTGTGATTTCAGTCCCGTTCTTAAAGGCGGAATAACAATATTTCTGTGCTTTAACTGTAACTCAAATTCCGGAACGATAGAGATGAACTGTAATGTGACTCCCCGTTAGAAATAAACTTCGTACCGGGAGGTTTTTCTTTCTTTCTTTCAAAAAGCGGAGGCGTGGATCCTACGCGTCGCTTGAAATGATGCAGTTGACAGCACTGACCAGCTGCGTCCCACTTTGACCAGTGCTTCCAGCTGGCCCACGCAGCCAAGTGCATCCTTTTCAGTAGGAGCCGCGCTCCATTTGACCAGCAACTCCAGCCGGCCAGTGCTGTCAAGTGCATCATTTCAAGCGGCGCGTAGGATCCACGCCACTGCTTTTTGAAAGAAAGAAAAACCTCCCGGTACGAAGTTTATTTCTAACGGGGAGTCACATTACAGTTCATCTCTATCTTTTCGGAATTTGAGTTACAGTTAAAGCATAGAAATATCGTTATTTCGCCTTTAAGAACGGGACTGAAATCACGGAGGACTTTTAATTGAGCACGTCTTTCCCAGTGCTTGTTTCCTTCAATGTTCAGGGCATTGTCGTGTGTTATTTTCCTCAATTGAGAGGGTATGTGGTGCGGCTGCACTGTTTACTAAACTGTATTACATGATGTTAATATACTGTATGTGATTGGATATTTTGTGCATAAATACTATAATAAATGTTTAATTGTGGGACCTTATACATCATTAGCACATTAGTGGTCGCGTTACTGTAATATTTCCTTTTTGGGATTAGTTTTACACAACTACCTGGAGGTTGGCAACCTATTTGAAGCCCATCCCATGCCGCTGACTCAGGGCCCTTTCTCCTTGTTTTCCAGATCCTTTCTTTCATCCTGCATACGATCGTCAGAGGTTTCATCCATTCGGCAGTGGGAGGCCTCTACGCAGCTGTGTAAGCCTTCCAGGGGTGCTCTGGGCTGCCCGTCCTGGGCATCGGGGGGGGGGGGGGGGCTCGCTGCCAGCTGCACCCTCGCGCTCCCAATTGCGGATGCAAATGTTCCCCTGATTTCTGGGTCATGTTTTTCTCCTTCCCCCGCCCAGAAGGTTGAGCAGCTGTGGGTCCTGGAGGCTGGCCCACTTTTTCTGGGCGTTGCTGAAGAGGGGGGCGGTTGACGTGACCTGCTGGCTCTTATCTCCTTGGCATCTGCTCCAGCCGCTGCTGCGTTCCATTGCACAGCAAAACAGTTACCTAAGAACGGGCTCTGCCCTTGCTCTGAATGGGTCAGCGAGAGACTGTTCTTTCTCCCTTCCCCCTCCCGGTGTCCTTTTTGGCCAGGAGTGACATTCCCAGGCCAAAATGTCTTTCGATACCCGAGCCTTCCAGTTTGGCTCCCCCACCTTGGAGCTATTGCTACATCTTTTTGACAGTGTGAGTGTGTGAAAGGCCGATCTGTAGTTAAATTGTGGAACTCCCTGCCCCAGGATGTGCTGTGGAACGCAGGCGGGATAATGCTTCTGCAGCCGTCTTTGTTTGGGGGCTACCTACACGCCCAACCTTATGGAAGGGCGTGTTGGACCCTCTATTAGGGTCCAACATGCCCATTATATTAGGTGCTGTAGAACCTGGCAGGATAACGCTGCTGCAGTCATTGTGTTTGTGAGCTTCCTAGAGGCACCTGGTTGGCCACTGTGTGAACAGACTGCTGGAAATGATGGGCCCTGGTCTGATCCAGCAGAGCTTTAAGAGGGGAGTGGACGTGTTCATGCAGGATAGGACTATCTATGGCTACTAGTCAAAATGAATACTAGTTATGATGCGTACCTATTCTCTCCAGGATCAGAGGAGCATGCTTATTCTATTAGGTGCTGTGGAACACAGGCAGGATAATGCTGCTGCAGTCTTGTTTGGGGGCTTTCTAGAGGCACCTGGTTGGCCACTGTGTGAACTGATTGCTCGTCTTGATGGGCTCTGGTCTGATCCAGCAGGGCCTTTCTTATGTTCTTATGTAAGGCTTTAAGAGGGGAGTTAACATGTTCATGCAGGATAGGGCTATCCATGGCTACTAGTAAAAAATGGATACTAGCCATGATGCATACCTATTTTCTCCAATATGAGAGGAGCATGCCCATTATATTAGGCACTGTGGAACACAGGCAGGATAATGCTGCTGCAGTCATTGTGTTCGTAGGTTTCTTAGAGGCATTTGGCTGGCCATGGTGTGAACAGACTGCTGGACTTGATGGGCCTTGGTCTGATCCAGCAGGGCTTTCCTTAGGTGCTTATGTCCACGCACACTTGTGAGCTAGAGGTAGCTTTGGTCTGCTGCAGCATGCTAGGAGGGAGCAGCGCTCCTCCTTGATTTGCAAGAATGTGTACCAATCGAATCAATGAGGGCTTTGATCCCGTTCCAGGGTTTGTTTGTCAGAGGCAAATTAATCATTGCAAATTAATCATTGCACAACTGCCAGGGAACAAACCCACTCTGAGCTGGTTTCCCAGGCGTCTGTTTTTCATTGCCAGTCTCTAGCATTCAGCACTTTGCAATCAGTGACGTGTGCGGGAGAGCATGTTTGTCCTTCGGAAGGGAGCTCTCCCTTGGCTGGGGCCGTCTTAGCTGAGCCAGCTTTGGGAGGAAGCCCAGGCGTTGGAGGATGTCGCCTCTGAAGGCGACCTGACTTGTGCTGAAATCAACATGCATAAAGGGGAAGTGGGCGGGATTGTGCGGTCCCCACCTACACACCACTGCGGGCTCATTCATGAGCACGGAGTTCCATTCCTGTGAATGGGAATTCTGCTTTTCCAAACCTTCCGGATCATGGGGGCAGCACCTCAGGGCGTGCGCTGTTTGTGTGCAAGCCATTGATGGAGGGTAGGTGAGAGATGGGAGGGGCCGTGGCTCAGTGGTAGAGCATCTGCTTGGCATGCAGAAGGTCCCAGGTTCAATCCCCGGCATCTCCAGTTAAAGGGACTGGGCAAATAGGTGATGTGAAAGACCTCTGCGTGAGACCCTGGAGAGCTGCTGCTGGTCTGAGTAGACAGTACTGACTTTGATGGACCAAGGGTCTGATTCAGTAGAAGGCAGCTTCATGTGTTCATGTGTGTTCAATATACATTTGACCTAATACACGGTTTGATGTATACACATCCTTAGAAGCCCGGCATGTAACAGAAGGTGAGACATGGGAGCCACGTTCTAGTATATAAGGAATAAATAACTTTACAGGAATCTTCATTATACTCAAAGGGCTTTTATGTATTTTTCTACTGTGCATTATGACACTATTATATTACTAGATTACAATTCTATGTCTGACCACTGAGGAAGGCCTTCTTTAGGCCGAAATGCGTTTGGTCCGTATTGGGTCCTACTTTGGTCATTGAGAGATTTTACATCAAAAGCGAATGAGATTGCATGTATTTATTGACTGTGAAAGATTGGCCTGTTATAGGCCTTATGTTTTTAACTTGACTGTACACCTTATTAAAATTTATATATTTGTAATTTTAGCATTTTCTAGCTTAACCTCTTCGGTTTGGAAACAGAATATACATGCCTGCTTTCCTCTGTGTTCCTTGATTTCTCTGTGTTTAGAATTTCAGCTTCTCTGATCCTAAGCAAACAGAATCCTTGAGAGTTACTTAAGTGTTCACGGCTGTTTCTACATGAATGGGTTGCTCTGCTTTGGTTTCCATTTAGTGGCAGTGATTTCAGAAGCATTCGCGCAACAGGCGTCCTCAATCTGTGTTTCCCCCCACTTTGCGGCAGTATCTCTCAGACCTGGTTTGGTACGATCTTAAGATCACAGTCTTTGGTTGATTTGTAGGTGGGCAGGTATCATCCATGTCAATGCTATTTTCCTCACGTCATCCCTTGTGGCCACTATTCCCACCCAGACTGGAAGGGCTGTTTTTGAGCGCTAAATTGTTATAGCATTCTACCAATTCCTGTTTTTGATATAGTTTTATAACAGTGTATTGGCTTGATCTGCTAGCTCCCAGGTTTTTTTCCTCCCAACATTAACCGAGCAATCCTGAAGGAGGGGCTGGAGCTTGTGCCGTCCAAAGTGGCATGGACGCTGGCACAAGAGCACTTACACTGGTGTAGGGGTGCGAGACTCTGGCACCTGCATCGCCAGCAGAGTGACTTGCGGCGGATTTCACGGGGCTTGGGGGGAAATCGCTACCCCCCTACGCCACTGCAAGTCACTCAGGCGTCAGCGCGGTGGTGCCATCCCCAGCCGCCTCATAAGCACCCCCCTTCAGGATTGGGCTGCCCGTCTCTGGCCCTTTTTCTTGCAGAGCTAAATGGGGAAATGTGCAGCCTGTACCTTTTCCTTTTAACTGCAACAAAATAGGCTAGGAACTGATTTAAGAAAAGGAAAGCTGGGAACTAGTAGGTCATGGCAATGCATCCTTATAACAATATAGCGGAATTCCTTTTTTTTAAACTGCCCTTTGGGGAAGGGGGAGAAATGGTGGTTGCAGGGGACTGATGCGAGGAAAGTATGGAGAAAACCACTGTGTGGATGCTTCATTGCCACTGTGAATGCATCTGCATTCTCATTAGCAACGAGAATTCCAGAGGACTACTTTGGTGTGAAATCAGCCTGTGATTGGGGTGTAAACAATCCAGCCGCAGGACGTGACTGACGCCTCCACTGTCAATTTCTTTGTATTCCTTTTTACCAGTGTGACGTAGTGGTTAAGAGCGGTGGTTTGGAGCCGTGGACTCTGATCTGGAGAATCGGGTTTGATTCCCCACTCCTCCACTTGAGTGGTGGAGGCTAAACTGATGAACCAAGTTTGTTTCCCCACTCCTACACACCAAGCCAGCTGGGTGACCTTGGGCTAGCCACAGCTTTCTCAGCCCCACCTACCTCACAGGGTGTCTGTTGTGGGGAGGGGAAGGGAAGACGATTGTAAGCCGGTTTGATTCCACCTTAAGTGGTAGAGAAAGTCGGCATATAAAAACCAAGTCTTCTTCTTTTTCTACCTGTAGGGTTACAATGAGAAGGCTTGGAATATTTCATGTAGGATTCCTCCCTCATGTTTTGACAAATCAATCAGTAGTGTCTTGCTGTCCTGGACTGCCGAGTATAGGATATGAAAATCTGTGTAGAAATTGGTTATGTCTATACCACCCTAAGGACTTTGGTTTCTGTTTGTGTGTGTATAAAGTGCTGTCAAGTCGCATCCGACTTAAGGCAACCCCATAGGTTTTTCAAGGCAGGAGACTAACAGAGGTGGTTTGCCATTGCCTTCCTCTGTACAGCGACCCTGGTATTCCTCGGAGGTCTCCCATCCAAGTTCTAACCAGGGCTGACCCTGCTTAGCTTCTGAGATCTGACGAGATCAGGCTAGTCTGGGCCATCCATGTCAGGGTTTCTACACACACTTAAAATTCCTCAGGCTTCTAGTCAGGGCCGGCGTCAGAGTACCATGATGTGGGGCAGCTGCCGGGCTTCCAGCAGAACCCACTTCTAGTGCCCTCAGTGAGAGCCAGCGTGGTATAGTGGTTAAGAGTGGTTTGGAGCGGTGGAGTCTGATCTGGAGAACCGGGTTTAATTAGCCTCTACCGCTCCTGTGGAGGAGTGGGGAATCTGTTGAACTGGATGTGTTTCCCCAACTCCTCCACCCGAAGCCAGCTGGGTGACCTTGAGCAAGTCACAGCTCTGTTAGGGCTCTCTCAGCCCCACCTACCTCATAAGGTGTCTGTTGTGGGGAGGGGGAGGGAAGGTGATTGTAAGCCGGTATGAGTCTCCCTGAAGTGGTAGAGAAAGTCGGCATATAAAAACCAACTCTTCTTCTTCTTCTCACCCGAGCTCCCTTGCCGCCCACCCAAATGACCTCCTGCCACCCAGCACCATCAGGAAAAGTGCTTGCAGGTGCCTGCAGCTGGAAGAGTGGGCCATTTGGGGACTTGCAAGTGAGTGAGCTGGCAGCAAAGGGCCTATGGACTGGTAGTTGGGAAAAGGGCACAGGGGCAAGTGGGTGAGACATGGGCGTAAGCACAGGGCATGGCAGCGGACAGGGGCCTGGGGCCCAAGCACTCTCTCTGCTTCTGGTCCTATTGTTGAAATGATTTTGGATAGATCTGGGATTAATTTCTGTTTAAGCCTTAAACCAAGGATCCTCAAGCTTTTTGAGCCTGCAGGCACATTTGGAATTCTGGACCAGCATGGCGGGCGCAGTAACAAAACGGCTGCCGCAGAAGGCGGAGCTGGCCACAAAATGATAGCCACAGCTTAACTTCAGTAACACAGTGTAGATCCCTGTGCTGTGGTAGCAGCTGCTGGCAAAGCAACATCTAAAGACATCTGCACAGCCAATCAAGCCATGCTGGGCAAAAGCCCTACCAGTAGGGTTGCCAGCTCCGGGCTGGGAAATACCTGGAGATTTTTGGGGCGGAACCTGAGTAAGGCAGGGTTTGGGGATGGACTTCAATGCCATAGAGTCCAATTGCCAAAGCAGCCATTTTCTCCAGGTGCACTGATCTCTATCGGCTGGAGATCAGTTGTAATAGCGCAGGGGTGGAGAACGTCAGGCCCGGGGGCCGTATAAGGCCCGCGGAATCATTTGGTCTGGCACTTCATGGGTCCTGGCAGATCTCTAGCTCAGAAGGATGTTGCCCTGCCTGAATCCCTTGGGCCCAGCTGGGGACAGGAGAGCTCAAAAGCGAGTCGCTCTATGTGGCAGACGCTCGGAGCTGTCTCCGGTCCTGCCTCTTGGCTAAATGTTCGACCAAATATAGCAGGCTAATTTTTAAGTTGATAATTTTGTATGGACCGCGAATGATGTTATAAATATCCAAATGGCCCTTGGCAGAAAAAAGGTTCCCCACCCCTGTAATAGCGGGAGATCTCCAGCTAATACCTGGAGGTTGACAACCCTACCTACCTCACCCACTTCTTAAAAACCCTTGGCGGGCACCAGAAAAGGTGTTGGCAGGTGCCATGACTCCCATGGGCACCATGTTGTGGATCGCTGGCTTAAATTAAAGGAGGATGAGTGAAGTTCAGACTCTGGGGTATTTGTTTATGTTGATTTAGAAGACTTTTTTTTTAAGTAGTCACTTGGCCTGCTTTTTTCGTGGAAGAAAGCCCCTTTCCTAGGGGGTTTAAGCAGGTGGGGTCATGGGGGATGGTTCTTTTCAGTGAGACAGTGTCAGGAAGGACAGGGTTAAGGAGCACCCTTCACTTTACTTCCTGGAAAAAAAAGCCGTAGCTGCGTTTCACAAAACCATTCATTCTAAAACATGTATGTCTTGTTTTTTGCTGGGAAACTGTATGTAAATTGAGTGTAAAAAAAGCAACAACCTGTCGTTTGACCCTGACCGAGGTAGGGTATAGTCCGTCTTCCTTCCTTCCTGATCTCTCTACCCCTGAGGGACTCCAGCAGTTATCTGTACAGGGGAGAAATGATTAACTAGTTGTGGCTGTTTGGGACAAAGAAGTTAACCCCTGTGAATTTGACTTCAACACATAGGCAGCTTGGAGAAATCTGCCCCTCAGTGGCTTTGGATGGCTTTCGGAAGGGATTGGCTGAACAAGTGGACAGTTGCGCTATCAGCAGCCAATTTAGCTAGCCCAGCTAGTGAAACCTCCAGGTCCAGAGGCAGCATACCTCTGAACACCAGTTGCTGCCCTGCTTGTGGGTTTTGTTGGAGGCATCTAGCAGTCAGTGTCGGGAGCAGAAGGTTGGACCGAAGAGCTTCCCTGAAAGAAAGGGGAGGGTCCCCGTCCAGGAGAGAATCTGCTTGGCATGCAGAAGGTCCCAGGTTCCATCCCCGGCATCTCCAGTTAAAGGGACTGGGCAAATAGGTGATGTGAAAGACCTCCGCGTGATACCTTGGAGAGCCACTGCCGGTCTGAGTTGACAATACTGACTTCGATGGACCAAGGATCTCAGTATAAGGCAGCTTCAGGTGTTCATGTGAGGTTGAGGGGGAACATGATTGCTCTTTTTAAGTATTTGAAGGGGTGTCACTTAGAGGAGGGCAGGGAGCTGTTCCTTGGGGTTACCACATTATGTATTCCCAGCGATGTATTAAGATATTGTCGAAGGCTTTCACGGTCAGAGTTCATTGGTTCTTGTAGGTTATCCGGGCTGTGTAACCGTGGTCTTGGAATTTTCTTTCCTGACGTTTCGCCAGCAACTGTGGCAGGCATCTTCAGAGTAGTAACACTGAAGGACAGTGTCTCTCAGTGTCAAGGGTGTAGGAAGAGTAATATATAGTCAGAAAGGGGTTGGGTTTGAGCTGAGTATTGTCCTACTCAGCTCAAACCCAACCCCTTTCAGACTATATATTACTCTTCCTACACCCTTGACACTGAGAGACACTGTCCTTCAGTGTTACTACTCTGAAGATGCCTGCCACAGTTGCTGGCGAAACGTCAGGAAAGAAAATTCCAAGACCACGGTTACACAGCCCGGATAACCTACAAGAACCGATGTATTAAGAGTTTGAAAATGTTATAAAAAACATCGCTTTAAAAGGGTTTTTGGATGCCACGGCTAAAAAAAGGTTGGAAGACGTCTTCACAGCTAAAGGGGCCAAACAAAGTGCGAACAGTATTTTTTATAACGTTTTCAAACTCTTAATACATCACTGGGAATACATAATGCGGTAACCCCCCCTGTTGGCAGCAGAGGATAAGACTCGGAGTAATGGGTTTAAATTATGAACGTAAAGGTACCGGTTGGATATTAGGGAACATTTTTTTACCGTAAAGAGTTGTTCGACAGTGGAATCAGCTACCTAGGGAGGTGGTGTGCTCTCCCTCACTTTAAGCAGTCTTTAAGCAGAGGCTGGACAAACACTTGTCAGGGATGCTCGAGGCTGATCCTGCATTGAGCAGGGGGTTGGACTAGGTGGCCTATGTGGCCCCTTCCAACTCTATGATTCTATGACAGGGGCCCAAGGGAGCAGGCCAGCAAACAGCTGCAGAGAGCGTTGCCTGAGTGTGTAGCTTGGCTAACATGTCTCCACCTTGCTTTGAACAGGTATCCCTCTACGCAGTTTGGCAGCTTAACGGGGCTACAGTCTTTGGTCAGCGCCCTCTTTGCTCTGCTGCAGCAGCCCCTGTTCCTGATGATGATGGGACCCCTAGAAGGAGACCCACACTGGGTAAGTGGCCTGTTGATGATAAAGAAGAAGACGAAGAAGAGTTGGTTATTTTTATGCCAACTTTCTCTGCCACTTAAGGGAGAATCAAACTGGCTTACAATCACCTTCCCTTCCCCACAACAGACAACCTGTGAGGTCAGGTGAGGCTGAGAGAGTTCTGAGAGAACTGTGACTAGCCCAAGGTCACCCAGCTAGCTTCATGTGGAGGAGTGGGGAAACAAATCCAGTTCACCGGATTAGTCTCCGCTGCTCATGTGGAGGAGTGGGGAATCAAACCCGGTTCTCCAGATCAGAGTCTACCGCTCCAAACGTCCGCTCTTAACCACTACACCACGTTGCTTCCAGCTCAGGGAGGAGAAGATCTCCAGTAGAGGTTAGGGACGGGAATAGCCTGGGGAACTCATTGGCACAGGATGTTACTCTAGGGTTGCCAACCTCCAGGTGGTGGCTGGAGATTTCCTGCTATTACAACTGATCTCCAGCCAACAGAGATCAGTTCACCTGGAGAAAATGGCCACTTTGGCAATTGGACTCTATGGCATCGAGGTCCTTCCCCTCCTCAGGCTCCGCCCCAAAAATCTCCAGATATTTCCCAATCCTATGCTGCTCTGAACAAGGTTTGTGGTTAGAGTTGCCAGATCCCCCCCTATAGTCTGGTGGGAGGTTTTTGAGGCGGGGCAGGGTCAATGACCCTGCGCGCGATGCGATTATGTCACTCCCAAAAGCACTGCATTGCAACAGGACACTTTAGCACTCAAACCCCCAAAATGCTAGCGATTGCCCACCAATTTAAGCTACCTGGCAACCCTATCTGTGGTATACTCTGAGGTTCAAAACGTAGGTCACATGGAGAGCTGGATGCTTTGTAGATGCAGCAGAGGTAGGGTTGCTAGCTCTGAGTTGGGAAATACCTGGAGATTTTGGGGGTGGAGCCTAAGCAGGGTTGGGTTTGGGGAGGGACTTTGATGGGGTATAATGCCATAGAGTCCAATTGCCAAAGCAGCCATATTCTCAAGGGGAACTGATCTCTGTCGCCTGAAGATCAGTTGTAATAGTGGGAGATCTCCAGCTACCACCTGTGCTTTCTCCAAAAGCATCTTTGGAAGGTAGTATGTTTAAGAGGAAGAATGGGGATTAACCCTTTCCCAGCCAGTCATTTTTATCCTAAAACCCCCTGATACCGGGTTTCCTTCTCCTCCACGGGGGTGCGGGGAGGTTGATACCCTTAGGCTGAAAAGCTGGTGAAAACCAGAAGGAGGGAGTGTTAAGAAAACAAGAGGGGAAAAGGTCAAACAGTTCTCTCCCACCACCACCCAGCTTACACTCAAGTCATTCTGGGTTACTGGGGGTCGAAAGATACCAGACCGAGAATGCAGCACATGAATGCATTTCACTACGTTTTCTAAAGAAATACCCCACCTCTCCAGATACCTACTCAAGGTCCTTCACAAGGTTCATATAAATTACCTACATAGATGCTGTCAAGTCGCAGCTGACTTCTGGTGACCCCAGCAAGGAGCTTTCAAGGCAAGTGAGAAGCAGAGGTGGTTTGCTGTGGCTTTCCTTTGCAGAGCCTTCCTTGGCAGTCTCCCTTCCAAGTCCTGACCCAAGATCTGAATATATATTAAACAGGCACAAAACACATAGTTAAATTGTGGAACTCCCTGCCCCAGGATGTGGTGACGGCTGCCAACATGGAAGGCTTTAAGAGGGGAGTGGACATGTTCATGGAGGAGAGGGCGATTCATGGCTACTAGTCATGATGTATACCTATTCTCTCCAAGATCAGAGAAGCATACCTATTATATTAGGTGCTGTGAAACACAGGCAGGATGGTGCTGCTGCAGTCGTCTTGTTTGTGGCTTCCTAGAGGCACCTGGTTGGCCGCTGTGTGAACAGACTGCTGGACTTGATGGGCCTTGGTCTGGTCCAGCAGGGCTTTTCTTATATTCTTATGGACCAAGGGTCTGATTCAGTAGAAGGCAGCTTCATGTGTTCATGTGTGTTTCCCCCTCCCCACGCTAATCCTGCTCCTTCCTGTCTTGCAGGTCAACGTGGGCCTGCTGGGGCTGAGCATGCTCGGCTTCTGCCTGCCGATCTACTTGATCTGCTACCGGCGGAGGCTGGAACGGGAGCAGCAGCAGCAGATGGACGATGCCAAACTCTTCCTGAAAGGCAACTCGGAGGCCTTTGTGTAGGGGGGCTGCTTTGCCAGCGGCTGGGACCGTTCTGCAGGGGGCCGCCTTTTCTCCCCCGGCCCTCTCTGCCCGTCTCGTCTTCGACACTCCACCGCCTCCACGGAGGGCCGAGGCTGCCCACCTCTCCTCCGAACCGCATGGCTCGTGCTGTCTTCTGTCAAAGCCACCGAGGGGGGGGGGGCAGATGCCTCCAGCTTTCTTTTCCTGGCATCTGGTGGAAGCCCTGGGGCAGGAGCGGCAGCAGGAGCTAGGGGTGCTGCCTGCCCTTTTTGCCGTTTACCCCTCACCCAAATGCTCCCCTCTCTTCTTACCAGGTTACTTGACTACAGGAGGGCGTTGGGCTACCTTCGCTCTCTTCCCCTGCCACCCCCCATACCCCGGTGTTTGGCTTCTAGCGAGGTGGGAGGGAGATTCTGTCCCTGCTCCCCCACCCACAAGCTGGGCCCTGCCGGAGGCCTGGGAAGGCTGTTCCTCCTGGGGTCTGCGTGACCCCTCTCTTTCAGCTCAGCGTTAAAGCCAATCCAAGATGGAGGGCAAGGGACCTCTGCTGTCCCGAGGCAGGGAAGAGGATGGCTGAACTTCCCCCCTGTGCCAAAAGCAGAGCCCCACCCTTGCCCACAGCCTCCCCACCCCCGTCTGCTGCCTGAAGGAAACCCAGCAGCACACTTCTGCCTGGCGTACCCTTCCTTTCCTTGCCCGGGCTCAGAGAGAGCAACTGTTTGGAGATTGCCAGGGAGGGAAGTAGCATATCCCGCCCCCGCCCCATTTTCCTGGTGCTGATTTCCATAGCGTTGAGAAAACATATCCGCTGTGCATGTTCTACCAGATGGATTGGAAACTAGGAAAAGGGGACACAGAGAGCAAGAGACCCACGTTGGAAACCCTGGATGGACTCATTCGTGTTGAACCGGCAGCGGCTGGGGCGCGAGGTCACCCTGCTGGGCTGGGCTCCTGCTGGGTGTAGAACTGGTCCCCACTGGAGGCTCGCCAGGGTATGGTGCTGCCGCTGCATCCTGGGCACATGGACCCATTTCTCAGCGTGGAGCGGCTGGTGACCACCTTTGGAAAAGCAATAAATGGCCTGCTGAGGGGGGCTGTCGCCGTCCTGCAGCGGGAGCACAGAAAGGCTGTCTGGCTGCATTCCTTCTCTCATGGGGACCTTTCTGTCTGGTGTAGGGCTTCCTTTCCTGCCACTGCCGAACTCTCCAACAGGTCGTTGCTGCCCCCCAGACCACTAGGGTTGCCAGGTCCCTCTTCACCCCTTGTGGGAGGTTTTTTAAGGTTGCCAGGGTCCCTCTTTGTCACCAGCGGGAGGTTTTTGGGGCAGAGCCTGAAGAGGGCGGGGTTTGGGGAGGGACTTCAATGCCATAGAGTCCAATTGTCAAAGCAGCCATTTTCTCCAGGGGAACTGATCTATCGGCTGGAGATCAGTTGTGATAGCAGAAGATAAGTTCGTACCTGGAGGTTGGCAACCCTAAAGTTTTTGGGGCGGCGCCTGAGGAGGGCGGGGTTTGGGGAGGGGAGGGACTTCAATGCCATAGAGTCCAATTGTCAAAGCGGCCATTTTCTCCAGGGGAACCGATCTCTATCGGCTGGAGATCAGTTGTAATAGCAGGAGATCTCCAGCTAGTACCTGGAGGTTGGCAACCCTACAGGCCAACAGGCTTGTGTGTCCTCCTCCTGCCAAGGAGAGCCGCCTGTGCCACTGGCCAATAGGGCAGGTGTGGGTGGCAGGTGCTCACAGCCCCTCCTTGGTGCGGTGTGGATTTCCCCACCCCGAGCCCAGGACAGCTGTGGGGAAAAGCTCAAAGGCTAACGGAGGGCAGATGGAGTTCCCTGATTTCTCTGCCCTGGAAGGAGGTGACTCAGCAGCCAGCTGGAGCAGCTCTGCCCTCTCGTGTTTCAGAATGGGAGCACAGGTGGGGAGGGCAGCCTCCGGCGCTCCCAAAACTATTCCAGTGTCTTGTCTTTCAAGACAAACCGCTGTCCAACGGCCACATGTTGCCCTTCTGTTCTCCAGTTTGTTCTCTGCAGAGCATCTACTTGGCACGCAGAAGGTCCCAGGTTCAATCCCCGGCATCTCCAGTTAAAGGTACTAGGCAAGTGGGTGATGTGAAAGACCTCAGCCTGAGACCCTGGAGAGCCGCTGCCGGTCTGAGTAGACAATACTGACTTTGATGGACCGAGGGTCTGGGACAGTAGAAGGCAGCTTCATGTGTTCCCGTCATCTCTGATGGAGCTCCTGCCCACATTGGGGTTTCTTCAAAAGGCATTGTGTTCGCAGTGCGTGCCTTGCTGCCTTGTAGGAAACTCAAAAGGGGATTGCTTTTTCCAGTGTGGTGTAGTGGTGAAGGTGTCAGATGAGGATGTGGGAAACCCAGGTTCGAATCCCCACTCTGCCATGGAAACTTGCTGGGTGACCTTGGGCCAGTCACACACTCTCAGCCTCAACCCTGGCAAGTATTTGGATGGGAGACCTCCAAGGAATACCAGGGGCTGACACGGAGGCAGGCTATGGCAAAACACCTCTGAACGTCTCTTGCCTTGAAAACCCCACCAGGGATTGCCATAAGTCAGATATGACTTGATGGGGGGGGGGGGGGAACCCACCACACGTCTGTTACCTAAGGTGGGATGCATTCCAGAGGCAAAGAAGGAGAGTTGGTTTTTATATGCCAACTTTCTCTACCACTTAAGGAAGAATCAAACCAGCTTACAATCACCTTCCCCTCCCACAACAGACACCCTGTGAGGTGGGTGGGGCTGAGAGTGACTAGCCCAAGGTCACCCAGCTGGCTCCGTGTGTAGGAGGGGGAAACAAATCCAGTTCACCTTCGCCGCTCACGTGGAGGAGTGGGAAATCAAACCCGGTTCTCCAGATCAGAGTCCACCGCTTCAAACCACCGCTCTTAACCACTACACCACGCTGGCTCTCGGGCTGGTTCCCTTGGGCTGCTGGAGTCTCTGCAATATCTGCCTTATTCACAAGTGTACAAGCAGGGGCTGAGGGATAGCAAGACAGCCCTCATGCCTGCCTCCCCCTGCCTATATTTTACTTGCAGCTCCCTTAGAGCTACTTCCACCATGCAGTTTCTTTATCTGTATTTAGCTACCTGGGGCGCAGCGTGTATATCGTGCCATCAAGTTGCTTCTGACTTACAGCAACCCTCTGAATTAATGGCCTCCAAAACGTCCTATGAAAGGAGGGTCGAAGCCTGGAGCAGTTGCTGCTCATAAATCTCTTGCTAGTACGGCCCACTTCTACTTGGCTTCTTCGGGAACAGGTGCTTGCTGTCTTCGCTGGTTCTCAACAGATTATAGCTGTTCCCACATAGGTGGTCCTTGGAAGCCAGAGTAGCAAAGAGGCATTTCTGGTGCCCGTTGCAGGGTCTATTATCCCATTGTCCTCGTTGGGGACCCATGGTATATAACAAAAATTGGCCAGACAAAGTGTTGGCTGGAAACCTCTCAGTAGGGTTGCCAACCTCCAGGTACTAGCTGGCGATCTCCTGCTATTACAACCGATCTCCAGCCGATAGAGCTCAGTTCACCTGGAGGAAATGGCTGCTTTGGTCATTGGACTCTAGGGCATTGAAGTCCCTCCCCTCCCCAAACCCCGCCCTCCTCAGGCTCCACCCCAAAAACCTGCCACCGGTGGTGAAGAGGGACCTGGCAACCCTGCCTCTCAGTACTAGCCCTGCTCCCCCCACCCCCAAGAAGCTTTTCAGTGTTTTTGACCTTCATTCTGATAAATGGTCTAAATGCTGATGGGGCATTAACAGAAGGAAAAAAAGATGTCTGGATAGAAGCAGGGTTGGGCGTGGGTGGGAGAGGGAATAAGCTTTTAAGTCAGTGTCTGCCTTCTGAAGGTAGGGGAAATGTCGAGTTCAAACTGCAGAGAAACTGCAACACATCCCCTCGATTTCAATGGGCTCTGGCCACAGCCTGGAATATTTCAAGCATTCTGAATGTGGGAGATGGAAGCGCCTTGGTTTAAATGCCTCTGCAGCTGCAAACTCATTGTGCGGTTTCAGTTTCTTTTGGCAGCCCCACAACTACATTGTGAGGATAATCTTTAGGGTTGCCAGGTCCCTCTTCGGTATCGGGAAGTTTTGGGGGCAGATTCTGAGGAGGGCGGCTTTTAGAGAGGGGAGAGACTTCAATGCCATAGAGTCCAATTGCCAAAGCAGCCATTTTCTCCAGGAGAACTGATCTCTTATTGGCTGGATATCAGTTGTAATAGCAGGAGATCTCCAGCTAGTACCTGGAGGTTGGCAACCCTAATAATCTTGCCACCCAGCCACCCAATGGTGCAAGGATGCTGATATCTACATGTGTGTGTGTGTGTGTGTGTGTGTGTAGATACACGGCCTTTAGTTTGCAAGACCTGAGCAAGGCTGTTAATGATAGGACATTTTGGAGGTCATTAATTCATAGGGGCCCTGACCTGGATATCCCAGGCTAGCCTGATCTCGCCAGATCTCAGAAGCTAAGCAGGGTTGGCCCTGGCAATTATTTGGATGGGCAGCCTCCAAGGAATACCAGGATTGTGATGCAGAGGCAGGCAATGGCAAACCCCCTCTGAACATATCTTGCCTTGAAAATCCCTCTCCATGCTTCTAGGCCCCATTCAGTTGGGGAAGGGATGTACCTAGGGTTGCCAGGTCCCTCTTTGCAACCGGTGGGAGATTTTGGGGGCAGAGCCTGAGGAGGGCGGGGTTTGGGGAGGGACTTCAATGCCATAGCGTCCAATTGCCAAAGTGGCCATTTTCTCCAGGTAGGGTTGTCAACCTCCAGGTACTTGCTGGAGATCTCCTGCTATTATAGCTGATCTCCAACCGATAGAGATCAGTTCACCTGGAAAAAATGGCAACTTTTGCCTTTGGACTCTATGGCATTGAAGTCCCTCCCCTCTACAAAACCCACCCTCCTCAGGCTCTGCTCCCAAAATCTCTAGGTATTTCCCAACTCAGAGCTGGCAACCCTAGCTGAAATAGCAGGAGATCTCCAGCTAGTACCTGGAGGTTAAGTAAGAAGGCAGCACGTGGCTCAATATTCAATTCAAAACAAAACCAAGGGTTAATTTATTCAAATAAAATCATCATTTTGAATGATTTTATTTGAATAAATTAACCCTTGGTTTTGTTTGAATTGAATATTGAGCCACGTGCTGCCTTCTTACTTAGCATTCACTATTTTCAGCATAGGTTCTTTCACATCCTAGTACCTGGAGGTTGGCAACCCTAGTTCCAACCCCTGTTGCTCTGGGAACAGGAGGCCGGGCTCAGCACCCCTCTGATGGGGCACACAAGCCCCGACAAGATGCTCTTCGGCCTTTTCAGCCACTGCCTCCTCTCAGCTCGGAGCTGGCAACCCTAGTCCAGCCTCGCTGGGTTGACTGCAAGCCAGAGTGATGCTGAGCAAGCTGGCGCGATGAGCTGTGGAGTGGAGCTAAACAGTGGTATGGTTCTAACACCAGCAGCAAAGACTTATCACCACTGCTGCAGAGCAAGCACCCAGGGTGAGGCAAAGATGTTAAGACTCAGGGATGTACAGCTGTACCAGGCAAAGGTCGATTTGTAATCACGATGCACGTGCAAGTCAGGCGTGGGCAGTTAGAAAGGTGGTGGGGAAGCTGTGCCAAAACTGTATGCAAGCATCTTCACCTCAACAGGAAAACACACACACACCCCAGTGAAATGTGGCAGCTTTGTTCAATAGCAGGCTTACTCCCAAATACAAAGATCTTGCACAGATGTGGTAGTGGCCCTTGGTGGGTGCCTGAGGATCAAGGCCGTGCCATCCATGGCCAGGAGGAATGTTAACATACCACAAAGTGTGACGTGGGAATAAGTGGATTAGCAGTCGTCCGGGACACACCACCAGACCTCCTTGGCTTTATAGGAAACAGTGCTGTTTAATTTACAGTGGACAGATACAAAAAGACAAACCGTCACGTACACTTCTCTCCACCAAACTTCCCAACACAGTTATAATCATACAGACTTATATACATTCCAGCATCAGAAACCAATTAGGCCACCTGTAGACCTGGCCACAGTATTGCATCAGCTTTACTACCTTAATCTGGTTTGCTGCAGTTCACTCTGGGACCTCAGGGCACTTGCAGCCTCTTGCATCAACTAGATGTCCCAGATCTGCCAGCTACCTGTCAGCTGTCTCTGTCAAATCTATTATGGCCAACTTGTAACTCTGACAAAGTGTTCTGAGATAATCTGGCGCTGTGGTAGGGTTGCCAGGTCCCTCTTTGCAACCAGTGGGAGTTTTTTTGGGTGGAGCCTGAGGAGGGGAGGGGAAGGACTTCAATGCCATAGAGTCCAATTGCCAAAGTGGCCATTTTCTCCAGGTGAACTGATCTCTAACAGTTGGAGATCAGTTGTCATCATCATTCATTTATTGCGGTCAATAGACCAGTTCAGCACAGACTTTAAAACTCTACAACATTCAGTTTTCCCCCACGTAAAATGTACAAATTCAGTATTTAAAATTCACACACTGCATAACAAACAGATATTAGTTCTAAAAAGGACTGACTAGTGAAATCATAAATCCCTGTCCTGCTCTGGGGGAGATCAGTTGTAATAGCAGGAGATCTCCAGCTAGTTGGCAACTCTACACTGTGATATTTTTAAGACCAGGACCAGTAATGTTTTTAAGACCCAGATGTGTATGTACACACACAGACACACACCCATGGATAGGGTTGCCAGCTCTGGGTTGGGAAATACCTGGAGATTTTGAGGGTGGAGCCTGTGGAGGGCAGGGTTTGGAGAGGGAAGGGATTTCCAAAGCGGCCAAAGCGGCCATTTTCTCCAGGTGACCTGATTTCTTATCGACCAGTTGTAATAGCAGGAGATCGCCAGCTACCACCTGGAGGTTGGCAACCCTACCCATGGAACTCACTAGGTGAACTTGGGCCTGTCACATTCTTTCAGCCTAGGGTTGCTAGGTCCCTCTTCACAACCAGTGGGAGGTTTTTTGGGGCGGAGCCTGAGGAGGGCAGGGTTTGGGGAGGGGAGGGACTTCAATGCCATAGAGTCCAATTGACAAAGCAGCCATTTTCTCCAGGTGAACTGATCTCTATTGGCTGGAGATCAGTTGTAAGAGCAGGAGATCTCCAGCTATTACCTGGAGGTTGGCCACCCTATTTCAGCCTGACCAACCTCACAGAATCATCGTGGGGATAAAACTGTGGGGGGAAGTCATGTATACCACCCTAAACTCCTTGGAGGAAGGGTGGGATATAAATGGCTAGAGAAGCCATTTATATCCCACCCTTCTGTTATTTTATCTCAAGAATCCTGCTAGGAAGCAACATGGCAGCCAGGATGGTCAAGCCACTCTGGGGCGGGAGAACGTGAGAGTACTGTAAGTGCCAAGCGCACTCATGTGCGTGTTAAGCACTCTCAAGTTGCTTTCAGCTTTTGGAAGCCCTATGAACAAATTACCTCCAAAATGTCCTTGCTCAGGTCTTGAAAACTGAAGGCCATGGGCTTCCCTTATTGAGCCAATCCATCTCATGTTGGGTCTTCCTCTTTTCCTTCAACTCTTCCTAGCATTATTGTCTTTTTCCAGCAAGTCTTGTGACCAAAGTTAATGCAATAGCCTCTGTTTAGTCATTTCAGCTTCTAGGGAGAATTCATGCTTGATTTGATCTGTGTGGGGGTGGACAGGGCCCTCAAGTCACGGCTGACATGGCGACCCCGTAGGGTTTTCAAGGCAAGAGACGTTCAGAGATTGTTTACCATTGCCTGCCCCTGTGTGGACTGAGAGAGCGTGGAAAGAACTGTGACCAGCCCAAGGTCACCCAGCAGGCTTCATATGGAGGTGGGGGGATCGAACCCAGTTCTCCAGATTAGAGTCTGCCGCTCTTAACCACTACACCACACTGGCTCTGATTTGATCTAGAACCCACCTATTTGTCTTTCGGCAGTCCATGGAATCTGTAAAACTCTCCTCCTTCACCACATTTCAAATGAATCAGTTTTCTTCCTGTTAGCTTTCTTTACTTTCACATCTATACCTAGTAATGGGGAATACCACAGTATGAATTATATTGGTCTTGGACTGCAGCGACACATCCTTACACCTGAGGATGTTTTTCAGTTCAAGTTTCTTAAAGCACTCTCATGCCAGGATAGATTTGTCTTCTGCGTGGCCTCAGAAGCAGGAGGTGATGAAGATCTTATTGCCACGCTCAACGCCCCCCCCCCATCCTCCTCTACAATGGCTCCTTTTCTGCTTTGCCCTGACCTTAAGCCAATTGCCCACCTTAGACAGATGTTTTTTAAACCAACGTTTCCTCTTTCTTTTCAGACCAGGGTTGTACCAGGTGTCACCTCCAGGTGGTGTGACAGTCTCAGGCAAACTGGACTCATGTTGTTAACAAAGCTAATATTTAGCCTTTCGCAGGCCCTAATGCCCAGGCGTGCGATGTTACAAGCGCCAGGCTAGAGACATGACTCAGGTTGCCTTCATCAAATAAATCTTGACTCTGATAATGGGGGTGCAGCCACCTCTCTGGTAAAACCGCCTGGCCTGGATTCTTAGGAAGCAGGTCAGACTCCATCCTGAGGTCATGCTTGCAGGACGTCTCGGCGAATGACGTAGTAAGGAAGTGCTTGAATGCCAGGCCATTTGCAAGCCCTGGTGATCAATTTAAAAACCGTGCTCTGCTTACCGCTTTTTCTATCATGCATTGCTCTGTGAGCTACAAGAGTTATTTCTGAAGTCTGAGCTTGTATATGCAACTGTCTACTTATGAACCATCCAGTCTGTAGCAGACAAACAGTGGGTCTACCTAATTCTGCAACCTGCCTTTAAAGTTCACAAGCAGGACAGGGAGGAGAATTCTCTCCCAATGTTGTCCATCAATTGGCATTACTAGTATATAGCCTCGGACCGCAGTCCGCCTCTCTGAGAGCAAGCCTGTCTCCAGGGCCAGGGCCTTGGTTTACTTGGGAGCCACAGCACAGCCGTTCAGGAACCTAGAATCATAGAGTTGAAAGGGGCCATACAAGCCATCTAGTCCAACCCCTTGCTTAATGCAGGATCAGCCTAGAGCATCCCTGACAAGTGTTTGTCCAGCCTCTGCTTAAAGACTGCCAGTGAGGGGGAGCTCACCACCTCCCTAGGTAGCTGATTCCACTGTCAAAGAACTCTTACTGTAAAAAAAAATCCTAATATCCAGCTGGTACCTTTCCACCCGCAATTTAAAGCCATTATTGCGAGTCCCATCCTCTGCTGCCAACAGGAACAGCTCCCTGCCCTCCTCTAAGTGACAGCCCTTCAAATACTTAAAGAGAGCAACCATGTCCCTCCTCAACCTTCTCTTCTCCAGATTGAACATTCCCAAGTCCCTCAGCCTTATAGGGCTTCGTCTCCAGGCCCCTGATCATCTTTATCGCTCTCCTCTGCACCCGCTTGATTCTGTCCACATCCTTTTTGAAGTGAGGCCTCCAGAGCTGCACAAAATACTCCAGGTGCAGCGCTTTACTTACCGCATACACAATACTCCTACTGTAACAGCAAAGGAGAAACCCACCAGGGCAGCAGCTGCAAGGAAGATTACTGTAACAGCAGCAATGCAGTTTGGGTCCTTTACGTCCCCAGTGCAATTACTGCCTGCAGCTGTTAGTGGTTCTGTCCTGCCAGAGAAATCGAAGCAGGGTGGGGTGGGAACAGCCGGTGCAGCCTAAGATCCTCAAACAAATGGTTTAAGGAGCCAACTTTAATGAAAGGAATCCAAGTGGTCTCCAGCACAGATCTTAAAACAGTTAAGCAGAACTTCCCCAGAGCACAGAGCAACTAGAAAAAATAAAGAACCAACCCAAACAGAGGGGCTGTGGCTCAGTGGTAGAGCATCTGCTTGGCACGCAGAAGGATCCAGGTTCAATCCTCTGCATCGCAGCTAAAAAAATCAGGAGGGAAGTGATGGGAAAGACCACTACCTGAGACAGTGGAGAGTCGCTGCCAATTTGAGTAGACAGTACTGACCTTGACGGACCAACGATCTGATTTAATATAACTGCAGTTTTATGTGTACTCAGATGTGCAAGAGCATCACCCGTCGGTAGAGATGGTCCGATAACCATTAAAACTATAACGTAATCATTAGGAAGGTGCATAATCGTTCAACCAAAACGGTTTCTGGGTGTATCTTCCTGCTCTAGTTCTATATTCATAAGCCAAACCCAACTCATTGATAATCGAGGCTTGGGGTTCAGGGTATCTCGCTGGGTTTTATTGTTTTTTGCCTGTAGTGCGTTATCAGATTCACTAGAATTTCCTGGCAGTTCCTCAAAGACTGGATGCCTTCAGAGGGTACATGGACTTGTAGTGACATATCCACCAAGTTTTCCTCTGCCATACCTTCTTGAGAGTGTTGCTCATCCTTTTCTACCGATCCCCTTTTTCTTTCAACGAATCTGTGCACCAGAAGGATACAGAACAAGTCTCACAAATGAGTCACAGTCTTGGGTCTATGTCCTCAGGAAGCCCCCTCACAATCCAGATGGCACTCGGCAGACACAGTGGTAAAGAGGGTACTTTTACTAGTTAGAAGGAAATTGATGGGCAATAGGTACAGGACAAACAAAAGGAAACACTGCTTTAGTATCAATACAGATTAGTAGCGTGCCTTCAGTGACAAGCTTTGAGAGAAGTGCTTAACGCACTTCAGAGTTGGCACATCTAATTAGGCTTACCAGCCTGTTGCTGGTAGTAGGAGACATCCCACTGCCCCAGTCCTTGCCCGACTGAAGCGCAAATGAGAGGGAATTAATGAGAAATGTGAGTGCCGGCTAGGGTTGCCAGTTCCCTCTTCACAACCAGCGGGAGGTTTTTGGGGTAGAGCCTGAGGAGAGTGGGGTTTGGGGAGGGGAGGGACTTCAATGCCCTAGAGTCCAATTGCCAAAGCGGCCATTTTTTCCAGGGGAACTGATCTCTATTGACTGGAGATAAGTTGTAATAGCAGGAGATCTCCAGCTAGTACCTAGAGGTTGGCAACCCTAGTGCCGCCATCATGCTGACGTCACTTCTGTCAAAAACCGGAAGTGACATCATGGTGCGGGGGCACTGTAGGGTTGGTTTTTTTTAATCTCTATGGTAGAACCATCGTTTTTGCAATTCTAGAGGGTTTTTTGACAGAAGTAATGTCAGTGTGTCGGCATGAAATCTGCGCATCAGCCTCCGCCCCTCAAAAGGCTCCTGGCAAATGCCAGCAGTAGCTTGGCAACCCTTCTAATGTCAACCCTGGCAGGTTCCAACAACTGTAGTGACACATAGTTAATTGCAGTAAGAACGGTAATGAAGTAAGTAAACAGGGAAGCTTCAGCTGAGAAGGGGTGGGATGTAATAACTGGGTTCCTGGGGTGAGGCATTAACTAAACCTTTTGTGCTTGCTGGTCAGAAGTAGGAACGCACTAGCAGTAAACCATGCTGTCTGGGCTTCGCCTCTCTTTTGCCTAGGTCTAGCGCTCTCGTCCTCCTGTAACAGAATGCACCCTGCGTCCCGGCAAGCAAGGTCGCCATCCAACCGTCGTTAAATTCTGGAATTCCCTGCCCCAGGATGTGGTGATGGCTGCCAACTTGGAAGGCTTGAAGAGGGGAGTGGACATGTTCATGGAAGATAGGGCTATGCATGGCTACTAGTAAAAATTAATACTAGTCACGATGCATACCTACTCTCTCTAGTAACAGAGAAGTATGCCTATTTCATTAGGTACTGTGGAACACAAGCAGGATAATGCTGCTGCAGTCATCTTTGTTTGTGGGCTTCCTGGAGGCACCTGGTTGGTCACTTTGTGAACAGACTGCTGGACTTGATGGGCCTTGGTCTGATCCAGCAGGGCATTTTTTATGTTGACCTCCTGGTCTTATCCGGTATGGCCTTTCTTATGCTGACCTCCTGTAGAGCAGTTAATCTTTACCCACCTGGCAGAAGATGGTTTAGAAAGCTTAGAAAGAAGGCGGTTAAGGGGAGATATGATAGAGGTCTATAAAATTATGCATGGTATGGAGAGAGTAGTACAATTGTGGAACTCCCTGCCCAAGGATGAGGAGATGACTGCCAACTTGGAAGGCTTTAAGAGGGGAGTGGTCATGTTCATGGAGGATAGGGCTATCCATGGCTACTAGGCAAAATGTACTAGTCGTGATGCATACCTATTCTCTCCAGTATCAGAAGAGCATGCCTATTATGAACAAATGAACATATGAAGCTGCCTTATACTGAATCAGATCCTTGGTCCATCAAAGTCAGTATTGTCTAAGACCGGCAGTGGTTCTCCAGGGTCTCAGGCAGGGGTCTTTCACATCGCCTGCTTGCCTAGTCCCTTTAATTGTAGATGCCGGGGATTGAACCTGGGACCTTCTGCATGCCATCCTGTGGAAAAGAGGCAGGATGCTGCTGCAGTTGTCTTTTGTGGGCTCCTAGAGGCACCTGCTTGACCACTGTGTTAACAGACTGCTGGACCTTGATCTGATCCGGCATTGATTTTCTTACGCCTTTATGTCGACCTCCTGCAAAGTCCAATTCATTGTCGCAAAACCTCGAGGCCGGGCTGGAATATATACACCCCTGCCAGGCGGTCACAGCAGCAGCACATGCACAGACCCTGGGCGGCTCCATCCGCCCGCCTGCCACTGCGTCACCCACCGGCAAAGGGGCTTCCCAACCTGTGCTTCAAACCCGCTCCTTCTAGGTTTGCCAGGTTCCTCTTCGCCACCGGCGGGAGGTTTTTGGGGCGGAGCCTGGGGAGGGCGGGGTTTGGGGAGGGGAGGGACTTCAATGCCGTAGAGTCCAATTGCCAAAGCAGCCATTTTTCTCCAGGAGAACTGATCTCTATCGGCTGGAGATCAGTTGTAATAACAGAGCTCCAGCTCCTACCTGGAGGTTCTAAGTATACACACTATATAGTAGTAGAAAAGAGCAAGAGTCCAGTAACACCTTAAAGACTAACAAAAATATTTTCTGGTAGGGTGAGCTTTCGTGAGCCACAGCTCACTTCTTCAGATACAGCTAGAATGTGAATCCATCTGTCTTTAAGTAGAGAAGAGTGACAAGCATTAGTATGTAAATGTTAACAGTATGTACATGTGAATAGCAGGCGTGATGGGATTAGGTGCGGTCTGCAGAAGAGTCTGATGTCCAGGGGAGAGACGGGGGTGGAGAAATCAGCATTGGTCATGAGCCATGAATGCAAGGTCTTGATTCAGCCCAGGTAAATGCATTGTCTTTAGTTCGAATCTCAGCTGTAATTCCGCAGTTTCTCTTTCCAATCTCCCTTTGAAATTCCTTTGTAAGAGAACTGCTACTCTTAAATCTGCAACAGAATGTCCTGGAAGGCTGAAATGTTCTCCCACTGGTTTTTGAATATTGTGGTTTCTGATGTCAGACTTATGTCCATTTAATCTTTGTCTGGACTCGTGGCAAAGAAGCCCTGGGTCTGGAGAAGAGAGCTGCGGCTCACGAAAGCTCATCCCCTGCCAGAAAATATTCTTGTTAGCCTTTAAGGCGCTGCTGGACTCTTGCTCTCTTCTACTACTACTACTAACACGGCTACCCACTACGAATTACACACTATATAGGTGCTGGGAATGATAGTCACAATATCAGACAGCACCCTTGCACAATAATACTTCGATACAAATTAAATAATAAATCTTTTTAAAAAATATTTTATTGGTTTCTAATATTTAATATTCTAATATTAAATCATTATTTTCTAATCTCTAATTTATAATATTAAATTATAAAATTATAATTAAATAACAAATCTTAAAGGCCTGGAGGTTGGCAACCCTATCCTTCCCCCACACACACACACACCCACACACCCACACACCCACCGCGGGCGCAGGCGCAGTCGGAACGGCGCAGTCCAGCAACGAAGGGCAGGCCGCTCTCCTCCCCCCCGTGACGCCACGACGCCGGCGCGCTGACGTCGGCGTTGCCGGGGAACGCTGCGTCCTGCCTCCTCCTCCCCCCCCTCCCCCTGCAGCTCGCTGGCTCGCGAGCCGCGCTCGTCCCTCCTGGGTTCAGACCGGTGCCGGGAGGGAGCCTGACTGGGCCGGCAGAAGCAGCCGCGGCGCCGCCGCCATGGTGCTCGTCAAGGAATAGTGAGTGAGGGGGAGAAAGGAGGAGGAGGAGGAGGAGGAGGGGGGGGGTCTCCAGTTCCCCTTCTGCCCGCCTGAGGCGGAGGCTGTGGAGGGGGAAGGGGCCCGGGGGGCCGGGGGGGGGGCTGGCGGGCTTCCCCCCCCCTTCCTTCCCCGTCCCCCGTGAGGCGGCTGCGGCGCCTTGAGGGGACGGGGACCGAGCAGGCTGCTGCCGTGAAGGTCACGCTGCGGCTTGCCCGGCGTTCGCCGTCCGGGGGGCCTTCCCGCTTCGCGCCTCCGGCTCCTGCCCCCTGAGGCCGTTGCCGAGTTCTCACGGGGGGAGGAGCCCGGATCTGGCCCGGCTGGCCCGGCCTCCCCTCCGGCCCCGGGTCTGGCCCTTCCCCCAGGTCGCAAGATGGAATGGTAAGGAGTGTGGGTATCGAATATGCTGAAGGTAGATGTCAAAATAGTGGGACCTGCAACAAAATATAGGTGTGTATGGTGTATGCGTGTGTATATTATATTATAATGTGTGTGTGTATTATAATATAATATATATTCAAAACATAGATATCTGCTGGCTTACACAGTAGACATATTTTCAGTGTTTAACACACTTTCTGCTAGTATTTAGCACAATTTCTACTAGTATTTAACGATTTCTGCTAGTATTTAGCACACTTTCTGCTAGTAGTTAGCACAATTTCTACTAGTATATAACACAATTTCTACTAGTATATAACACAATTTCTGCTAGTATTTAGCACAAATTCTGCTAGTATTTAGCACAATTTCTACTAGTATATAACACAATTTCTGCTAGTATTTAGCACAATTTCTACTAGTATATAACAATTTCTGCTAGTATATAACACAATTTCTGCTACTTTTTAGCACAATTTCTACTAGTATATAAGACAATTTCGGCTAGTATTTAACACATTTCTGCTAGTATTTAGCACAATTTCTACTAGTATTTAGCACAATTTCTACTAGTATAGAACACAATTTCTACTAGTATAGAACACAATTTCTACTAGTATAGAACACAATTTCTACTAGTATATAAGACAATTTCGGCTAGTATTTAACACATTTCGGCTAGTATTTAACACAATTTCTACTAGTATTTAGCACAATTTCTACTAGTATAGAACACAATTTCTACTAGTATAGAACACAATTTCTACTAGTATTTAGCACAATTTCTGCTAGTATTTAGCACAAATTCTGCTAATGTCTACTGAGTGTGTGTGTGAAGTGCCGTCAAGTCGCAGCCGACTTATGGTGACCCCTTTTGGGGGGTTTTTCATGGCAAGAGACTAACAGAGGTGGTTTGCCAGCGTCTTCCTCTGCACAGCAACCCTGGTATCCCTTGGTGGTCTCCCATCCAAATACTAACCAGGGCTGACCCTGCTTAGCTTCTGAGATCTGACGAGATCAGGCTAGCCTGGGCCACCCAGGTCAGAGCAATATCTACTAGTATACTGTAAAAAACCAACAGTTATTTTTGCAGTATAAAGGCTCCCAATATCTAACACAGTTATGCAAAAAAGAAAATACAGAGTAAAGCCTAATAGTATGCAAATTCAAAAATAACCTCTGTGTTTTGAATATATGCACACATATATTTTATTATAGGTACTACTGTTTTGTTATTTATCTTCTTCACCCCCCCCCCCAGGTTGGCATTCGCTGCCTCCTGGTTCTCTGGTTTGCGGTGCTCTCTGTTACTCCTGGTAGTTGCCCTTGAGGCCACCAGTTCCTCTTTGGAAAAACCTGCTGCAGCTCAGCCCTGATGGGGGCTGTTGTGGAAGCTGCCCTGCCAGAAAGGAGGGCGAACCAGACAGACAGCAGTCCTTGAAGAGTTGTGTGGGGGGGCTTTCTTGAGACAGGAGTTCACTTTTTCAGATAAGATAGGAAAAACAAATTCCTCCACCTTGGGTTTGCAGAAGGGGAGGAGTTGAGCAAGGAGAGGCCAAGGAAGTAGGGGGAAACTGGTGAGGGGGGGAATCATCTGGCCAGCCTTCGGTGGGCCCTTGGGAATCCTCAGCCGTGGGCTGGCGGCAGTACTGTCTTGCATCTCGGTGCCCTCCAAGAGCAAATGTCACAGGGTAGCTTTCCTCTGAAAAACTCTCTGGAAATCTGAACATTTTTTTTACACTACAGATTCTCGGTTTTGCTATTTCTTTTCCGGACGATTTCCCCCAGAAACGCGCCCTGTTTTTGGTGCCGTTATGAATGTGAACCAAGGCTCCCTGTATGAAGTGATGTATAAACGTGTGTGTGTTCCAAAATAGATACATGCGCTGGTTTGTGTATCAGAAGAGTTTGGCTCCTTATTAGGAGCCTTTTTCCTGTTGATCTTGAACATGTCACTTTGCTTCGGGTGTTCTTTTGCTCAGTTCTGTTTATAACTTCATTTTTTCTGATCTGGGAAGAGAAGATTTGGTCCAGGGACAGGGCTGGGAAAAGTTTGCTTCTTCTTCAGTGACTGCACAGGGCAGCGAGCAGGGTGTTTTATAAAATAGACTCTGATGCTTTGGAAGCAATTCATGTTTGAATCAGTGTCCTTGTCACCCTCTTTTGAAGTGCTGAATAATTCCAGGCTGCTCATTGCTCTTCGTCCGGTTATCTTCCTGCGAGTTTGTGTAGTGGCAGTTTTGGAATGGGATTCATTCATGTAGTGTTCCTAGTTCTTATGTAATGTTAGCCATGGGGCTTAAGCCCGGGCTGATCCCTGCCCTGCTGGTATGGCTTGTGGTGGATGCTTGTGGGCTTAGTTTTGCATGTGGGGAGATCTTCAGAGAAGACGCTAGCATCTTCCAGGTGTACTTCTGTTTGTGAAACACAGAGGGCATTAGTTGCCCTCCAGGTGCCCTTTCCCCTGCTGGAGTCTGCTTCCCTGTAGTTTATTAGGCATGAACACATTATAAATTTTGCTGAATGCACATTTATTTATTTATTTATATTTGCCCTTTGGATTTCCCCCCTGTGATGCTACCGCCATAAAATACTAAGGTGATTAAGAGCGGTGGTTTGGAGTGGTTGAGTCTGATCTGGAGAACCGGGTTTGACTCCCCACTCCTCCACATGAGCGGAAGTCACTAATCTGGTGAACTGGATTCTTTTCTCCATTCCTCCACACGAAGCCAGCTGGGTGACCTTGGGCAAGTTACAGCTCCATTAGAGCTCTCTCAGCCCCACCTACCTCCCAAGGTGTCTGTTGTGGGGAAGGGAAGGCGATTGTAAGCCTGTTTGATTCTCCCTTAAGTGGTAGAGAAAGTCGGCATATAAAAACCAACTTTTCTTCTTACCAATGTACATGCCATCTGAACATCTTTAGGTTTGGCCCTGAGGTGTAGCTTTCTTTCAAGGATGTACTTTGGCGAGGTATTTTGCCTCGCTTCAGGGACGTTTTCTTTACATGCTGCTAAGCTCACTGGAGACATTTTCACTTACTGCTGTTTCTCTGAATCCTGCGAAATCCTTATTTTTGTTGTCATTCTATACCAACTTTGCTGTTTTGTGAATTCATTGGGGATGCTTGCCATTGGTGTTCTTTTTTGGTCAGCAAGAGAGTATCCTTGATATGTCTGGCCTTGAATTTTTTTCTTCGACTCTCCTAGAGAGCCAGCCCCAAAATTTAGAACCCAGGCTTGTTTATCAGCCTTCAGGGTTTTGGATTTTTATGACCATATTTTCTAGAAGTCGCTAGATATGAAACATTCCTGGGAAGCTTTAAGCTTCAATTCTTTACCATGGAAAATGGAAGTTTTTTGGGGGGGGAAGTTGAAATGTATACAGTATTTGCTTTCCTGTCAAACTCATTTTACTGCTTTAACAACATAAGTACATAATTTATAATACAAAGTTGTATTTGGCATATTTTATATGTATAATGCCTTGGTTTATATGCCCAAGACTTGTGAAAGAGCTGCAAACTGCTGCACCCTATGCTATCTTGCCACATGAACCTTAATTTTTGCCATTTGAAAGGCGGGGGGGAAACGTTGAGGGGAGAAAACAAACTCTATAATAAAGCAAGAGGCTATATTTTTTGGTACAAGCAGCCACACAGTCCTTTTAGGTAGGGCTACTGGCATATTTGGATATCAAGTTAAAGTTTCTAATTTTAGAACACCCTATTTCTTATTGGGGAGAATGTGCATTTCACTGAAGAAGTGGTTGTCTTTTTTCTTTTTTTTCAATATAGCCATTCAGACTATATCCTGGATGTTGAAAGAAGTCTGTTAATCAGTTACGTACAATTGCTATCTTTTGTTTTAATGACCACCTTATTGAAAGGTCTTTTGGCCATAAAATAAAGCATGTCACACTGAACTCTGTTATGCACATATTATAGCATGTTAATTGTTGCCAAAGTTATTCACATTTAAACAAATAAGATCATCTTGCATAACAATTTTCATACGGGATATTCATTACAAAGGGGAAAAATCGTAAGTTTGTTTCATTGCTCCCCCTCCCCATTTTTCAGTTCCCCCCAGGCCCTCACATCTCTAGAGAGTGCTACCACAAAGCCTAATCCTAAATGCTTCAGTTTCTCATAACTTCATTAAAGTTATGACAGTTGTGTTGCGGTGAAGTGATCCTGCTGGTTGTCACCACAACAGAAAAACCTAACCTCTAACTCTAACATAACTTCTCCCCAATTATGTTATTATTGTTTTTAAAAGTCCCATTTAATTGAATATTGGAGCCAGTATAGAACCTGCTAGTTAAGAAATGAATTAATCCCTGAAAGGTATAAAGTTAGCATATAGATAAGCAGTGGCCCGAATTACCGTACATGCACATGCATTTTCATATTATACCATGAAACATTCTGATGTGCAGCGATATAAGTTTTGTACTTCTAGTGAGGATTGCTGAGAGACGCTAAATGAATACTGGATGCCAGAAAGAAATGTCATGGTGACCTGTGCATCTGGGATTTGTCAAGCCTTTCTTTATGGGAGCAGGCAAGGTGTGTTTTAGTTAATGGGGTGTGTGCTCCCCTTTCTTGTATAGTTTTCCCCCCTGTGTATTGTTAGCCTCTTTGGGGCCCCATTGTGGAGCAAAGTGGAATATAAATTACGCTAAATAAATCAGTCCCTCGAGGAGCCCCTGCCCCTCCCCCATGGGGATTGTGAAACAAAGCCCAGTCCTCTCTTAATAGGTATGAGAAGTGACATGAGGGCATCATGCAGTTCAGGGCTTGACAAATCCCAGGTGCCAGGTCATCATGGTCTCTAGAAATTTGTGGCACCCGTTATTTTCAGCAATGATTTCATTGTATTGTCTTTCATCAATCTTTATTAAAAGTTAAAAGCTTATTTATTGTTTCACAACAGAATATGGTTTGTTGTGGGACATCAAAATACATGCGTGTGAAGTTCTTGCTTGTTTATATGGAAACTTAACTTTCCACAATTCAGTGGTAGTAGATGAATTCCTTACCTAAACAGCTGCTTTCTCTATTCATTTAAATGAAGCTTTTAAAAGCAGTAATTAAATTATAAAATATGGAAGGGTTACAGGTTAGCTCTCTGTTATGGTGATGACAGCCAGGGTTACCCCATTTTTATGTTTGTATTTACAATACTTTTGCCATAGAATTAATAAAACTGAGAGTTTGTGAAGCATTTTAGGATTAGATCGCAATATTTAGGAAATATGACCATAAATCACCAAACCTTGAATGAGACTGGCTCCTAAATTTTTGGGCTGCCTATTAGGTCCAAAGAAAATGTGTTGAGGCATGATGACATAGTTAAAGCCGAACCACCTGGGCTCTGATCCTCAGAGGGGACGTTGAGCTTCTGCTTATGTCTAAATTTCCCTGGCCACCAGGCCTTAGTGAATCTCCTCTTGTGTTCTGTTCTCTTGCAGTCGCGTCGTTTTGCCCATCTCAGTGGAGGAGGTAAGTTTGTTCCTGCTTCTTTCTTTTTAGGACTTGTACAAATTGTAGTCATGCTTAAACTTCTAGCCAGCACTGGAAGCGAAAGATGGAGGCTGGCGTGCATCTTCTCAAAGATAACAAAGGAAGTGGCAAAACTAAGTGTACTGTGGTCCCTCAATAGCTGTCTGGCCTATTTGCAGCCCATACTTGCATTGGAAAGAGTCTGTTTGGTCAAATGCAGGAAAAGGGACTTTGGGCACTTGGGGGTGGGGGTCTGTTGCCAGGTCACTAAGGGGTTCTTGATGACCTCATGAATGGCTGGGGCTCGCATTTGAAGGTTGAAATACCCTTGAAAGGGTCACAGACTCTTTCCTGGGCAGATGGTGAATTTTGCTCCATCTTCACAATTTGGTCATCCAACCAGCTAGTCCATATAGGGGACATTTCCTGTATGCATACAAAAGAAAGCAAACGGTCAAACTATACAAACTGTGTGACTGTCCCCTGGCTACTTTTCTAGAAACAAAATAGCTTTCTGGGATATTGAGTGCAGTAACTTTTTTTTCCTTTGGCTGTTTTTGTTTTCGAAATCTCTTCTGCGCACACCCAGCTACCTTACTTTTCTTGGATAAAAGCTTCAGATGTGTGATTTCGAAATTCCCGGGGCTGTTCCTCTCAGAGAGTATAAAGCAGCTGTGTCTGTATGTTATTGTTTTATGCATAAAGGGAATTGTGTGTAGCCTGGAATACTAGTAATACCACTTAGAATATATTATTAAGCTTTCATTGCTGAAGTGGTTCACATATTTAATGATTTAATTCTTACAACAGCCCTATAAATTAGGCCCGTATTACTGTTCTTGTATGTAGGGGGCTGAGGCTGAAAAAGAGTAGCTTGCCTAGTGGATTAGTAGCAGGGTTGCGATTTCAACATGGGACCTCCTAGATCAGGGGTGTCGAACTGAACTTACGAGGGCCGAATATGACATAAATGCCACTTGACTGGGCTGGGCCATGCCTTGCCAGCCCAGATTGAGAATTGGGTGGGAGGAAGGCTGCTTTGTCTGGGTCGCGGGCTGGATAAGAGCTCTCAGGGGGCCTGATCCAGCCTGTGGGCCTTACGTTTGACACCCCTGTCCTAGAGCATAGCCCATTCTCTTAACCAGTGTGCTCCACCTCACTCAGATGCACCCTAATCCTTCATGGTTATGCTGTATGCCGTGACTATGGATGATGTTATTTGCTGTGCTTTTATTGTAAGCTTCCTCAAGAACCAATTATGGATAGAGATATTTAAATAAAACCCAAACGCTTGCGTTTTCCTACCCCAACAGATGGCAGTTCCTGGAATGGAAAATCCCTTGACCCTTTTTTTGTAACAGTGAAAAACTGCTGTACGTATTGGGCTTCTTCTCGATCACTGTGTGCGCCGTTCTGGCTGTGAGGCAAGGCTGTGCCCTGAGACCAAAATGTTGAAAGGGAATAAAAGTCAAGCTAAATGCATAACATACACTGTTGGTTTTGTCAAGAGACAAAGGAACGAGAAGTCCTGCTGTGTTGGCTGAGTAATCTATTAGAAAGTGGGGTGGCATGCGCAAGAAGCCAGTATCGTGTCAGAGGGCATGGGGCAAACAGAAGCACAGCATTCCTGGCAGGTGCCCCTGCCAGCCAGCTGTTTTTTTTTTGGGGGGGGTTGCATCTTTCTGAAGGAACTTCTAACAGCATCAAAAACAAAGATACTTCAGCTGGTCTAAAGCTGCTCTGTATTTAGCAGTTGCCATTTTGTGATGGTTAGGGTTGCCAACCTCCAGGTGGTGGCTGGAGATCTCCTGGTATTACAACTGATCTCCAGGTGATAGAGGTCAGTTCCCCTGAAGAAAATAGCCGATTTGATCATTGGACTCTATGGCATAGAAGTCCCTCCCCTCTCCAAACCCAGCCCTCCTCAGGGTCCACCCCCAAAATCTCCAGGTAATTCCCAACCCGGAGCTGGCAACTCTAGCGATGGTCCACCGTTTGGTGCACCAGAAGAACCAGAATACCCTGGTATTACCTGTGGAAATTTGACATGTTATGAATACTGGGCAAGTGATAAAAAGAGGCACCTAAAGTAAATGTGCAGATTAATCCAAAGGGGTAAAATAAAATGGAGTTGTGTGAGCTACTGCCACAGAGGAAGACCTAACTTAAGGGAGTGCTGTGGGCAAGGTCTCGTGAGGAAACCCCTCCTCCTGTCTGAGTTACGTGAGCCTTATACTGGTTTCTTGATTCTGGAATCCAGAGTATAGTTCTGTTCTAACAAAGTGAAGGCACTGCTTAGAGCTGGTATGTGTTGGCTGAGGACTTGGTGGTGGATTATCTGTACCTGATTAACAACTCAGACCTTGGAAATCTTCAGTTGAAATGTGGCCTCAGTCACCATTTCACTCCATGGCTTTTAGCAAACCGCTGCTGCTAGAAACAATAAGCATTTCTTCATATGTTATCAGGAGTAGGAATCGTCCCATGGTGGCTGTCGGGCCCTTGAGTGACAAAGGAATGAAAGGATTGTGTAAGGAAGATGAGGAGATCTTTGTTGTGGAAAAATGTGGGGCACATACCCACGTTGCAGCTGCTGTTTTGGGGAATGGTTTCTGAAGAACTGAGTCAAATTGAGCTGATGAGAGATGGAATTCTAGGACTGCTAGGCAAATTGAAAACGGCTCCATCTCTGAGTACAGGTGGGATACACCTAAAAGTTCTTAATAAATGTAGATGTCTTGATATGCTGACCAGTATATGTAACTTGTCACTAAGACCAGGACTGGAAGGTAGCAAATGTCTCACTGATTTTTAAGAGGTCCAGAAAGGACCCAGGAACTTTCTGGCCAGTCTTTGAGCAGGTTAACAAGCATGTTAGATAAGGGGTGATACAGTAGACTCAATGTACTTAGACTTCCAAAAGGCTTTTTACAAGGTTCCTCACCCAAGCCTCCTGGGTAAGCTTAGTCATCAGGGGTTAAGAGGGCCGGATCCTCTTATGAATGAAAATTGATTAAAGGACAAGAAGCAGAGAGTAGAAAGAAACACACAGTTTTAGCAATGGAGGGATCTAAGAAGTGAGGTCCCACAAGGACTGATATTGGGAGTAGTGTTATTTAATTTGTTCATGAATAATCTGGAGTTGGGGATGAGCAGTGCAGCTGCTGAGGTTGTAGATGATAACAGTTGTTCAGGATGGTGAAAACCAAGGCAGCTCATGAAGAGCTCCAGGAGGATCTCTGTACATTGGGTGAGTGGCCATCAACATGGCAAGTGAAGTTCAATGTAGGGAAGCGCAAGATGATGCACATTGGAACAAAAAAATTTCTGACTTTCAGAACAGACTGATGAGGTCTGAACTGGCTGAGACTGAAAGGGAAAGAGATCTTGAATCTGTAGCAGATAGCTTGATGGAAATGGCTTTAAAAGGAGTTATATAAAGCCTAATCATTAAAAAGAATAGATATGTATAGTTACTAACTTTCCAACATTTTTGATGATCAAAACCATTGTTAATGACCAGTAATTAACCAGACGCGTTTCGGCCTGTATGGCCTTCTTCAGTGATCATACATACAATTACAAATATTATAAACACACATCCAGAAAGCCATATTAAAGGTGTATTATAAAGCAATAATCTTATATAATGTGTGGCCTGTTGTCACTTATTGTTGTACACCATGGATATTTCACCATTGGAATTGGCTCACACAGAAGTCTTGTAATGTATCTTAATGTTGTATGGATGTGTATCCCATCAACCAGTGATAAAGCTTTATTTGTAATTGTATATATGACGTCTGGTTACTTACTGGTCATCAACAATGGTTTTTATCATTAACAATGTTGGAAAGTTAGTAACTATACATATCTATTCTTTTTAATGATGAGGCTTTATATAAGGCCATATGTTTTTATTTCTGTGTACAGCATATATTAAGATTATAATTTCGTTATAATTTTTAGCTCAACTTTAAGGTTCTTGCTTTAGTTCTGGTTCAGTTTCTTCCCCTCCCCCACTTTTCCCTTTTTGTTGGTTCGATTAAAAAGGGATTAGACAGATTCGTGGAGGGATAGGTCCATCAATGGCTAATAGCCATGGTGAGTAAAGGAAACCTTTATATTCAGAGGCAGTAAGCCTCTCACTACCAGTCCTAGGAGGCAACATCAGGGGACTGCTTTGGTCCCTATACCCTGTGTGTTAGCACTCCAGAGTACTGATTGGCTGTGTGAGACAAGATAACTAGCTGGTATACTGGTCTGATCCAGCAGGGCTCTTCTTATGTTCACTCTCTATCAGTACCTCGTGTGTTGAAATGTCATCGACTGGGTGGGAGGGGAGGGATAAGAAATCCTGGTGATGGGGAAGTGTGGGTATTTTGTTCTTGCACGCCCAGATCTTCCCTTCAGGGTACTATAAGCTGGGGGGGAGGATTTCCTCTCCCCCCATTTCCCTGTCAGTGTTTGTGCTTCCTTGAGTGTGTTCGGTTCTCCCCAAACTGTGTTTGAGGTTTTTTTTCCCTTTCAGTTAACTCAGTCACAATTTTCTGCATGCTTGGGGAGTTCGTTGTAAGTGGGTGGGACTGCCTTTGTTACATTAATGACTGCAATGATTCTCCTACTTTACCATCGAATATAGAGGTGCCTGACAATCTTACAAAGTTTTTGCAATGAAAACTGTGTAGAAGAGCCAGTGTGGTATACTAGCTTGTGTTGGACCTGGTTCTGGAAAATCCAGATCTCCATTCTATTGTCTTACTGCCAATCTAACCCTGGGTCAGTCACCAATGAGAACTTCCATGCCAAGAGGCAGTAAACCTCTGGATACCAGTGGTGATATCAGGGTGGCTTCTGTGCCCTATTAGCCTTGTAGAGGCGCTGGCAGGATCCAGCAGAGCACCTCTTGTTGTACTGACACTCTCTACTGCACAGGCTTGTGGTGAGGATAAAATGGAAAAGGGAGAACCATGTGTGCCGGTCACCCTGAGCTCTTTGTAGGATGGAAAAAATCACTAGACAGAGAATGTACATCAGCTGCTCTGGGCACTTAAGAGAAAACGTTGCATTCTGACATTTAGCAGTTCACAGCGAAGAAGTCTATACAAGGGCTGAAACGGCCTTCCTCTTAGTGTCCGTGTTCCTTTCTGATGCTGCCAGCATGGTGTAGTGGTTAAGAGCGGTGGTTTGGAGTGGTGGACTCTGATCTGGAGAACTGGGTTTGCTTCCCCACTCCACGTAAGCGGCAGAGGCTAATCTGGTGAACTGGGTTTGTTTCCCCACTCCTCCATTTGAAGCCAGCTGGGTGACCTTGGGCTAGTCACACTCTCTCAGCCCCACCTTCCTCACAGGGTGTCTGTTGTGGGGAGGGGAAGGGAAGGTGATTGTAAGCAGGTTTGAATCTCCTTAAGTGGTAGAGAAAGTCAGAATATAATAACCAACTCTTCTTCTTCTGCCCTGTTATGCAGAAAGAACAGAATGTTGTATGCATTTGCAGCTCATCTTCAGAGGAGAAGGGAGGCTCTTGCCTACCCCTGGTGTCTGAGCATCCTAGCATTTATTAGTCCTCTGGATAAAGGACTTGGGCAACTCTTGGAATTTGCCTGTGGCTTTGTGTAGGATGGGTTGTAGCTGGAGGGCTGCTTGTCTGCCTCCTTAGAGAAGAAGAGTTGGTTTTTGTACCCTGCTTTTCTCTTTAAAGAGTCTCAAAGTGTCTTACAATTGCCGTCCCCTCCCCACCACAGACACCTTGTGAGGTAGGTGGGGCTGAGAGTTTGGAGACAACTGTGAATAGGCCAAGGTCACCCAGCAGGCTTCATGTGGAGGAGTGGGGAATCAAACCCAGTTCTCTAGATTTGAGTCCACTGCTCTTAACCACTATGCCACACTGGCTCTAGAGGATGCTAATTGCCGTTGGTCAGTCTACCATGTGAAGAAGCCCCCTTTGAGGTTTTCACTCCTGTGTCTGGGCTTAGGAAAACCTGTGCCCCCGGTTTTATTTCAATAGCTGAACGAAGCAGAGAACCTTGAAAGGGCCTTTCAGATACAGGTGTGGAGTGTGAGTCACAACCAGAGGACATTGATTCGAGGAAGTAGTCCTGATCACGAATGGGTGATCCCTCCCTTTAGCCTTCCTGAACCAAGTAAGGAACATCTGAGAGGGAGAAAAAAAAATTGAGCAGTTGGATTGGGTTTGGCATGAGGCTGTCGGTTACCGGCAGTGTTTCTCCCAGTCCCTCCACCTCCTCAAAACCAATCCTTTCCGTAGTTTGTGCAAATATATCCATTTTTTGCATTATGTTTTCCAGTTGCAGCATTTGGATTTAGTAGCGGATGGTGTGTTCTCCCTGTTCTGTGTTTTCATTCATGAGAGTGAAGATAGGGCGAGTTGCTATAAGGGGGAGGACGGACAGTAATAGGCTTATTATCAAGAGGGGAATTTAAGGCTTAGCTTTAGAGCTCCCCTCCCTCCAATTCTTTGGTCACAGTCAGCTTCAGCAGCATACATGTTTGTGTCTTGTGTGGGCATGTGCCCACATGCTCCGTGATGCTGTTTGTGCTCACTCTGTGCCTTCCCTGCCCCCGTCTTCCTGTGAGATGACGGAATTGCAGAATTCTGCGTAATGAGCTGTTCCTCAACAGCTTGGCTGCATCGGATCCTGAGCTACTCAGGTGGTGATACTTGATTGGGAAGTCTGTATGCCAAATAATTGCACTAGGAAGGGAGAATGCTTTTTTATAGGGGAGATGGTACCTCTGATTCCAGATCTGAAACTGAAGAAGTAAAGCATAGATGCCGTCCTCTGTGTTCATCGGCCCGGTACATTTTATGCTGCACCGGAAGGTGCTGCAAACAGAGGACAAACATGCTCAAACCATTGCTCTGCCTGAAGAGCACACAGTGCTGTCGGGTGAATTGCACTAAGCTGCATTCTTCGCAGGAAGGCAACACCTTCTTTTCTGGAATTGGGGCCTATTGTCTCCTTGTGTATTTCCTCCACAGTGCCCACCCCCAGGAAATACTCTTATTTAACATACCAGTTTATTGGGTCCTGCCTCCTTGTTCCTGTGGGATAAGGGGATCTGAAATAACAGAGAAGATTATTAAACAGTGGAGACGGCAGCCTGATTCTCTTATGCTCTAGTTCTAACTTGTGTAGGAAGAGCGTGAATGAACAGAGAGGTAGTGTTGGTCACACATTATTCTATATTCCCAGGAGACCCATCTGGGAGATCTCCCTGAGAGTGGACAGAGCAATGAAATCTGTGCCAGCCATCACACTCTCTTTCTACTGCTTGGTTATGGTAGTCGTTCTTCCACAGAAGGATTTACATAATTCTTGCGCTGGGAAGCTCGTATCTGTTCTGTTGTGCACAGGATGAATGGCCTAGTTTTGGTTGGAGGCGGAGGGAGGGCAGCGTGTCACTGCAATCTATGAGCTTTTGGTTCTGCCCTGGACAGAGTGGATAATGAAAAGGACTGAGACCTTTCTTTAAGCATGAGCCAGAAACGACTGCTTAACCTCCCGAGTGCGTACAAAAGGTGGTGAATCTGTGGACCTTATGCCTCATTCTGGGTGTTTCCCGGGAAGAAGGCTGTGTTAGCTGGATAGCTTTCAAATCTGCTGCTCTTGCTTTGTTACTGAGCTGTGTTGAGAGGGGGAAGCCACCACAAAGCAGGACCTGCTGAAGGAACATGTTGTGGCACTTTGCACTTGCTCCTCTGACGGGATTTATGATGTCTCTTGCTGGCTCTTTCTACCTAAGCTCTGAGGCTTACTGCGTTAGAGCAGTACTTTGGAAAAACAACTCTTCCTTGTTTGCTAAAAATGGCAAAGCATGGGCCCCGCTTGATGATCAGTCACAGTGTGGCTCGACAGTCGTGAACAGACTGCCTGCTGCTGCTGAACCAGTGTAGACCTTGTTCTTGGATCTGCTCTGCGTTGAAGTCTGTGTATACGTTTTTGAATGGGAACTGAAATGTGGAAACTGATGTCTTCCCCTACTAAAGCTTTGACAGGAGGTCCCAAGTAGAACAAAGGCCACTCAAATAGAAAATATGTTTTAATTCAGACTTTGTCATTTTTGCCATCAAGTTGCAGCTGACTTCGGGCAACCCCGTAGGGTTTTCAAGGAAAGAGACGTTCAGAGGCGGTTTGCCATTGCCTGCCTCCGTGTGGGCTGAGACAGTTCAGAGAGAACTGTGACTGGCCCAAGGTCACCCAGCAGGCTTCATGTGGAGGAGTGGGGAATCGAACCCGCTTCTCCAGATTAGAGTCCACCGCTCTTAACACTACACCGTGCCAGCTCTCTTTAGGACTTCTGCTGTCCTGTTTTTATCCTGCTCTTCCTCTGAGGTGTGCAGGGTAGAATACATGGTTCTCTCCTCTCCCATCTTCTCAAGAGACCTGTCGGGCTAATGCAGCATGACTTGCCCAGGGTCTAGTCCAGTGCTTTAACCATGACACCACACTGGTTCTGGTTTGTTGCTTTCCTCTTGCTCACCTAACGTTTCTAGGTAGAGAGGTGGGTTCTGTTGTTTAGCAAGGCTGGGCTAACTAGTATGTTATGTACACTAGACATTTAGACTAGTATGTTATGTAGAGAGCCAGCATGGTGGTGTGGTTAAGAGCGGTGGTTTGGAGCGATGGACTCTGATCTGGAGAACCGGGTTTGATTCCCCGCTCCACCACATGAGCAGTGGAGTCTAATCTGGTGAACTGGATTTGTTTCCCCACTCCTACACACGAAGCCACATGGGTGACCTTGGGCAAGTTACAGCTCTGTTATTGCTCTCTCAGCCCCACCTACCTCACAGGGTGTCTTTTGTGGGGAGGGGAAGGGAAAGTGATTATAAGCCAGTTTGAGTCTCCCTTAAGTAGTAGAGAAACTCGGCATATAAAAACCAACTCCTCTTCTTCTTCTCCTTGCCAAAAAGCCAAGGGTGCATCTGTCCACTTTTCCACATGTAGAGAAATACCTCTAGTTAGGAGGCACACAGTTATGTTCTGTATAGTAAAGATCTTTAAAGTTGGGCAGGATTAAAAAAACAACCCTTTTTCAATTGCTGGAACTTTGTTGGGTTACAACCTGTAGGCTGTGCTGTCCAGATTCTTCTTTCACTGTGGAGGTGCGAAAGCTGCCTGGCTGGGTGCTGCGACTGCATTAGGCCCAGTGCTTTCCTGCCTTACCTCTCTGCCCACTAACTTGCGCATTCTGCAGTAACATTGTGATTTGACTCCTCCTCCAGTACCAAGTGGGGCAGCTGTACTCTGTGGCAGAAGCCAGCAAAAATGAAACAGGTGGAGGAGAAGGGGTTGAAGTCCTGGTGAACGAACCCTATGAGCGTGATGGAGAACGTGGCCAGTATACGCACAAGATTTACCACTTGCAGAGGTACGTGGTAGAGAGGAGTTGAAGGCTAGGGGCAAAGGTGCTCCAGGGTTTAGGAAAAACCCTTGGCCAAGAATGTACCCAATATTGTCTTGCTTGGTGTTCTTGGGGCAGGGTGTAGCCTATTTGTATTTAGTCTTCTTGGCTTACAGGTCTTCGAGGGTAATGGGAGAAGAGAAGTATTTGGCCCCAGTATAAGTGATGCCTTATTTTCAGAGAGTTAGGAAGAACCTTCTTGGGACTTTGCCCATCCTTCCAGAGGGATAGCTCTTAAAACTTTTATTCAAAGTCCTGGGCTCTCTTGCCATCTGCAACGGGCACTTCATGCCTAGGAGGCTGTCTGGGTCCAAATGTTTCTCCAGTCTGGTCTTGAGCACTTCCATGAACACATGAAGCTGCCTTATACTGAATCAGACCCTTGGTCCATCAAAGTCAGTATTGTCTACTCAGACCGACAGCGGTTCTTCAGGGTCTCAGGCAGAGGTCTTTCACATCACCTGCTTGCCCAGTCCCTTTAACTGGAGATGCCGGGGATTGAACCTGGGACCTTCTGCATGCCAGGCAGAGGCTCTACCACTTAGCCACAGCCCCCCTCTGAAGAAGATTCCTGCACACTGCAGCCTACTGAAGTGCTCCAGCTGCAGGAAAGTTCTTCCTAACATTCAACTGAAAACATTTCCTGTCTTAGCTACATTTTTCATTTATGATGCTCCTCTCTGCAGTAGAGAGTAACTGATCCCCATTCTGCTTTGCTGTCTCTGGATGGAGCAGGGTGGATGCTCTGGGCCGTGGCCTTGTAGTCAGTGGCAAGTCCAGTGGAACTGGCTTATTCAAACTGCAGTGGTAGATTTGTAAGTGCTCCCGGAGAAGACTACATGCCCGACCTGGGCAAGGAGCCAGCCTAGGATTAGTTGCTTGAGTGACTAGGTTCTCCCAAGTCCGCTAGAGCTCCGGGGCACCTCTGGGTTTAACCTTCCAGGCTCGGGTTGGGTCTGAGTCGTAAGCAGCATCCCGTATCGTATGCCTCTGCCCTCGACTTGGCGTGATCCTTTTAGGGTATTGCTTAATCCTCTGTATTAACAGTGTGGGAGGAAGAAGGCATTTTCCATGGAAAACACTTGCCAGCTGGTGTCCTTGTTCTATTGTAGAAAGATAAGTGGTCCCAAAGCACTAGAGCCTGTCATTCCAGAGTGTGTGTGTGTGTGTGTGTGTGCATACTCCAACGGCATCCAGTTGAAACTGACATCTCTCTTGTTTTTTGTCCCTGCAGCAAAGTTCCCCCTTTTGTGAAAATGGTGGCCCCAGAGGGAGCCCTGAATATCCACGAGAAAGCATGGAATGCATACCCTTATTGCCGAACGGGTGAGTACTGGTGGAAGAGATGCAAGGGTGCTTTTTGGGAGCTTTGTAGCCTCTGTGTCCAAATTTAAAGCAATACTAGACTTTGGGAGTGATCTCCTGTCTCATTCGATGTCACTTCTGCACACTCTGCAAGTTATAAGAGTTTTTTGCAATGTAAACTTCGCACATCGTATTTTTCTCTTCTGTGTATGATGGATGAAGGTCAGTTCTTTTGTGTTTTTGGCACCTAGAGTCATAGAGTTGGAAGGGACCACCAGGGTCATCTAGTCCAACCCCCTGCACAATGCAGGAATTCACAACTACCTCCCCCCCCACACCCCCAGTGACCCATACTCCATGCCCAGAAGATGGCCAAGGTGCCCTCCCTCTCGAGATCTGCCTAAGGTCATGGAATCAGCTTTGCTGACAAATGGCCATCTCGCCTCTTCTTAAAAACCTCCAGGGAAGGAGAGCTTACCACTTCCCAAGGAAGCCTGTTCCACTGAGGAACCGCTCTAAGTGTTAGAAAATTCTTCCTAATGTCTAGACGGAAACTCTTTTGATTTGATTTCAACCTGTTGGTTCTGGTCCAACCTTCTGGAGCAACAGAAAACAACTCGTCACCCTCTTCTATATGACAACCCTTCAAGTACTTGAAGATGGTTATCATATCACCTCTCAGTCTTCTCCTCTTCAGGCTAAACATACCCAGCTCTTTCAACCTTTCCTCATAGGACGGTCTCCAGAAGTCATTGGGTGTCTCCATGCAAAGTTGTACATTGGTTGCTTATATAAATGCTTGTCATGTTTCTATACTACCCATATCAGTTTATCCTTTCAAGGATGCTTCATATTAAGCATGGTATGAAGCCAAGCCTTCTCTTTGTTGGGTTAGCAGCTGGCATCAGAGTAGCTTGATTCTAAATTGGCACTGTGTGGTTTGGGCGCCCTTCCTGTTTGAGTGCTTGCGCACCAAGAGAGCTATGGAATCTTTTAGCCTTTTTAAAGGGATACAGAAGGAAAAACAGAGAAAGGGAAAAAGTAAAGGTATCCAAGATACAATTGGAAAAGAAAAAATTCAAAAGCAAATCGAGCAGATTACATTACCCTACTTTTCAGCAACATTTTGCAGTTGAATAATTACCCAGATTATAAAGTGAAAAAGAAAAAAATATTCGGGTGGGTGGAACATATAATATACCGGTAGTTGAAAAATAATCACCCTTTATGTCTATCAAACATATTTAGTGTCTTAACAAGCAGAATAACTGTCTAGATCTAAAGTTAATCTTTTAGCCTTGAGATAAAAGAGCCACCTGTCGGGCAGTGGATGCGAGAACATATTACATTCTCATTGACTTCCCTACAGTGTGAGCTTCTGCCTGCAGTGAGGCTGGAGCACAAGGCACCTTTCTGCTCGCTGGCACTGGGCAGAACATTTGTCTTCGCAGCACTTGGGGAATCGCATGGCCATGGGGCATTAAAAGTGCTTGGCCCAGCTGTCTGGGTGCGAATCACTTCCTTATGTCAGGCTTACCGCATTAACACTTCGCTTTGGAAAGGGGGCCTCTGCCAAGGGCACCGCTAGGGCATGGCTGGTCTTTCCCAGATGCCTTTTCCTTGACACACAGGCAGGCTTTTCTCTGAACGTGGGCTGGGAGGTGAACTTCTTTCAAGCCTGAGAGTGTAGCAGGGAATGACTAAATATGGCCCACCTTCAGAGCCGTCTCTAATATCTTTTGACCATCAAGCATTGACTCCCTTGGCATCCGTGGCGGCTTTATAAAATTGGTGTTCTTTGCAGCCAGGAGCCCAGGCAGGCGTGTATAATTGCAGCTCCCTTTTTATACTAGGCGTACCATACTAGGATTTCCCTTATATTGGAACAATACCAGAGTTTCATTTTAAAATTCTTCTTTTGTTTACTGCCAACTTCTAAGAAGGGAAAGGAGGCCCTGGATTGCCTCTTTGTGAACTCAAATGTCCCAATCGAGCAAAGAAGCAATAATAATTGTTTCTTTGCTTGCTTGGGACGTTTGAGTTAAGAAAGACCCCCGCCCCCCCGAGGAAGCAAGTTCCCCCTGAGAAAGCGTATGTGAAACACGTAGGGGCAATTTAAATACTTTCCCCTTGCACCAGTTGCTGGTTTTTGTCTTCATTTGGTTTGGTGTGGCCCTCTTTTCTTTTTGCCTCTTTGTGCCCATTCTGCCCTGCTGGCAGCTGGGCAGTTTGGATTTGGCTGCAGGCTCACTCTGACCTCTGAGCCTCCCTTTCTTGCCTCTTAGAAGTTCTGGGACTGTGTGTGAAAGGGAGTGAGCAGTGTGAGAGATCTTCTCCTTCACACTACTTCCTGGGGAAGGAGCCCCACTGGGATGTACTGCCATATAGTCTACCCTCTGAAGACGCCATTTCCTTCAGGGGAACTGATCTCTGTGGTCTGGAGATGGCTTGTAATTCTGGGAGAACTCCAGACCCCTCCTAGAGGTTCACAGTATATTCCACAATATTAGTGTTGCAAAATTATATTTAATAGATAGACATTAACCTCACGTCTGCATAACAACAAACTAATAAAGTAAACTTACTAACACCCAATACGCCACAACATGTGAATACATATCAATACAGATATCAAAGTATAAAGAATTGCAGTTCTGTAACGACAGGACTAAAATCCACAGTTCTGCAGGGGGTGCGTGAAGATCCAGGAGAGAACCCAACTCATTGCACAGTTATTCTCCTGAGGCATGTCAAGACAAATTGTCATGAGTCTAGACAGTTCACCATGAGGAGAGCAATTTCATTCCATCGCTTGCCCGAATCTGTGTGTCCAGTTAACAATTTTGTGTTGTTTGCGCGTTCCCTTTCTCTCGTGGTGTCTTGACATGCCTCAGGAGAATTAACTGCAACGAGCTGATGAAGCTAATCGAAATGTGATGTGACTAGTTTCACGTACTCTCCTCTTGATTCTACTTACCTTCGGGTTCTCTCCTGGATCTTCACGCACCCCCTACCGAACGGTGGATTTTAGTCCTGTTCATGGACCTTTAAATTGCCCTGTCGGGTGCACAACGCAACTCTTAATGAGGCTTACGCCCATGGATTGTAGCTGCGTCGTTACAGAATTGCAATTCTTTATACCTTGATATCTGTATTGATATGTATTCACGTGTTGTGGCTTATTGGGTATTAGTAAGTTTACTTTATTATTATGCAGACATGAAGTTAATGTCTGTCTATTAAATATAATTTTGCAACACTAATATTGTGGAATATATTGTGAGCCTACGTGCTGCCCATTTCCGTGTGTGTGTGTGTGTGTGTGTGTGTGTGTGTGTAAAGTGCCGTCAAGTCGCAGTCGACTTATGGCGACCCCTTTTTGGGGTTTTCATGGCAAGAGACTAACAGAGGTGGTTTGCCAATGTTTTCCTCTGCACAGCAACCCTGGTATTCCTTGGTGGTCTCCCATCCAAATACTAACCAGGGCCGACCCAGCTTAGCTTCTGAGATCTGACAAGATCAGGCTAGCCTGGGCCATCCAGGTCAGGGCGCCCATTTCCTTAAGGTATCCTATATCTGGCGCAGGTTATTGTAATTGTTGCTTAACCCTCCTAGAGGTTGGCAGCCCTACCCACAGTAATGCACACAGTATCCTTCCCGATGTTTCTGTGTAGAAATGGCCAGTGATCCTGGAGGGGTTTTGGGGGTTTTTTTTTGCCATCTTCTGGGCATAGAGTAGGGGTGTGGGGGGTTAGTTGTGAATTTCCTGCATTGGGCAGGAGGTTGGACTAGATGACCTTGGTGGTCCCAACTCTATGATTCTATGAGAAAAAAGAAAGGGAACAAAAAAGAGAAGGGAGAATGAAACTACCCACACATAGGCTGACCTGGCCGCCCTCTTCAAAAGGCGAGGTTAATCCTGCAAAAATAGCCCTGCGAGCAGAGCTCTGACACATCGTTTTGGAGCACTGTCTTCAGCCCTTCTAGTTTTGACTTCTCGTTTTAAGAATGGAAATAATGGAGGTGGCTGGTGCGAGCTGCGGCTATCACCCAATCTTTCATGGCTTTGCTCATGAATAATTGAGCCCGGCTACTGGCAGGGTCTGGTTACTGGCAGCAGGCTATAGAGCAAGGGCACCAGATCCGGTTACCGCACGCTGGGACGAGGAGGGCTGCAGCGCCTATGAGCCACCCTCTTTTCCTGGGCAGCAGCGGCGAGGGATTGGCGAACAGCGGTCAGCTGATCCCGCTTGTTCCATCTTATCTGGGCAGCTCGTGTCGACGGGGCAAATGGCAGCCGTGCAGAACTCTCAAGGCTGCCCAGAGGTTGCCCCTCTTAAGGTTCCTGTTTGGGAAACAGGCCGCCTGGATTTCATGGGGCTTAAATTTTTAAAAAGGTTCAGGCAATCCATAGTGGTAGGTCGAAGATGCTCGTGTGTTCTGGGATTAGCTGTGTCCCAGTCGTGCATGCATTTAGCTAGGACCACAGAGCGGTTAAAGGGCTGTCACGAGACCCCCACTGGTGGGGCATGGCCTCCTCCCCCCAGAGGCAGGGCATGGGTCGCAGAAAGGACAAATGAATGTCTTTGACCTGTGCCATTTCATGCAAGGTCGCAATCTTGGGAAGAGTCTAATCTTCCTTCCTAAAGAAACTGGCACCAACAGGGCATGTGTTCCATGTAAAACAGTGGTTCCCAAACTTTTCGGGCCACCGCCCCCTTGCTTCTATAAACTCAACCCCAGTGCCCCCTACCCTATCCTATAAAAAGCATTATTCAAAATAGGGGTTTGCATGACGCACTAAAGAAGATAATAACAATAATATTTCAAAACAGTAACAAACAATTGCACATCTATTCAAAATTAAAACTTTTTAGTTGACATTTATTCAACAAAACTGATGAACTTGATCCAGTGACACCAGCTTTTCAAAGTCTGGGTAAAAAATTCTGATAGTTTCTACCAAATTTGCCAGCAAGGTGCCATAGCTTGATCTATTCTAAATTAATGAACAACACAGTTGAATGGGCCCACCTCTGGCACACACACACACATACCCTGCTGCCCCTTTGCCTCTTAGTCCCCCCTAGGTAATCCCACCGCCCACCAGGGGGTGGTACTGCCCTCTTTGGGAACCACTGATATAGAAGATGCCTCTTCAGGGTCTGTGGGGACCAAACAGCCAGGCCCCTGAGCAGAGTGACGAATGCAGTGCCGGGCAGGGGGGGGCAAGATTAGCTTTTACAAACAGACTGTAATCAGGGCTTTGGGTAGCGGTAGGTGCTTTGGGGAAGAGAAAAGGATTTGGTCATGGAGGAGGTGTATTCTGAGCAGCAGAAGCTCTTGTCCTGCTCTTGGGTTGGATTACTGTGGGCAGAGCGCTTGTCCCTTTTTGCGGCTGCGTTTGGCCATAGGAAAGACTTCACCTGGACACTTGAGAGTTGGGACCTGGTTGATGCCACTGTCTTTGGGTGAGGGATGCTGCTGCATCTCTGAATGCCTTCTCTCTCTTATTAAAACTGTATTTTTCTTTCCATGTACCGACTTTTGGAGCAGTTATTACAGTAAGTATGGTTTTTAGTGATTTCCTTGGGCGTGCGTGCTTGTGTGTGTGTGTGTTTAAAGTGTTTACCTTTGGCTGGAGGCTGCTGGGGACACATTTTTCTCAGCTGGATTTGGCATAAGCTGCTGCTGTGGTTTCTGTGGTGAATGACTTCAGGTAATTGTAACTGATTACAAGCATCCATTTCTCACCTCTGAAAGGGGCAATGAGCTTAGACTTATATGGAGATTCTGTGCTCTTTTAATTACAATAGATTTCTTTTTAACCAAAGAAGAAAGCAAACCTCCATCAGTAATCTCCAGCTCTGGTTCCCTTCTCTCTGCAGGCAAGTTTTTCTGGCCACTCCAGAGTTTGCTGTGCCTTGTCCCAATTGGTCATTGAAGCCTCTTCTTCTCCCTCTCCCACATCCAGTGCACGTACACTTTGCTCTGAGCTGCTCAGGAGAAAGGCAGGCACATAAATATTTTAAATACATTTTCTCCCATCGCTTATGATAGCTTCCAGTGCAGGTGTCCTGGCTAGGGTATTTCTGTAAGAAACTGCGTACATGCACCTCTGTATGCACGGTGTGTTAAGAAAACATGGCAGCCAGGTGTGGGATGCCAGTAGTCCTATTGCAAAGGAATATTTCAGGGTAGAGAACGACACCCTCCAAATAAGCTTGTAATTTTCCTGTGATCCAGAGACCTTCACCTATCAGAGCCAGCGTGGTGTAGTGGTTAAGAGCGGTGGTTTGGAGCAGTGGACTCTGATCTGGAGAACCGGCTTGATTCCCCACTCCTCCACTGAGCGGCGGAGGCTAATCTGGTGAACTGGAATTTTTTCGCCACTCTTACACAGGAAGCCAGCTGGGTGACCTTGGGCTAGTCACTCTTCCTCAGCCCACCTACCTCACAGGGTGTCTGTTGTGGAGAGAGGAAGGGAAGGTTATTATAAGCCAGGTTGAGTCTCCCTTAAGTGATAGAGAAAGTCGGCATATAAAAACCCACTCTCTTCTTCAGATGTTACTAGGTTACAGGGACCAGTAATGTGATTTGGTATAAGGTAACCATATATGGCAGCCTGACCCTTTACCTGACTACTCATGGCTGTCTAAACTGAGGGAGGGCTGTTGCTTCCTTGGGGTGGTCCTCTTTGTATTTCAGTTACAATGACCAACTTGTGCACCATTTCAGTATTAAAACCTTGGTGTTCCTGTGCCTTTCTGCCAAATAACAGGCTTTATAGAAATGTTCTTAAGGACCTGGAATCCCACTGTCAGCTAAGGTTGCCAACCTCTAGGTACTAGCTGGAGTTCTCCTGCTATGACAACTGATCTCCAGCCAATAGAGATCAGTTCGCCTGGAGAAAATGGCCGCTTGGACAATTGGACTCTATGGCATTGAAGTCCCTCCCCTCCCTAAACCCCGCCCTCCTCAGGCTCTGCCCCAAAAGCCTCCCGCCAATGGGGAAAAGGGACCTGGCAACCCTACTGTCAACAGAACGTGGGAACATCTAGCATTTGTGCAAGTGTATTGTATAGTGCCCTAAACACACATGACACTTTGCAGAGTTTCAGAAGCAAAAATGGACTGGTCTCTGTCCCGGGGAGCTTGCCATCTACTTCCTAACGATGGGAAAGAAGAAGGGGGCAAGGGATGCACATGTTATCTCAGCTGTTGTCAAATTAGGCTACCAACCAATCTATATTCTGATATGCATGTCTTAGTTCCCCGGCAGGTAACTGGATCTTCTTTTTCGCAGAACGAGTACATGAAAGACGACTTTTTGATCAAAATTGAAACCTGGCACAAAGCAGACCTCGGGACACAGGAGAATGTAAGTGTCGTTGGCAGGAGACTGCTGTGGGGTCTGTCTTGGAGGCTGAGACTGAACTGTATGTGGCTGCAGGGGAACTTCTTTGCCAAAGATTGCCCTGAAGTGGCTTCTGCAGCAAATATTATAATAATAAAACGTGTTTTTGTGCAGCTCTCTTAATCCCTGTGTTGACTTGTTCTGGCAGCTGCCCCGTGAGAAACGCTGCTGGAATTCTTAGTTTGCACACAACGCAAAACAAACTTAGTCTATCGCTGGGTGGGTGCTGAAGCCCAAATGTAATTCTTCCTCTGGTGCAGGAACTTGGCATAGCAGCTGGTTTTCACAGTAGACGAGGTGTTGGAGCCTCGTGCTCCCTGGCACGGCCTCTGCTGTACTAGAACTTGTTTTTCAAAAGCATCAAGTTAACATTTGAGAGGCAGCGCAGGACAGCCATTGGAGCTTTCTGTGATGTGGTCTTCTGCGATGCGGCCAGCGTGGTGTGGTGGTTAGGAGCGGTGGTTAAGAGCGGTGGACTCTAATCTTGAGGACCTGGCTTGATTCCCCACTCCTCCACATGAGCAGCGGACTCTAATCTGGTGAACCGGGTTTGATTCCCCCCTCCTCTACATGAAGCCTGCGAGGTGACCTTGGGCTAATCAGAGTTCTCTCCGAACTCTCTCAGCCCCACCTACCTCACAAGGTGTCTGTTGTGGGGAGAGGAAGGGAAGGAGATTGTAAGCCACTTTGATACTCATTAAAAAAGGTAGCGAAAATCACCAAATAAAAATCATCTCTCTTCCTCTTCCTCCTTCTCCTCTTCCTCCTGTTCCTCTTCTTCCTCCTCCTTTTTCCGCTTTCCCCCCGCTTTTTTCCACTTGAACTTCTTCGTGTATCTCCTGTGCCCACTCTGGGAGGGAAAAGTGGGGAATGGCATCCTTTCCTGTCCTTAGGTTCCCCTTCAGCAGCTAAGATCTGATTTCAGTGCTGGACCCATGGGCAGGAAGAACTGGCCTGTGTCATCTTGCATGCACCCCAGGCATTGTTGAAACTGCATTCCTTTGCATGCCGCTTTAGCACGCCACTTGGGCTACAGCTCTGCGGTGTGTTAACATGACACACAAAGAAGCTCAGAACTCAGTACAAGCAAAATGCTGGAGACGGGAAAGATCTCATGGGAAAGACGCTGCTTGCCAGCATAATTGTGCTAAGTTGGGCCCAACTTGAGGTTGGGGTGGGTGTCCAGACAGAAGGCCAAAATCTATCCCTTGTGCTGCCTACAGGTACATAAGCTGGACCCCAACGAATGGAAAAACGTGGAAGCCATCTATATAGACATCGCAGACCGGAGTCAAGTGCTTACGAAGGTACGGCAGCTGACAGTGAGAGCTTTACTGGAGTGGGTGCTTATGAAGAAAGGATTCTCTAGGGTGGGTGGCTTACTGGGCAGGAGGAGGGGGAAGAGGAGATGGTGGTCTGTGAGCGGCTGCAAGCCATGTCTTCGGGTACTGTCTTGGAGTAGGAAGGCCAGAAGCATGGGCAATAGCTAGTTACAAAGTTGAGAAACCTGAAGCTGTAAGGACTGGGATGGATGTGGCTTTGAGTTTACTCCTGCAGGCGTGTTGCATCAATGACCCACCTGCATGGAATGAGCACGTGCTTCTCAAAACCCCGCTTCAGTTTTCTGTGTGTGGGCTTTAAGTGTTTCTTTTGAAGGCCTGTAGGAGATCTAAAAGTTTCTTTTTTGGGCTTTGGGACGAGACCTTCTTTCAGACCTTCCACTAGTGATATCCTCGGCACTGCTAGGGCTAGAAAGTGACAGAGAGTTCAACCCTCTGTGCTCCCAGCAGAGTGTAAGCGTGGGTACAGTGTATCGTGCCCAGAAGAGCTGGTGGCTCAGGCAAGCCAGCCAAACCATGTGCTGCAGGAAAAGGTGGTAGTGGCCAGTGGGGAGAGTTGTGGGGAATCCTTCCTGTTCCGTAATACACAGGGAACCAAGAGGCCTTGGGCACCCTGCCGTTGGCTGTTGCAGTACTTAATAGAAGGATGATGAACAGGTCATGTTTGTGGGTGGGTGCTTTTGTCTTAGTGGCTTTGGATTTAAGTGCAAGGCAGTGATGAGATTTGCAGCTGTTTTTTCAACCATCTTAAGGGGAAAAAATGCTGGAACAGAGGCTGATGGTAGGCTTCCTGGAATAAATTGGCTCCCTCCTGTTTCTGTCTGCACCAGGATTACAAGCCAGAAGAAGACCCTTCAAAATTTAAATCCATCAAGACAGGTCGTGGCCCTCTGGGACCCAACTGGAAGGTGCGGGCTCTGCCTTTTTTGACTGTTGAGGGGAAGAGATGTTGGTGTGCTTCCAGGACTTGTGCTAGCTGTACAGAATACAGCCCTGGTTGAGGAAATTGCCGGGTTATGGGAGGGTTATTATGGCACAGTTATGGAAGCTGTTGGGTAGTTAAGGTGTCAGCTGTCTGCCACCATGTAGCCTTAGAGTTCTGTTGCCAATACAATCAAAAACACTTTGGCCTGCTTGTCTGAAATTTGGCACAGAGAATTCTAGTGACAGTTTTGTTTGGTACAGTAGGTGTTCTGGCCTACCTTACAAGGTAGGTATGAAGCTGCAGAATATTTCTTTTTATAAATTTATCTCCGTTTCCATTCCCAAAGAATGCCCAAGACAGCTTATAAAAGATATACATACAAATATATGAGTTCTTTAAAAGGCAGTCCCCTGTGCAAGCACCAGGTCATTACTGACTGATGGGGTGACATCACATCCTGACGTTTACTAGGCAGATTATAGATCATGATGGGTAGCCGTGTTAGTCTGTCTGTAGCAGTAGAAAAGAGCAAGTCTCCAGTAGCACTTTAAAGACTAAATTTCTGGCAGGGTATAAACTTTTGTGACTCACGGCTCACTTCTTCAGATATCTGGCTATGTTTACGGGGTGGTTTGCCATTGCCTTCCCCAGTCATCTACACTTTACCCCCAGCAAGCTGGGTACTCATTTTACCGACCTCAGAAGGATGGAAGGCTGAGTCAACCTTGAGCCGGCTACCTGAACCCGACTTTTGTCGGGATCGAACTCATGTCATGAGCAGAACTACGACTGCAGTACTGCATCTTACCACTCTGCCCCAAGGGGCTCAACGTCTAAAAAAAGGGATATGTTTAAAAACACGATCAGAGCAGCAATAAAAAGCAGCAAAACAAATAGTAATCAGAACCTAGAATCTAAAAAATATGGTAGATAGAAATCAACTTTCAAAGGTCCTTCCAAACAAAAGTAGTCTTTAACTTTCCCTAGATGTTCAGTCAATGCCTTGCCCACCACACTGTTGGGAGAAGGAAGGGAGCTTTTTCTCAGGCACCCAGGACTCTCACACCACAAGAGCCCCTTCTGGCAGTTGACCTCAGGTTGATACAGGTGGGGGAGTGCTTTCAAGGACTTGGGACCTAAGTCCCCTCAGGCATCTCTTTTCAGAGAAAATCCAGGAGAACCAATCCCCCCATATGTCTGCATTTTGTGGGGTGGGGGGAGTACATCACCATTCAGAAGAGATTGTACACCTGTTCCCAAATCAGCATCTCCCCCCCCCCCCATATTCACAGCACCCCCGTCTTCTCTGAATGAAGCTTTGGTTTGCTCACATTTATCCCTTTGCCAGCTGATGACTGGTTCGGAGTTTCATAGAATAGAATCAGAGTTGGAAGGGACCACCAGGGCCATCTAATCCAACCCCCTGCACAATGCAGGAAATTCACAACTACCTCCCCCACACCCAGTGACCCCTACTCCATGTCCAGAAGATGGCCAAGATGCCCTCCCTCTCATCATCTGCTTAAGGTCATACTGACAGATGACCATCTAACCTCTTCTTAAAAACCTCCAGGGAAGGCGCGCTCACCACCTCCCGAGGAAGCCTGTTCCACTGAGGAACCACTCTGTTAGAAAATTCTTCCTAATGTCTAGACTTCATCCCTTGAGCCTGATGGAAATAAAAGAGAGTTGGGTGCAATCCGTGTACCACGTTAGAGTAGCTGTATTAGTCTGCCGCAGCAAAATCTAAAAGGAGTCTTTTGGCACCTGAAAAACTAGCCATGTTTATTGTAGTAGAAGCGTCATCGGCGTATTGCTGATTCTGATCTCCAGGTGGCTTCTCCTAGCGGTGTGCTGTTAACGCTAAATGGCATGGGGGTCAAGCTGTAGAAGTTATGAGAAGTGCTTCTAAAGCTGCAAGCATAATATAACTTCTAGCTTCTTACAAAGCCCTAGTGTAGGTATATATGTTTTTTTCCCAAGAGGCCTTGGGTAACTGAGTGAATTTCTTAGAAAACAAAAAAACCCTTCAGCTCAAAAGGAGCAGCAAGGTGCTGACCAATCCCCCCCCCCGTGCAACAAAAAGCATGGAAACTCTAGTTAAGGCAGCTGATTAACATTTGTACATGTAAGCAGGAAACATATTCTGCAGTCTCCACTGTATTTCTTTAGCCTGCCTGGGTACTCCAGTTCCCAACCTGTTTCCATGGTAGGTTAAGGAAGAGGATTATGTCATGTCAGATGGTCGTGTGCACTGGGTTGGGTCGCTGAATCGAGGGATCCTGTCCTGAAGGATTGTGTCTGTTTACAGAAGGAGATCGGCAAGTCAGACTGTCCGTACATGTGTGCTTACAAGCTAGTAACAGTCAAATTCAAATGGTGGGGGCTGCAGAACAAAGTTGAGAGCTTTATACAGAAGGTAAGTGAAGAAGCAACAGCGGTACTTAATAGGGAAAGCCAGCGTGGCGTAGTGGTGAAGAGCGGCGGACTCTAATCTGGAGAACCAGGTTCAGATCCCCGCTCCTCCACATGAAGCCTGCTGGGTGACCTTGGGCCAATCATAGTCCTCTCATAGCTCTCTCAGCCCCACCTACCTCACAAGGTGCCTGTTGTGAGGGAGGGAGGGGAGGCAATTGTAAGCCGCTTTGAGACGCCTTATGGTAGAGAAAAGCGGGGTATAAAAACCAACTCTTCAGAAATAGATGAGATGGCCCAACCTTTTGCTTGGCTTTTTTCCCCAGCATGAGAATAATTTCTGCAGGGTGAGGAATCACTGGGAAATGAGTAGGCAGCAGTAGTGGAAACTGGCTGCTGAAGGGCAGAATTAGAGTGTCATGACCCTCCTTATGGCAAAAGCAGACATAGTAAACCTGTGGAGCCAGCTAATCCTGAGCATGCAGCTCCTGTCTAAATCAGGATAGCCCTTGTTCTGTTTTCAGCCAGGAAAACTTGAAAGTGCGGCATTCTTGCCCTGGGGCCCTTTACGGTGGTGTCACAGGAGCAGGTCACAGAAATGCACCTACTGCTCGCTCTCTCACCCTAGACCAGTGGTTCTCAACCTTTTTTGCTCCATTCCCCCCTTTCACCATTGTTCAGAATATAATCCCCCCCTTCCCAGATAGTCATAAACTTTATTGAAGGTCACAGATTAAATTAAAAACAAACTACAATTTTACAGATTGTGCATAATCTACAGGACATCACATTTTGCTGAATAGTGGCCCCAATTTCCCCCCCCCTGGAAACTTAAAATTCCCCCCCTTGTTGAGAACCCATGCACTAGACAGTCCTCGTTCAAATGCCAGATTTAGAATTCAGCCTCTGAATGGTTCCAGAGCAAAGGCAAGCCCCATGGCTGAATGGAACCCCAGTGCTCTGAAAGGCACCAGAGGGATCAAGAAACTTCTAATGGTGTGACAAGCAACGGACCCACTTTATGGGAATGCTTCCGCCTCTTGTTCTCATCTTCTCGGCTGTGATTGCAAGATCTCAGAATGGTCAGCCGAGACTATTGAAGGATGCAGCCAGAAGCTCCATGTTCTGATGGAGTGAAAAGTGAAGCTACAGGGGTTGTTCTCTGAGCTGTAGCAAACTGGCTTCCCACATGTCATGACTCTTTCTGGTCCCATCGTGATGTCACAGGTGTGCCTCGTATGTCACAGACCTCATGCCAGGTCTCAAAAGCTCCGTTCTTGTTTCTTCCGCAGCAAGAAAGGCGGCTTTTCACAAATTTCCACCGGCAGCTATTTTGCTGGCTCGATAGATGGGTTGACCTGACAATGGAAGATATTCGCAGGATGGAGGATGACACTAAGAGGCAGCTGGACGAGGTGAGTTGCACGCAGGTGGACTGCGGGGGCTTTCCCCCCCTTGAGTCCCTGGGTAGGCCTCAGTGGGATGGTGAACTTAGAATCATAGAGTTGGAAGGGACCACCAGGGTCATCTAGTCCAACGCCCTGCACAACTTCCTTTGGACTCTCTGCAGCCCTGAGAGCACAGCATTTTCATTCCATGTGCCTCGTTATAGTTGTACAGGGCATTGCTTGCACACAGAGCAAGACTCTGCTGAGACTGCTTGCTACCAGAGATCTGCTCCTGTCTCCCTTGCCAGGTGCAGGAAGGTCATGTCATTCCCCAGCCTTGTTTTCTTTCTTCCTTTAAATTTTTCCCCCAAACAAAACATACAAACATAAACATCAAATTATTACATTGTACTGGAACTTACGTTACGATTACAATCCAATTATCACCTTCTTGAGTTACAGTTTCCTATTTTCTGTTTATATTTACATATCTAACAATGCATTCCTTAAATTCTTACGTTCTATTATTTTTATTGGTTAACAGCTGTATCAAGGAATACTTTCCATTTTTTCATAGAACTCAGAGGTTGATCTGTTATACACTAACGATGTTAATTTAGCCATGGTTGCATGTTCTGCTACTTTGTCCATTCAGTTACATCTGGATAGTCCTCTGCTTTCCACTTCCTTGTGTATACCATTCTTGCCGCTATCACCACATACTTAAATAGTTCATTATATATTTTTGGCATATTATTTGGCAAAATATTTAACACCAGCCCTGTTTCACAGAGCACCAAAGATCACTTTTTTTTCCTGCTGCAGATGCGAGAGAAGGATCCCCTGAAAGGAACATCGGCTGCTACAGATGACTAGCGTGGATTCTTCTTTGTGCTCAGTAGGTACCCAGCGTATTCTCGGGGCTTGTCCTTCCAAGTGAGAAAGGAGGCAGTTCAGACAAACATGGGGAATAAAATAAGATGCAGACTATTCCTGGGTGAAAACTATTTTTCCACAATTAAGTCAGTTAGTTCTAACCATGAATGGTAAAAAGAAATACTAGGTACACCGACTGTTCTAAGATGCATTCTTTGGGTGCAGCAGGAAACTCTGGGTCAACTCCGGAGGCTGAGGATGGGTGTCTGGCTGCTGAGCAGATGATGAAAAGAGTTGGGCCTTTGTTCCCTCTGTCGTTCTGTGATGTGCAGTATTGAGATGGTTTGTTGAGCTAGCGTGGTGTAGTGGTTAAGAGTGGTGGTTTGGAGCGGTGGAGTCTAATCTGGAAAACCGAGTTTGATTCCCCACTCCTCCACATGAGTGGCGGAGGCTAATCTGGTGAACTGGATTTGTTTTCCCCACTCCTACACATGAAGCCAGCTGGGTGACCTTGAGCAAGTCACATTCTCTCAGCCTCACCTACCTCACAGGGTGTCTGTTGTGAGGAGGGGAAGGGAAGATGATTGTAAGCCGGTTTGACTCTCCCTTAAGTGGTAGGGAAAGTCAGCTTATAAAAAACCAACTCTTCTTCTCCTCTCAGAAAGCAAAAAAACACTGTTCCTTTAATTTTAAAATAAATCTTGGGCTTAAAATAAGGGGTTGGGCTTTTAAGAACACTCACCCAAACACAGAACCCAAAAACTGCACCATCGATGGCCTTGCTGGTTGCTGTGGTCTTACAATTTAAAATGGTTCTTTTTTTTAAAATGAAATTATTATTATTATTATTTTTATAATACATAATAGATACAGTTTTCCAACAATTACTAAAAGTCATTTACAAAAAAGGAGTAAAATGTTATTGTTAGAAATACATATATGTGATAAAATAAAATATAAAAAACTTCCCCTTCACCTCCCTCCATCTTGTTATAAATTTATGCACTCTTTTGTATAACAGTTCCAATCCTAATAGTATGTTATAATTTTAAGTATAATTTCTATTTGGTCAATTAAAATATATACACATTTTAATTCAAATCATTTGATAATTATTTCAGTGTTACAAATCAATCATAATATATGGAATATAATTTTTAATTGTAAAACATTGTTTATAACAGTATAAAAAATAAAAAGAATTAGACCAAAGAATATCCTTCAAGTTTCCCCATTTGAAGTTCATTTTCACAGTAAACCCTCCATGCCTCCCATTCACCCAAAAATTGTACATTGTCTTTTTGATTTATCAATGCCGTAAGTTTTGCCATCTCCGCCAATTCTAACATTTTCCGAATCCAATCTGTTTTGTCTGGAATATCCGGTGACTTCCATTTAGCTCCATATACTAATCTTGCAGCAGTGGTGGCATATATAAAAAATGATCTGTGAGTTACAATAGAGTCCGCTATCATACTAAGTAACATCATCTCAGGTATTTTAGGTACATTGTTCTGAATAATTAGCCTTATTTCATTGTAAATCATGTCCCAAAAGTTTTTTTGCTTTATCACAAGTCCACCACATATGATGAAATGAGCCTATTTCATTGTTACATTTCCAGCATTTCGAGGACAAGGAATTGTAGGCCATTGCCAACTTTTTAGGCGTTAAAATACCACCTATACATCATTTTTTAGATATTTTCCCTTAACGGTTGAGAAAGTATAAGTTTCATATCTCGCGACCAAAGTCTTTCCCATTTATTCAATAATATATCGTGACCCAGCATCTGCGCCCAGTTGATCATTGTAGGTTTTATTCGTTCTTGCTCACAATAAAGTTCTAGCAATAGTTTATACATCTTAGATATTAAGTGATCATTTGTATCCAATAAAAGTTTTTGAAAAGTTGATTTAGTCTTAGAAAATCCTGTTTTCAAATCTTGTGTAAAAACAGAGTTGATCTGATGATATTGAAACCAAGTCAAAAGATTCTTAACTTCATCATAGTCCTTCAACGAGCATTTGTTACCGTCCCATTTTAAAAGGTCTTGATATGTAATGAACTGAGCTGGTCTTAGTGGTCGTAATGTCAGCATTTCTTGCGATGAAATCTACATTGGTGTCTTTGGTTCTAAAAGATGTTTGTATTTTTGCCATATCTTAAATAAAGAGGATTTAACCCTATGTTGTGGAAATGATGTATGTACCTTGATTTTATCATACCACAAATATCCATGCCAACCACTTCTATTATCGAACCCCTCTAAGTCAAGTAGTCGGGTATTAGACAGTTCAATCCAATCTTTTAGCCATACTAAAGCAGCCGCTTCAGCATACAACTGGAAGTTAGGGAGTTCAAAGCCGCCCCTATCCTTAGAGTCCACTAAATATTTACAGTTTAAAATGGTTCAAGGGCTGCCTCCTTCTGTTCTGTCCCGCCCACCAGTTAAGATCCTCCTCACAAGCCCTGATCTGTGCCCTTGCCGGCAGAAGTGGGGTGGGTGGCCACCGGAGACTGGGTATTTTCAATAGAGGCACCTCTCCTGTGGAAAGCTGCCCCCCTTGAGTTTTACCGGTTGCCTACCCATGAGGCATGAGTCCAAAACATTTGTTTTTATCCAGGCTTTTAACTAGGGGACTGATCTTATTAACTGTTTTTACAATCTGCTTCTAGCTTGAGGACGTACGAGGATTATTTAGGCTGCCAAATGTTTTCCATTTCTGCATTTTGTGTACTTTTATACTTATGTCTTTTTATCGGCTGGCTTTAAATGGTGTTCCCTTTCAACGGCTGTACGTTTTTATGATTTGAATATTGTGAGCTGGCACATAGATCCATTAAATACGTAAGATTTGCTATCCTAAGCTGCCTTGGAGACATGAACCCGTCGCTTACAGCCTTTTGTCTTTCTCCCGCAGTTGCAAACGTCAGCAGGAAGGCGCAAGAACTCTATCTTCTTGACCAACGGACCATCTCTGGATCAAGTTGTCCTCTATCAAGTTGGGCAGGCAACTTCCAATCTCCCCTAGCTAACTCTAGTTGCCCCTTTAATATTGTGAGCAAATAGACAGTTGTTCAGTCCTGAGCGCTCCGGTACTGGCTCCTGAGAAGGAGGCTGCTCTGTGGGGACAGCTGCACCTGTGACTTCACCTTCTTCAATGTTCAGACCAGTTTCTATGTGGCCCTCTTTGATTTCTACGTGACATTTTTAGCTGAAAATAGTTTTGTGACGTGATTTAGATTCCTTACATGTACATATCATTTTTCCTTTTAAGCGTTGGGATAAACTCTGCTGCCTTTTTTGTTTCTCTCCAGCTCCTCATCTTTCTTCAGTCATTTATGGAGAGGGGAACTCAGTATTAGAGTTGCAATGACCACTGTTCCATAGGGCCCCAGAATGATGTGCAGGGTTCTTGTTATCCAGGTACAGGTGTTGCTGCTACCTGGACGGGTGGGGGGCTCCCTTACTGCTTGCCTCTATTGTACCAAGCACCTGGTCGTTGTAGTTTTGGAGCCCATGTTTGCTGCTTTGGGGTTGTGAGTTTCAACAGCAGAGTGAATTGGCCCCTTAAGATAGTTATGGAAACCTTTGCTTTCTTGTCCTCTTATTAAAGTCGATAAGGGAAATGGACTTCCACTGGACCACGAAAAATCGTGTAAGCCAAATTCAGTTCTTTTTTTAAATTTAGGAGCTGCTCAGGTACCCATGTGCTGCTCCTTTCAAGCAGTAAGAGGGCTGGCCCTGAGGAGGGTTTGTGGAAGGGGGATTCATTTGCCTTTGCAGAGTGTAAAATAGATGAATAAATTTTAAAAAATCACAGGTCCTACTTACGAGAAGGCCGAGCCCTTTGCTGCTGGAAGAGCAGGCCACCTGAAGACCAGACTCCACCTCTTCTTGTATCTATTTTAGACAATCAGATGAGCAGAACGAAAGGAACTCTGCTGGCACGATTCAGGAAGTAGGCAGTAGAAACCAACATCGCTGGGTTGCTGTGGCTTCCTGTGAGGAAGCAACTTTGCACGCAGGCCTCCTTTCTCTCCAAAGCGAGCTGCATCCCAGAGAGAGGGATCTCCCCCTTTGCCCCAGACAGCTGGCTTTCACCGGCTCCATATGCTAGGGATTCTAAGAAGCCCAGAGATGTGCTTGGGTAAATTACTGGGAGGGAAGGACTTGGTTCGAAAGTAGGTTCAAGCTTTGCAGCTCTGCTTTTGAGGAGGGGAGGGGGGTCCTGCTTTTAAGGAGGCAGCTTTTATCCCTGTCGTTCATTCTTTTGCCTTACTGATGACCAAGTGCAATAAGCAGGCTTTTCAGCAGATGCTTTCTGAATGACCATGCAGGGCTCCCCCCCCCTTTTTTTTTTTGAAAGTTGAGTTTTAGGTGACTTCTGTTTTTCTAAGAGTGAAGCCCTGCAGTCAAGGCAAAGCTGTTTTGGCCCAGGAACAAGCAAAGGTGCTCCTTTATCCTTTTTCCTCCAGAGCAAGTGAGCCATCAGGCTAATCTTCTTGTAGTGTGTGTAAGATACTGAAAAACTGGGGATTAAAACAAACAAACAAAAGTATATATTATATATATTTATTGACTTAATGAATTGTAAGAGGATTCTGATGCTTGAGACTGTTTTCGCAGCTGTGCTTACAACAGGGAGAGGCTTGCTTTCTGGTGACACTGTCTCCATGGAAACGGACTGTGACATTTTAAAGAAAGCAGGCCGGGGGAAGAGAAATCCAGAGAGATTCTGGGCATGAAGGTGCAAGCTCTTATTAAAACACAAAGCTTTTCCTGTGTTAGCGGTAAGAGCCAGAAGAATGCAAAGAACTTCTGTGAATTCCTCTCCCCTCTGAGCTGCAACTGAGCCCTTCTCCCTGCCCCCCACCCCACCCCTCCACAGCTCCTGCTGCTGCTCAAGCGCTGTATAATGTTTTGCATCGGCTTCGTAATCCAGAACCCCCAGAGCTGCTGGGAAAGGAGAGTGGGTACTGCGCTCCCCTCTCTCCCCTTCCGCCTCTGTAGCTCCGGGGGCGAGGGAGAGGAGGGCCCCGACGGGCTTGGCTCTGAAATGCATATCCTTTGTCGCCTTGATTAGCTGATCTCATTTTGTTTTGTTTTCTTTTCATGTGAGTTTGTGCCTTTCTGTCTCCTGACCTTCCAATACTGGCCTATTGGAAGCCACTCCAATAAAATCATAGAGCAAGCAGCCTGACGTCTGCCTCGGTTTGTGGGGGGTGGGTGGAGTGGGGTTGCTTTGCGTGGGGCGGGTGTGTGTGTGTGTGCGCGCGCGCAGCGAGAGCCAGATCAGGTCACAGGCGCGCCCCCAGACCCCCCAACCTCCCCAGCGCTGCCCTGCTCAGCCGCAGGTCGCGCGCCTCCCGGCCGCGCCTGCGCACTCGCCCCGTTTAGCCGCGGCGACTGGGTCGGGTGGGCGGAGTCTGCGCCTCGGCCAATCCCGGGCGCGCGCCTCCTCGGCTCTGTCTCTGGTAGGCTCGGGAGAGTCACGTGAGCCCCGGTGCCTGACAGGCCGGAGAGGCTCTCGCGGTCCCGCTCTCTTCAGTCTTCGTCTCCGGCCCGGGGATGGAGCCGGAAGGGGGAGCCGCGGCGGCGGCGGGGCGGAAACGCCTGAGGTGAGGCGGCGGCGGCTCCCGCATGCGCGCTCCGAGGCTGGGGAAGGGGCTTCTCGTGGGTCTGCGTCCATCCCGGCCATCGGGTGCTGCGGGGCAAGGGCGCCTCTGAGGGCGCGCAGAGGGCCGGCGGTTGGTGGAGGGGGGGGTGAAACGCGCGCTCCCCCGCTTTGGCATGTCTACCTCGCGAGGATGAAACGGGGGGGGGCGGGGCGGGGCGGGGCGGTGGGCTCTTCTTCCTGCCTGCTTGCGCTCAGGAGCTGGAGGAGCTGTGGCTCAGCGGTAGAGCCTCCGCTTGGCATGCGGAAGGTCCCAGGTTCAATCCCGGGCATCTCCAGTTCAAGGGACCAGGCGAGTAGGTGACGGGAAAGACCTCAGCCTGAGACCCTGGAGAGCCGCTGCCGGTCTTAGTACAGTAGTGACTTTGATGGACTGATTCAGTATAAGGCAGCTTCTTGTGTTCATTCTGGGGAGGGGCCGTGGCTCAGTGGCAAGAGCATCTGCTTGGCATGCGGAAGGTCCCAGGTTCAATCCCGGCCATCTCCAGTTCAAGGGACCAGGCAAACAGGTGATGGGAAAGACTTCTGCCTGAGAGCCATAGGGAGGGGCTGTGGCTCAGTGGCAGAGCATCTGCTTGGCATGCGGAAGGTCCCAGGTTCAATCCCCGGCATCTCCAGTTAAAGGGACCAGGCAAACAGGTGACGTTCATTCTGGGGGTCGTGGCTCAGTGGTAGAGCATCTGCTTGGCATGCGGAAGGTCCTAGGTTCAATCCCCGGCATCTCCAGTTCAAGGGAGTAGGTGATGGGAAAGACCTCTGCCTGAGTCCCTGGACAGCCGCTGCCGGTCTGAGTAGACAATACTGGCTTTGATGGACCGAGGGCCCGATTCTGTAGAAGGCGGCAGCTTCATGGGTTCTTGTGAGCTCCAAGCTGTGCGGGTGATTCTCTGTTGTCAGGAGTGGACTGGGTTTGTGGCAAAACGGGAGGGGGTGGACCTCTTGCCCACACCAACAGTATGAGCCCACTGTTAGGATGAAGGTGGGGGGGGGAGCAAGCAGGACCAGTCGTCCTGAGGTTCTTGGAGAAAGGATGGGGTAAACACATGATTGATAATGGCTGATGAATACAAATGCCCATCCAGGAGAAGGAAGGAAGTGGCCCAGATCTTTAGCCAAGTGGAGGGCAACTTTGCCTGATGGGCTTAAGTTGGGGAGGCTGCCCTGGGCAGGAGCCCGTTTTTAGCGAGAACAGTGATTGCCTGTGGAGTGGTGGTGGGGTTACTGCTGTGCTGCTTGAGACGTGCGCCTCTCCCCTTGGGGCTTCAGAAGCAGAAAGGGAGGCATGTGTGGCTGCTCAGATGTTGCACCCCGTAGCTCTGTTGCTAAGTCCCACCAGACTGAGCACATCTTTAGGAGCCAAGCCCTTATATGAGAGGGTTCTTGCCTGGCATATCTACTTCCTAGCTGCTGCATTCAGTGCCTGAAGAATGACCCCTGGAAAGGCTTCTTCTCAGGGCTGTGCACTTAGAGCTGGAAGGGGCCATACAGGCTGTCTAGTCCAACCCCCTGCTCAATGCAGGATTAGCCTAGAGCATCCCTGACAAGTGCTTGTCCAGCCTCTGCTTAAAGTGAGCTCACCACCTCCCTAGGTAGCTGATTCCACTGTCGAACAACTCTTACTGTAAAGAATTTTATCCTAATATCCACCTGGTACCTTTTTGCCTGCAATTTAAGCCCATTATTGCGAGTCCTATTCTCTGCTGCCAACAGGAACAGCTCCCTTCCCTCCTCTAAGTCACAGCCCTTCAAATACTTAGAGAGCAATCATGTCTCCCCCTCAACCTCCTCTTCTCCAGACTAAACATTCCCAAGACCCTCAGCCTTTCCTCATAGGGCTTGCTGACAACAATAAAAGCTAAGGCATGCTGAATTTCAAAAGTTGTCTGTAACAAATGCTGCAGCACAGTCCAAAACCCTAATCTGGATTGTCAAATGCACGTTCCCTGTGGTTTATGAGTGGCCGCTTGTCAAATTTGGGTGCCTAGAAGTAGCATTAGGTCTCTTGGCTGTCTCTCTGGGAATGCAACACAAAACCAGAGATTAAGAGCTGGTAGAAACATGTGATTGGACTCAATCAACAGTAGCTTTTCTTAAATGTTGGGGCTTTAATTGCATTAGACCTTGGAGAATGCAGCGCTTGTCCACATGACGTAAAATCAAGCACTTGCACAATGGAACAAAGGGGGCATTTGCCCCGGTGTGGAATTGCCTTTCAGCCAGGACATAGTTTTAGCCCTTCATTTGTGCTACTTAATTTCAAACAAGGGAAAACTCACATGAAATTCCTGTATGGACATAACTGAGAGCTTTTGGCCACGTGGCATCTTTGAACTCCAGAGAGGCACTTTTGGGACTTGCCATCCGTCATGCAGCTTGACTTGGAGGGCTAACCCCATTACCACCTCCACCCAGTCAACACGAGTAACACTGCTATTAGGTACCTTCCCCTGCAGCAAATTACATGCTTTTCATGGCTTGTGGAGGATGTCAGTTTGGATGATGAGCTCCAGGAGGAAGTCTTGGGCACAACAGATGAAGTCTTTCTGAGCTGTGGGGGGGAAACAAACAAAGATATTGCGCTGCCTTCCTTGGATGGATGGCTGCCTTTGCTGCATAGCATAGTTTTAGGGCAAGATTACAGATAAGGTCTGCTGACATCTTTATACACCAAGCGGGGAGGAGGGCTGCATGTAACAGGGTGTGATGGTTGCCATCCGTATTTGCATTTGAGCATTGCTGTCTCCTGGTGTGTGTTTTTTTGTTTTTGGAAGGTTGCACTTGATAACCTGGAATGTGGGCACAGCTTCTCCCCCTCCTGATGTTACCTCTTTACTTCAACTCAGTTTGCAAGGCCTGGCAGTGGACATGTACATTGTTGGGTAAGTACCGGAGGGGAATAAGACGTGGGGCCTTCCGTTTCCAGTTCTCTTCACCAACTTTGTGGGGTGCCCGGGGAGCTCATCTGGTAGCATCACCTGTGAAAGTGAGACTAGAGACTGCTCTTTACTGGGTGTGTGGACACCTGCAAAAGTACCAGCGTGGAAGCCAATGGTGTTAAGAGTGGTGGACTCTAATCTGGAGAACCGGGTTTGATTCCCCACTCCTCCACATGAGTGATGGAGGCTAATCTAGTGAACTGGATTTGTTTCCCCACTCCTCCACATGAAGCCAGCTGGGTCACCTTGGGCTAGTCACAGTCTCTCAGCCCCACCTACCTCACAGGGTGTCTGTTGTGGGGAGTGGGAGGGAAGGTGATTGTAAGCCGGTTTGATTCTTCCTTAAGTGATAGAGAAAGTTGGCATGTAAAAACCAACTCTTCTACCCCCTTCCACATCTGCCAGGCTTCTTTGTGCAGACCAAGCAGCTTCAGGGGCAGCTGTGGCATGGATGAAGGGGCTTAGAAAGAAAGGAGCTACCATTCAGGATTGTGCTGGGTCCCAGAAAGGTTATGAGGTTGTTTGTTGTGGTATCTTAAAGAGTACAGGCAGTTCTGTGTGGGACATGCTAGATTCTTGTGTTGATGAATTCTGCCATCTTGTGGTGATGTCACATATCATCCCTCTCTCAGGCAGGGCTTGGAATAAATGTAAAGGAACCCCCCTGTGCAAACACTGGGTCATTACCGACCCATGGGGTGACGTCACATCACAATGTTTACTAGGCAGACTTTGTTTACGGGGTGGTTTGCCATGGCCTTCCCTAGTTGTCTACGCCAGGGGTGTTGAACTCAATTGTTGTGAGGGCCGGATATGACATAAATGTCACTCAGTCTGGCCAGCCCATGCCTCGTCAGGCCAGATCAGGACTGAGGGGGGGGTGGCTGGCTCGCGGGCCAGATGAGAGCTCTCAAGGGGCCGGATCCAGCCCCTGGGCCTTATGTTTGACACCCCTGGTATACACTTTACCCCCAGCAAGCTGGGTGCTCGTTTTAGCGACCTCGGAAGGATGGAAGGCTGAGTCAACCTTGAGCCGGCCACCTGAAACCAACTTCCATCGGGATCAAACTAAGTTTGTGAACAGAGTTTTGACTGCTGTACTGCAGCTTACCACTCTGTGCCACAGGGCTCCTTGGAACTTGGGGTAGGTGTTAATTTATGGGTGGGTGGGGGTCTATTTTAATTGGTAAAAAGGCAGGAAAAATGTGTAAGGAAGGTGCTGATGTGGTCAGGACTGCTTAATAATGTTGTGTGATTTTTATCCTTCTGAGATGCAAAGAATGTGTGGGTAACCCTGGTGATTTCAGTTTACAGGAAGTGAACGCCAAGATTGTGAATTTCCTATCTGACCTGGCTTTTGATGATCCCTGGAGTATTTTCTTCGAGACGATTCTCTCTCCTTTGAGCTATATCAAGGTAACCAAGTGACTTTTCAATTGATAGGTGAAATCTTGCACTGGGACCGTTCTTTTTTCCTGGCCAGGGCCAGGGTGGGGGCACCCTGAGACAGCTGCCCTGGTTGCCCAATGGCCAAGGCTGCCCCTGCCTGTATGGCCTTTTTGAAATTATTAAAGCAGATGAGAGTGGCAAGAATATTATTTTCTGTGCTTATTTCTTGCACAATTGTGCAGAGAGGCACTGAGCCCCACCAAATCACACACACACACACACACACACACACACACACACTGTACAGCAGCTAGGATTCAGTCTCCCTTTGGCCCAGTGGAAGATGGGGCTTCAATTCCTTTTCCAGGCTTCCAACTTCCAGGGAAATTAGCTCTCTTACTTGTGTACAAAATTTGGACACTGCCTTAAACCATTTTAATCCTGCTTTTAGGCCTAGGAGGCTCACAAGACTTGGGGCCCAACATTCAGAGTTTCTGGGGCTGCATTTTGCCCGGAATTTCTGTCCGGGATAGCTTCTCTGTTGCTTTATTTTATTTTTGCAGGTCTCTTCAATCCGAATGCAGGGCCTCCTCCTTCTGATCTTTGCAAAGCATGCCCATGTTCCCTTCATACAGAACATTCGAAGCCAGTTCACCCGCACAGGGCTATACGGATATTGGGTGAGCAGTCTTGAGCATTTTGGGAGAATTACACCTCTGGGTGTTTGCTTTTTTTGGTCTGGGATGTTTAAGTTGGCCACTTGTGTGTAAGTTTGCCAAGTTCAAGAACTCGCTTATGTATTTAGAAAATGTACTAGCCTGTCTCTAGCCAGCATGGTATAGTGGTTAAGAGCGGTGGTTTGGAGCAGTGGACTCTAATCTGGAGAACAGAGTTTGATTCCCTACTCCTCCACATGAGTGGAAGACGCTAATCTGGTGAACCGGGTTGGTTTCCCCACTCCTACACATAAAGCCTGTTGGGTGACCTTGGGCAAGTCACAGCTCTCTTAGAGCTCTCTCAGCCCCACCTACCTCACAAGGTGTCTCTTGTGGGGAGTGGAAGGGAAGGTCTGATTCTTCCTTAAGGGGTAAAGAAAGTCGGCATATAAAAACCAACTCTTCTTGTCAGCACATCACACACACACAAACTGTCCCACAGTGAGATACACATTTGCAGTTCCTACAGACCTTCCTCTGTGTGGCAGTGTAGGATTGTACCTAAAGGGTTTTGAACATCCGGTTCAGAGAAAGACATATGAATCCTACGCTTTTCTGCTTGGAGGGAGGTTGGGTTGTTCCCAAGTGCTTTCAAGTCTGCTTGTCATTGTGGGACAGTTTGTGTGTGTGTGTGTGTGTGTGTGTGTGATGTGCTGACAAGTCGCTGCTGACTTGTGGCAGCCCTATGAATTAATGACCTCCAAAACATCCTATCACTAACAGCTTTGTTCAGGTCCTGAAAACTGAAGGCTGTGGCTTCCTTTATTGAGTCAGTCCATCTCATGTTGGGTCTTCCTCTTTTCTTTTGCTGCCTTCAGTTTTTCCTAGCATTTTTGTCTTTTTTTCCAGTGACTCTGGAATCTCTGGTTAAGATTCTAAATCATTTTCCAATAATATTATTACAAGAGTCCTGGGTATTAGAGGATGTGTATCTTCCAGGTTATACATCCTTCAAGGGGAAAGCATCAAGAGGGGGAAAAAGAGGTTGCCCTAAAGCCGGTCTATCTTGCCTGATCTCGAATACTCTACAATATGACATAGAGCTCCTTGAATCTTCTCCTTCCATGCTATCTGTTTACCTGGAGTATTGCAAAATAAAAATGGGATGATCTCCTGTTGGGATAAATTTCTCCATCAACATGGAAAGGGTTTTAGAAACCCCTGCTTTAGAAGAAGGAAAAGAAGAAGAGTTGGCTTTTATATGCCGACTTTCTCTATCTAAGAAGAATCTAAGTGGCTTACAATCACCTTCCCTTCCCCTCCCCACAACAGACACCCTGTGAGATAGGTGCGGCTGAGATAGTTCTGAGAGAACCGGGACTGGCCCAAGGTCACTCAGCTGGCTTCACATGCAGGAATGGGGAAACCAACCTGGTTCACCAGATTAGTGTCCGCCACTCATGTGGAGGAGTGGGGACTCAAACCTGGTTCTCCAGATTGGAGTCCACTGCTCTTAACCACTACACCATGCTGGCTCTTTAGCCTATGTATTATATGGTAAATGTATTGGCTTCTGGTGGGTGTTGCCTATATACTGAATCTGTAAATGAAAATAATCCTTCCCAAAAAATAACCATGTGTTGCAGATGTGTGAACTGATCTGCTTTTGGCCTTGGTCTCTAATCTCTTCCAGGGAAACAAGGGGGCAGTCTCCATTCGTATGTCTCTCTATGGGCACACGGTCTGCTTTGTGAATTGCCACTTGCCGGCACACATGGAGAATGCAGAGCAACGGCTGGATGACTTTGAGCACATTCTGGAAATGCAGCAGTTTGAAGGCGAAAACGTCCCCGGTGTCCTGGATCACGAGTGAGTGGCAGCTGTGTTTTGCTAAGGCGTGCCCTGCTGCCTTCAGTTCTAGGGAAAGAGCTTGGCTGGTTCAACCGTGTCCTCATCGTGCTAGTTCAGGGTGTCGAGTTGGGTGTCTTTGAACCAAAATGTTGGGGAGTCTCAAAGGTGGCTGTGCAAGCTTTTTCAGAGCCGCACTGAAATACAGAGGAGTGGAGAAAATAGGAAGGGGAGGAGAAGGATGTAAGCTGCATTGAGTACCCATTGGGAAGAGAGGTCGCGAATAAACGAAGTTAGATAAGTGAAGATGTAGCATTACTGAAAATTTTTGAAGCGGTGAAATAATTTGTTTTACACTATTCACACACATACATACATAGACCTTTATTGGCATAATAACCACATTACAGCATGCATTTATACAGACACCTTAAAGAAAGAAATCATGTTCCATTGTAAAATGACCATCTGTGAAAATCAGTATACAACTAACATTAAAAAAAAACCCCTGTCCTTCTCATATGACAAGCTGATAATACCATTTAGACCCTTTAATGTCAAATACACTGATGCATATTAATGGTCACAGTTCTTATCCCTTACCACCATATTTTCTCTCTCTCTCTCTCTCTCTCTCTCTCTCTCTCTCTCTCTCTCTCTGTCTCTCTGTCTCTCTCTCTCTGTCTCTCTCTCTCTCTGTCTCTCTCTCTCTCTCTCTCTCTCTCTCTCTCTCTGTCTCTCTGTCTCTCTCTCTCTGTCTCTCTCTCTCTCTGTCTCTCTGTCTCTCTCTCTCTCTCTCTCTCTCTCTCTCTCTCTCTGTGTCTCTCTCTGTCTCTCTCTGTCTCTCTGTCTCTCTCTCTCTCTCTCTCTCTCTCTCTGTCTCTCTGTCTCTGTCTCTCTCTCTCTCTCTCTCTGTCTCTCTCTGTCTCTCTCTGTCTCTCTCTCTCTCTGTCTCTCTGTCTCTCTTTACACAATTGCAACTATTGTTCTGATGGTGGAATTGAAATTTTGTGGGAAACGGAATTATATGCAATACTTGCTTCATAATTTTCAGCAGCGTGAAAGATCTCATTGATAGCTTAGCAAATACAATTTGGTATATCTATGGAATTTAAAAGGTTCTACAAACAGAATTGCAAATGCACTCAATACTAATGAGAGAGAGAGAGAGATGCAAACTGCTTCACTCTGGGCCACCTTAGCACATTTTTTTTTTTTGCCACCTGAGAAGCAGGGAAACTAAAAAGAAATGAAAGAAAATGGATTATTTGGACAGAAACTGTCTTGTATAGTCTCAGCAGGAGTGGAAATATATTTGGATATTTACTAGCATTGCAAGCGTTGAACTATTATCATACACATAGCGTAAGTGCATAAAAGTCACATTAAAGAAATATATCACTGAAAATATTGTACGCATCTAGTGTATAAGCACAAATTATCAATATTATCAAAAATAGAGGGGGGGCTTTTTGAATGCCCCCCCCCCCAGTCTTCACATCTCTGTTCTTGACCTGCAAGGGACAGAATGCAAGCTGATGAATAGCAGTTTCAGTTCTGCTCTGAGGTACATGGTTTTTTTGGGGGGACAGAAGGGTATGTGCCTCTGTCCATGTAGGGAAGCATCTATTTGCTCCTCACCCTGAGTGGTTAGCCTTACTGCTCTGAGAGCCAGTGTAGTGTAGAGGTTAAGAGTGGTTGTTAGGAGCAGTGGACTCTAATCTGGAGAGCCAGGTTTCATTCCCCACTCCTCCACATGAGCAGCGGACACTAATATGGTGAACCATGTTGGTTTCCCCACTCCTCCACATGAAGCAAGCTAGTCACAGCTCTCTTAGAGCTCTCTCACCCCCACCTACCTCACAGGGGAAGGGAAGGTGATTGTAAGCCAGTTTGATTCTTCCTTAAGTGGTAGAGAAAGTCGGCATATAAAAACCAACTCTTCTTCTTAAACGTGTCGTTATTGATTTTGGGTGCAGCTTCCTGTGATTGGATTGGGTGATGAACAAAACAACACGGTTCCAAGCAGTGTTGCTGATCAGGAACTTATTAAGGAAATCTGCAAATGTTGTCTCTAAATCCCACCCCTCCCCTCATTCATAACTAACTTTGCCATGTCAACCATGCAACTTTCCCCCTGTTCTTCCAATCTCCTCCCGATCCCGCAGCATTCTTTTCTGGTTTGGTGATTTAAACTTCCGGATCGAAGACTATGGCTTGCATTTCATCCGAGAGTCAATAAACAAGAACAGATTTAGCCTCCTCTGGGAAAAAGATCAGGTACTGCCTCTAAGTTCTGCTGGTTCTTATTGAGATGCCAAGCATGTTTAATCCTGTGCTTCCACTGTCTTGCCTCTTCTGGCTTCTCTTGGCAGAAGATGCTCCGCTGGTTCTTGTTAATTTGGACAGCTCTAAATACCTTTACATGGCTTGATGACAGTTTTTTTCATATATGTGCACTGCACTGCCAGGTGTCACATTATTGATCTGTATATATTTGGGATCCCTGCCTGGGAGATAGTTTGGACTTGTCCTCTGTGGTTGCTGTTATGTCTCACCCCACCCCCTCATAAGAACATAAGAAAGGCCACGTTGGATCAGACCAAGGTCCATCAAGTCCAGCAGTCTATTTACACAGTGGCCAACCAGGTGCCTCTAGGAAGCCCACAAGCAAGACAACTGCAGCAGCATTGTCCTGCCTGTGTTCCACAGCACCTAATATAATAGGCATGCTCCTCTGAACCTGGAGAGAATAGGTATGCATCATGACTAGTATTCATTTTGACTAGTAGCCATGAATAGCCCTAGTCTCCATGAACATGTCCAGTCCCCTCTTAAAGCCTTACATAAGAAAGGCCATGTTGGATCAGACCAAGGTCCATCAAGTCCAGCAGTCTGTTCACATAGTGGCCAACCAGGTGCCTCTGGAAGCTCACAAACAAGACTGCAGCAGCATTGTCCTCCCTGAGTTCCAAAGCACCTAATATAATAGGCATGCTCCTCTGATCCTGGAGAGAATACATGTGCATTATGACTCGTATTTATTTTAACGAGTAGCCATGGATAGCTCTCTCCTCTATGAACATGTCCACTCCCCTCTTAAAGCCTTCCAAGTTGGCAGCCATCACCACATCCTGGGGAAGGGAGTTCCACAATGTCACTATGCAAGGACGTATTTAACCCCCCAAAGGACAACAGGTAGAGGCCAGTAGCTTCTAATTTTCTTCAGCTGGGCAATCGGCATTCCTACACAGCTTTTTCTTATTTGTTCAGCTAAATATGGCCAAGAAGAAAGAGGCCTTTCTTCAGGAGTTCAGAGAGGGGCCTCTGCAGTTCAAACCCACCTACAAGTTTGACCTCTACTCCAATGAGTACGACACCAGGTAAATGATATGGGGCGTCACCCGTTGAGGAACTGGGCTCATCGACCTGCTCAGGGATCTGGGAGGCGGAAGTCATGTGGCCCAAGAAGAAGGGGCTTATGGGGCGGGGGGAGAAAGAGGGGCAGGGGCAGCCTCCTCAAGACGAACAGGCTTTTAAGCGGTTCCAGGAGAGTCCCAAATGGAGGAGGAAATGCCGATAGCTTTTGCGCTAATATTGGTTTATATTTCCAGGGCGCAGACGATGCTGTTTTGGTTTAAGTAAGGAGCTCTCCGTGTGATTCTTTCCAAGTCTGGAACTGTAGGCTGTTAGATTATGTCCCTCCCCAAAAAGGGGGGAAAACAAAACTTAACCCTATAAACAGATTTAAGTACCTAGAGGGTCGAGCAAAAAACAGCTAACAAGGCCAACCTTGCTAGTACTACGCCCAAAAGTCACATAATTTACAGTCTGGTGTGCTAGTTTCTTTTAGACCATTGAAGAAGGCAAATATGCCGCAACACGTATGGTCTACATGTGATTGTATGTTTATGGTTTGTGTATGATTGTACGTCTTATTGTATATTATGCCAATTGTGTTATTTTAATACTTTTGTTTGGAAGGCTCCTTGCAAGGCCATATAGGAGTCATTAGCATCATTTGGTTTGAACTTGTGTTAAATTTTTATGTACTTAGACAACTTTTTAATGGTTTAGCTTTTAATTATATTCTTGGCCTTGTTAGCTGTTTTTTGCTTGGCCTTCTAGGCTGTTAGATTATCTCTGGCTTCCAAGCTGTCGCCGCTGCTCTTTCCTCCGAGGCTAGAAACCCAGCCCCGTTCTAACAAGTTGGCGTGACTGATCTGACGGCAAAGAGCCACTCACGCTGGTGTGCACCGGGGAGCCTCTCCCATCATCACCACACAGAAGGCTTCACGAAATTGGGGTCTTGGGACCTCCTGGCCCTTTGCGACGCCATTTGTTCCGATCTGTTCCCCGACGCCGTTCTCTTGATGTACCTGAAGACAGGCATGGTGTCCAAAACTGGGGAAGGAGGAGCTCTCCAAGGTGTAGCGTCCTATTTATGGGCAACCCTCCCCTAAGCGCTTGGCAGTGACGTGGCCTTTTGTATACCGATGACACTCCCATAGCAACTTCCCAGGAAGCCTGCCATGGGAGGAGAAGCTGCTGTTTTCCCCCCTCCTTGCTCTGATGATTAATACTTAATGTTGTTTCACAGTTGATGAAAAACCCCTTCCCTGCTCCTCCCTTAGAGATCAGCTTCATATGTGTAACAATGACTGGAGCTTTCTGTGATTGATTTGCCACTGCAGTGTCTTTTGTCTTTCGCTGAGCCTGATAGAAGGTGTGTGTGAGAAACTGGTCTGTTCTTCCTGCCTCCCCTTTCCTCTTTTTTTTTTTTTTTTTTTGTAGCGGGAAGAAACGGAAGCCCGCTTGGACCGATCGGATCTTGTGGCGGGTGAAGAGCCTCTTGCTCCACGCTTCGGAAGCAGGGGAGGTGCCGGAAGAGCAGGCCATTTCCATGTCTCTGCACAGCTATGCCAGCCATATGAGCTACGGCATCAGCGATCACAAGCCTGTGACGGGGACCTTTGGGCTGGAGGTAGGTGGGGCGGGGCAGGGCTGTCCCCCTAAGGTTGGGAATGCGGTGTGGGTCTGTGCGCCGTCAAGTCACATAGGGTTTTCGAGGCAAGAGATGTTCAGAGGTGGTTTGCCACTGGCTAAGAGAGTTCTGAAAGAACGGACTGGCCCGAGGTCACCCAGAAGGCTTCATGGGGAGGAGCAGGGAATCGAACCATAAAATACAAAAAGGCCAGCTAGCTCGGATGCAGAAAAGGTATCATCCTGGCCCAGAAGGCCCAGAAAGAAATGAGCATATTAAGCACTGCCTACTCTGAGGTTGTTGGGGGCAGGGATGTCCTGCCTTGACCACAGTATAGTCTTAAGTCATGACCCTGTCTCCCCCATGAACACTCATCTCCCCGTGGCCTCAGCTGGAAGGGGAAGGGGTTTGCTCACCCAAGACCACCCTCTACACTATGTGTGCGTGTTCCGTCAAGTCACAGCTGACTTATGGCCCCCCCCCCTCAGGTTTTCGAGGCAAGAGACGTTCAGGGGCGGTTTGCCATGGCCTGCCTCCGTGTGGGCTGAGAGAGTTCCGAGAGAACTGTGACTGGCCCAAGGTCACCCAGCAGGCTTCACACGAAGGAGCGGGGAATCGAACCCGGTTCTCCAGATTCAAGTCTGCCGCTCTTAACCACCACACCACGCTGGCTTGCCTTTTTAGGCCAGAGCATGCTGAGGTGTCCTCCTCTTTCCAGGCCTCTTTCTGGCATGTAACGCCATCTCTTCTGATTACGAGGAGGAGGCTTATCCATCCCTCAACTCACCTCGGTTCACTTGTCACACCAAATGGACTCCATCCTGCCTTTCGTCACCACATCTTGCCTGTTTAGGCGCTTGCCAGCGTGGTGTAGTGGTTAAGAGCGGTGGTTTGGAGTGGTGGACTCTGATCTGGAGAACTGGGTTTGATTCCCCACTCCTCCACATGAGCGGTGGACGCTAATCTGGTGAACCAGGTTGGGTTCTCCACTCCTACATATGAAGCCAGCTGGGTGACCTTGGGCTAGTCACAGCTCTCTTAGAGCTCTCTCAGCCCTACCTACCTCACAGAGTGTCTGTTGTGGGGAGGGGAAGGGAAGGTGACTGTAAGCCAGTTTGAGTCTCCCTTAAGTGGTAAAGAAAGTAGGCATATAAAAAACAACTATTCTTCTTCTTGCAAGCCATGACGGAATTGGAGAATTTTTTTTCTCGACCCCTTCTCAGCATTAAGGATCACTAGGTTGCCTTTTCCTTCTTGCCAGCAGCAGCAGCACCCAGGGAACTGTTAACTCTGCAGCAGAGAGTTCTGGGCATGGGTATAGTACTGGGCAGTGCTGCCACCAGAGGCTCCTGGCTTTTTCCTTGCCCTCTCTAGCTGAAGCCCCTGGTATCCGTCCCGTTGATCACCCTGCGTCCCGTGGGCCACTGGAGCACTGGACAGGATGCCACCATCAGCTACTCTGCTCTTCCTGAATTTCCACACAGTGCCTGGGACTGGATTGGCCTGTACAAGGTAACCTTATGCTGAGGGGTGGGGCTGGGTGGAAGATAGTGACCTGCTCTGTCCCCCCACCCCAACACTATAATGCACACGTTTTGTGCTTGTGGAATCAACTGCTACAGAGAAGTTAGTTGCTGATGGGAGCCATCAAGTACATGAACGCATGAAGCTGCCTTATACTGAATCAGACCCTGGGTCCATCCAAGTCAGTATTGTGTGCTCAGACCAGCAGCGGCTCTCTAGGGTCTCAGGCAGGGGGTCTTTCACATCACCTACTTGCCTAGTCCCTTGAACTGGAGATGCCGGGGATTGAACCTGGGACCTTCTGCATGCCAAGCAGATGATCTACCACTGAGCCACAGCCCCTCCCCTAAACCTTATTCTAAATCAGACCCTTGGTCCATCTAAGTCAGTATTGTCTACTCAGACCGGCAGCAGCTCTCCAGGGTCTCAGTCAGGGGTCTTTCACATCACCTATTTGCCTAGTCCCTTTAACTGGAGATGCCAGGGATTGAACCTGGGACCTTCTGCATGCCAAGCAGATGCTCTACCGCTGAGCCACGGCCCCTCCCCAGAGCACTTTGCAGAACTGCCACAGGTATGGTGAGCGTCTTGTTCCCCGGGCCTTCAGTGTGCAAGCTGGCAAGACAGATACAAAGACTGACTCCTGCCCAAAGCACACCCGGTTCAGGTTCAGCTTGTGGGGTCCTACATCAAAGAATTGCTAAACAGATGAGATAGTTCTTGATGGGTAGCTGTGTTAGTCTGTCTGTAGCAGTAAAAAAGAGCAAGAATCCAGTGGCACCTTATAAAGACTAACAAAATTTCTGGTAGGATGTGAGCTTTCTTGTGTCACAACTCACTTCTTCAGATGGTCTAGATTGTCATTCTAGCTGTATCTGAAGAAGTGAGCTGTGACGCACGAAAGCTCACGCCCTACCAGAAATTTTGCTAGTAAACAAGGGAGGGCATTGATGGCTTTCATGAGGCGAAGGCCTGCCATGTTCTGCTTAGGGGGGTTTTTTGGGCACCAACACAAAGCCCCATGGACTGCCTCAGCATGTGTCAAGAGCTGGAAAGCCAAGGAGCAGGGGAGAGCTGTGACAGTAACAAAATGAGGCATGCAGAGAGAGAATTAGTACATGTAAATCTTAGGCAAAATTCTTGTTTTCAAGGAGACTCGCCAGTATAGCGAGCGGAGGTTTGGCCTTTGGGCTAGCAGTCCTGGATTCCAGTTCCGCCGCTTTGGCCTTGAGGATAGGGATTAGGATCTAGGAGATCTGTGTAACATGGAAATAACAGTGATCTCGTTAATGCACTTTGCCATCTTTGAGTGGGAAACAATCACAGGTTGTGTCCTACTTGCTCTGCTGTCCCCGTCCCCCCCTAGCGAAAGCCTTCCACATAGAATCATAGAGTTGGAAGGGACCACCAGGGTCATCTAGTCAAACCCCCTGCACAATGCAGGAAATTCACAACTACCTCCCCACACACACACCCACCCAGTAACCCTTTACTCCATGCCCAGAAGATGGCCAAGGTGCCCTCCCTCTCGTGATCTGCCTAAGGTCATAGAATCAGCATTGCTGACATTGCAAGAAAGTCATGGCAGCTTTTTAAACATCTCCCTTGCAGGTGACGTTCAGGCATGCGAATGACTACGTGGTCTATGCCTGGGTGCAGGACAATGAAATTTCCTCTGAGGAGGATGCGAAGCAGGTGAGGGGCAAATGGCCAGGAACGTCAGTGTGGGGCTTCTTTTCTGATGTTGCAGCCAACCACCTCCTGCCTTTTCTTCGCAGGTTTATCTCAGCACCGAGGGGCTCCCCACAGAAGGAGGGCAGTTTCTCCTGGGGTATTACAGCCACACAATGCAATCCATAGTTGGCCTTAGCCAGCACTTCCAGGTAAGTCTTTGTGGCTCCTGGAGTTGGCTGCTACTTTACTTCGCATCCGAACACTCCGGGGTTGTACACACAAGTCAGAGCTGATTCCAGTGCTGTGTCTTTCCTGGTGGTGGAAAGTGCCGTCAAGTCACAGCCGACCTACGGCGACCTGTAGGGCTTTCAAGGCAAGAAATGAACAGAGATAGTTTGCCATTGCCTACCTTTGTGTCGTGACCCTGGGCTTCTTTGGTGGTCTCCCATCCAAGTACTAACCAGGGCAGACCCTGCTTAGTTTCCAAAATCTGATGAGATCAGGCTAGCCTATCTTTCCTCTGTGTGTGTATGTGTGTGTGTGTTAAGTCTTCAAGTGGCTTCCGACTCTTGGCAACCCTATGAATCAGTGTCCTCCAAAACATCCTATCTTTGACAGCCTTGCTCGGGTCTTGCAAATTGAGGGCCGAGGCTTCCTTTATAGAGTCAATCCATCTCTTGTTAAGGCTTCCTTTTTTTCTGCTGCCTTCCACTTTTCCTAGCATGATCGTCTTTTCCAGTGGCTCTTGTCTTCTCCTAATGTGACCGAAGTATGACTGCCTCAGTTTAGTCATTTTAGCTTCTAGGGTCAGTTCAGGCTTGATTTGATCTAGAACCCACTGATTTGTTTTTTGGCAGTCCACGGTATCCGTAACACTCTCCTCCAACACCACATCTCAAAGGAATCTACTTTCTTCCTATCTTTCCTAGTAGGCCCAATTACATTCGATTCCAGAGCCACACCAGCCCCCCAGCCCTCGGCTGCAATCTTGTCCCTGGTTTTTTTTTTTTTTTTAATTCATTTTGGGGCTACATAGATTTGGCTGCAAGTGCCTTTTTGCTTATTGGGGGGTAGGTTTTTGCAGTGGTTGAAAAACTCCCATTGGTTTTATTTATTCATGTACCAATTTCGATCGGCTGAGGAGTTCGCAACAGAGCACGCAATCACAAATAGACGAAGCAAAGTGACCACAGTAGGTGCTGTAAATCGGCCAAAAGCCTGCTGAGAAAGGAAGCTTTACAACTGTTCTGTTTACATCCTTATGAGGGTGTAGATTTCCTGACCTCGGGCAAAGGCAGAGCTGAGGAGCTGCCTCCACAAAGGTACTTTGGTTAAGGTGGCTCCAACTGAGCAGGTTTCAAACGATGGAAGGGGTCTGTATAGACAGGTAGGTTTAGAAGGTTAAGTCCAGCACCTGCAAATGGACCTAGAAGTGCCGAGGTAGGAGGTGCCATACAAGCTGGCTATGACTTCAATCGTAGCCCCCGACGGGAGACATGTAGCAGTATTCTGCCGAAGCTGTTTTTGTCTGGTACCCAACTGTTGGGAAAAATAATATTCCTATACATTTAGGCAATGCTTTCCGAGCTCAGAGTGCTTCACATATGTTACTTTGTAATGCAGGGGTGTCGAACTCATTTGTTAGGAGGGCTGGATATGACATCAATGTCACGCGGTAGGGCCGGGTCATGTCTCGCCAGCCCATATGGGGAGGGGGGTGGGTGTCTGCCTCTCCTGGTTCGCGGGCCGGAGAAGAGCTCTCAAGGGGCCAGATCCAGCCCACAGGCCGTATGTTTGACACCCCTGTTGTAATCCTTACAGCTGGATGTTGATCCTTGTCAAGCAGACCAGTACATTTCGTTTGTTTTGTTTGAGGGGATCTGTATCCCACCTTCCTGCCACGAATGAAACTCAGGACAGCTTGCAGAGATGAATCTACCTCCCTCCCTATCTGCATTTTTATCCTGGCCATCCTCCGAGCCTCTTGGGGCAGCATGTCTGGCTCTCCTTTTCCTGATCTTTTTTTTCACCCTGTGAGATAGGTTTTTATTATTTATTTATTTATTATTTCCACTTATTACCTCGCTCTCCCCAGCCAAAACCGGCTTACAAAATATTAATGTCCCATTAAATCAGTTAAAAGCATTAAACATTTTAAAACAGCCCTGTAAATAATATAATTTACCTAAGGCGCCTCTAGAGTGTAACACAGAACCCAGCTTCAGCTAGGCGAGCAGATGGAATAAATGCAAATTGAATGAAAAGGTATTACTGCAGTGGGGAGGTGAGGGAGGCCAGCATTTATATATAGGGAACCTGGCGGAATAGCTCTGTTTTACAGGCCCTGCGGAACTCTTTGAGGTCCCGCAGGACCCTGGTCTCACTAGAGAGGCTATTCCACCAGGCACGGGCCAAGTCAGAAAAAGCCCTGTCCCTGGTCGAGGCCAGCCGGACACTCCTCGGGCTGAGGAACACCAAATTATTGTTATTAGCTAAACAAAGAGTCCTCTGGGGAACATACCAGGAGAGGCGGTCCCACAGACTTGGTCCCAGACCATGTAAGGCTTTAAAGGTAATAACCAGCACCTTTAATCTGACCCGTCATTCCAGCTGGAGCCAGTGCAGGTTTTGAGAGAGAGCAACTGGCTGACGGTCACTAGAAAGTGTTGTGGCTGAGCACTGCCCCACTCTGGCTCTTCTTAAATTAGAATACATAACTAACAGATCGAAAAGAGACTCAAGTCTGAAAAGGAACCAAAGCAGCAGCATGACATCAAAACAAGGAGCAGTGAAACAGCAGACAGTGAAACTACTAACATATAAGCATTGGTCGCGTAAAACAAGCAGGGAAGGCGTGCCGAATGGAAGAAGATTGTTTGAACACCTTTTCAGAAGGCGGCGGGGGGGGGGGTCCTTCTTGCAGATGGGGATTCTCAGGCAGATGGAAGCAGTGCCTTGCCCAGAAATCAAAGGCAGGCGGAGACAGTGCCTTGTCCAAAGCCAGAGAGGCGTTTGCGCTATTCAAAATTCCTCCACGTTCATAGCATTGGCTGTTTAAGGACTCTGCTGTTAAAGAGGTGGAATATCCTGCATCTAGTCAGTGCCGGGATATTACCCCACAAGAAGGGATTGGATTAATTTCCTTTCCCCCCCCAAAAAAAACAAAACGTTTTTGTCTAATAAATGATGGTCCAGTTAAGTACAAATGACCATACCAAATGGCAAAGTTAGACACATCGAGGCATTTGTGGTCGAGGTGAATTTGAATGAAGAACTCCTGCAATCACATCTCAGCGTCTTAGCCATGAAAGCCTCCCCTGCTTGTGCCCAGCTCGCGTGCCTGTTGGCTTTGTGAAGGGAGGAGATATCTTTTATACACAGGCCCCTCCTAAGCTTATCTCCCAAGCCCGTGTTGATCAGCTTGCGGAGTTGTCTGTCCCACCTGCTTGCTGCTGCCCCCATGGGTGGTGGCGCTTGGAATCACCTCTGTCCGTGCTGTCACCCCTCCCCTGGCTTTGCTTATTGGCTGTTCTTTGCAGCCACTGATGGGGTAGCAACCACCGTGGTCTTAAATGTGTCCTGTCAGCTTCTTTGCAAAACTTACATACCCCACCTTTCTGCCTCATCAGGGCCACCGAGGCAGCAGATGTCCTCATCGTCTTCTCCAAAGCTCTCTCTCCCTTTCAGATTCAGCCAAGCAGAACGTCGGCCGAGAAGGACGTGGGATGGGACGGAGAAGCGTTGCTGTGCGGAGCCACCAAATGAGTTTTGAAGCGCGGGCAGGCGCCCGCAACACAGGGCGGAGGGGCTCCGGGACTCTTGGTGGAGGAAGTGACAGAATACACTGTGAGGCTCCTACCGAGTTGGGGCAGTTGGGCGCATTGTCTCTTAGGGAATTTCAATTGCTGTTGCCAATGGAGGACTCATGCTCTACACTGAGACTCTAAAATCGACAGCTGGAAAATCTCGACTGCTGAGTGGGTTACTGGCATCCATCCCCCCCTTCCAATGGCTAACCGGGGCGGAAAGCCTGCTGCTTCTCCCTTTTTCCAGAGGCCGTTGTTAGTCCTTTGAGATATAGTTAGGCAAGCAGTGCAACATAGCTGGGGACATCTCGGTTGGGAGGAGGAAGTGATCGTGAGATAGGAGAGGAAGGAAGGAAGGCCAGCCTGCGGCTTGCGTGGGGATTTTCTTGTGGCTTTTGCTGTTTTCTCCTCCCTGCCTCACATGCCCGTGCCTTTAGTCCTCGCCTGGATCTTAGCGCTTGAAATGCTGGAAGCAAATGTGCATTCAGCAGACTGACCTTTGCTTTGCTTTTGAGACCCCCGAGGGTCTGTTTTATTGTTAGCAGGCTGCCTTGCAGGCCCCAGCCATCTCCATGGACTTCCTTCAAGCTCCATCATTTCAGGGTTGGGGGAGGGGTCTCTCCCCTGCCCCATTCCCGGGAGCTATGCAAGAACCGTAGCTCTCAAAAGTGATCGTGGCTGCTCTGACCAGGGCCTGCATCTTTGCAGATGCCTGCTCCTGGGAGAATTTGCCAGAGGTTAGCTAGTGGAGCGACGCGAGTTCTTCCACCACAGCTTTGTGCAGATTCTGGTCCTAGACAGTATTGGTGGCACTGAAGTTCCTTGGTGGTGGGCAATTTAACTGGCACCGATACGCTGAAATCTGCGTCGCTTCTACAATAGACGAGGCGATCCGTCGCTTGTGTGCGTCAGTTATGTGGGCCCAGTCGTACAGGTCCATTTTTACAAGCAGCCTTAGCTGAAAACTGGTGCGGCACGTATGTGGTTTATTACTTTTCTTCTGCAGGGACTTCCTCCGCTTTGTACAGACTCCGCGTTGCTTGTGTGAATTCGGCACCTACAGGTCTCTTTGTCCTGAAGTCATTTGAGGCCGGTGCGGTGGCAGGGAACGCAGATGCAACTGGCCTAGGAGGGCTGCATGTGATTAAAAGGTTTGGGTCGAGAGAAGGGGACCCAAATTAAGGACATTTGGGTGAAGAACAAAGTTCATTGTTAAAATGCAGCCAGCTGTAAGCTCTAGAGGTGAGAGGTCTTCAACGTGTCCTCTGCACTTCTAACATACCCGTGCTGGCAGTTATTTTAGTCTAGGTATTCTTTTTGCATCACAATAGGACTCTTTCCAGTGTCGAGTAGAGTGGGGACATTCCTTATTTCTTTCCCATCCCAGCTGGTGCTTTCTGGGAGAGCAGGCTCTTCTCTCTGCCGTTGCAAACTTAGAAGGCTTTTAAACGGGGTGGTTTCTAACGTGGCTGCTGATAAGTGGTTATTATCAGCTTAGCTTTAGTCACTGCCCAAAGGATTTTAAAGTAGCGTGTACCCAAACTCTGAATGTAAATGGTTGTTAGTTGATGCCAAGTTGGGTTTTTTTAATGTTAACTGTCCATAGGGAAAGAAGTCTGGCTGCTGGCACCAACAGAGCATCTTTGCTTTCTTGCATCATGAACCTGAGCTTTGGCATTGTGACCAAGACAGAAAGTTATTTGCAAGCAAACGGCATTAAATTGGAATATACTGATAAAGTATTTATGTAGGTCACTTTCCAACACGCCTGGGCATTTTTTTTGTTGGAGGTTTTGAGCTATTGCAATAAACAACCCGGAAAAGTTGCTACGGACTCTGTGTTTCCCCTCAAAAAAGTTTAAAATCACCTTTTGTGACCTTAGATCACGATGGGTAGCTGTGTTAGTCTGTCAACAGCAGTAGAAAAGGTAGCAAGTGTCCAGTAGCACCTTAAAGACTAACAACATTTCTGGCAGGGTATGAGTTTTCATGAGCCACAACTCACTTCTGCAGATATTCTAGATTGTCATTCTAGCTGTATCTGAAGAAGTGAGCTGTGACTCATAAAAGCTCATACCCTGCCAGAAATTTTGTCAGTCTTTAAGGTGCTAATGGACTCTTGCTCTTTTCTCCTGCTTTTGTGACCTTGTCTGTTGTTGCTTCTAAATAGAATTTTATTTTCTTGCTTCTTTCCATGCGCTTCTACTTTGCTGCATCTCTTAGCTCAGCATGAATTGTAGGTTAAGCCCTGAAATTATTCCTTGATATTTTGAAATGAAACTTTTGAGTAGAGATGCGGAAAGGATTTGCCGAAGATTTGTTTGGCAGGAATTCTACAATCATGTTGTGTCAACACAGAGGACTAGTAGTGCAAGTAGAGATGTAAAATTTCCAGAAATCTTGAAGCAACGGAAGAAAAATGGTTTTCCGGGGTGGGGGTGGGGGAATAGAACTGTCAGGAAAAATGAAATGTATGTAGTACTTCCTTTCCTATAAACCTAAACTGCTTTTACTCTTTTAGTAACAGAAAATGTATTGTTTTTAACTTAGCATATCAAATTGTATTATTTGGCATATTTATGGAATCTAAATGTATAAAATTGCAAATATACCTGAAGTTTGAGAGTTTCAGACTACTGCACCCTATGCTACCTTAGCACATGTATGTTAATTTTTGCCACTTGAAAGGTAGAAAAAAAGAAAAATCGAAGGTAGAAAAATTCTGTAGCGAACAAGTGTGTGTTTGGATACAAACACATTAATTTAGTTACGATATGTAAGATAGCCTATTTGAATATTAAGAAACTTTGTAACATTGAAAACACTGGACTTTTTAATAATGTATTCTCATTAAACACATTACAGCATATTGTTGCTCAAATTATTTACATTTAAACAACAGACTTATTAAGACACAATGTGTATGTCAGTGTATATCGTTATCTAAAGCCGTAGCTTATTTTATATAAAGGTTTTCATACTACATATTTTGAGTAAAACCTTGCCTTAAAAATATTATTCCAAAAGGGGGAAGAATTCATAGGAGTTCTTGTCAGTGCTCCCCCTAAGTTTCCCAATTTTTCCATAGGTCAAATTGGAAAAAAAATCTTTAAGACTTTTAATGCTACCCATTTTGTCTGAGAAAACCCTTCTCTTCAGATGCCTTTCCAAAAAAGAAAAATAATTCACAGGAGTTTCTTTTCAGTGCCCCCAACTTTTATCCAATATTGTTTTTCTATTGGAAAATGTTGGGTAAAAATCCTGGAGAAAAATATTTTTCCCTGTTCCCCTTGTTTTTAGCCCCTCAATTCTCTACTGTTAAGAGCCAGCGTGGTGTAATGGTTAAGAGCAGCGGACTCTAATCTGGAGAACTGGGTTTGATTCCCCACTTCTCCACATGAAGCCAGCTGGGTGACCTTGGGGTAGACACAGTTCTCTTCGAACTCTCTCAATCCCACCTACCTCACAAGGTGTCTGTTGTGGGGAGAGGAAGGGAAGGTGATTGTAAGCCGGTTTGAGACTCCTTAAAGGCAGAGAAAATGAGGATATAAAAAAACAACTCTTCTTTTTCTGTTTTCTTGAACAGCTTTGAGCATTTTTTCTAGGCCATTTCCCCATCCTTGTACAGCTGGTCTCCAGAAGTGATTAACCCCAAACTCTCTTGCTGTCTGCTGTGCAAAGTCTCTTCCATTCAAAGGTGAGATTGAGTCGATCTTGGAACGGGAACTTTGGAGTTGTGGCCCTGTGGAAAGTTACTCTTGGAGACTTGAGTTTTGTAAACTATGTACAGATAATAGGAAATTAAAAGCACAGTTAGGGAGGCTGCCTCCGCTGCCAGTACAGTTATGACTTCTGGCTTACATTACAAGAAACGTGCTCAATAATTCTCTAAGAACAATTAAAATTTTATTTTTAAAAATAAGTGCAGGAATGCCTTACTGTTTAGGGTGTTTCCTGGAAATACGGAAGGGCCTGACCCTGAAAACTTCCTAGTAAGATGAGTAATGGAAGAGGGAGTGGATCCTGCCATTTTACTTGCTTGGGAACTCAGAGCAACAAAGAATTTGACTTTGAGACATAATTTACAGTGTTCATCCATCACAAAACCAAAAAATAGTTCTCGCTGAAGTCCAGAAAACTCGCTTGTTTAAAATACAGATCTTTCAAGTATGTCTCTCTCAATACATAGCAAAGGAGATCAGTTGCAGACAACCTCAGAAATGCAGAGATATTATTTAGATGTGGTTTCCCTTTCAAGCTTCTGCGTAATCATAACAGGAAAAAATAATTAAAAAGTTATCTGATGGAAGTGATCTATTCGTTCATTGAAGATACGGCTCCCTTCCCCTTGATAATCTGTCCCAGTCACAAAGATGGCACAGAGAGAATTGCAAACATTGTCTCATGAAACGAGGGAAAACATCGGGAAATCAAGGAAGCTGAAAAGCATCAAAACCACAGCATGTGCCTTCATCTAAAAAACTTCGGGCATATCATTTCACAATCGATATAAAAAGGCACGCTGCATGAACCACCACAATAAGCCAAGCTTGGCTGACAAAGTGAAAACACTAAGATAATGGAATACTTTGTCTCTCATGGGCCAAAGAGAGAAACCCTTGAGCCTTGCCTGTAGTTTGATTCCGCCCTAGGGTTTCCAGCTCTGGGTTGGGAAATACCTGGAGATTTTTGGGGTGTGGCCTGAGGAGGGCGGGGTTTGGGGAGGGGAGGGACCTCGGCAGGATATAATGCCATCGAATCCACCTTTTCTCTAGGGGAACTGATCTCTGTCACCTGGAGATGAGTTGTAATAGTGGGAGATCTCCAGCCAATACCTGGAGGTTGGCAACCCTAAGCATATTCCATGACTGGCTATCACACCAGCTGCCTATGGTGCCATCGCTGAGTATATGGATACAAATGTCCTCAGAAATATTACTTAGGTTAAATGGGAAAGAAATCACCAGTTGAAGCATAGGGAAGAGAGAGCCGCTGCCTGTCTGAGTAGACAATACTGACTTTGATGGGCCAAGGGTCTGATTCAGTATAAGGCAGCTACGTGTGCTCGTGTGAATGCTCTCCTCCAGGGTAAATCAGCACTGAAAGCACGGAAAGTTCCATTTTTGAGCACACTATATGCATGAACTATCACAATAAGCCCAGCTTGGCTGACGGAGTGAAAACACTAAGATAATGGAATCCTTTGTCTCTTGTGGGCCTTTCCTTTAGTTTGATTCCACCTTAGAGTTGCCAGCTCTGAGTTGGGGAAAACCTGGAAATTTTGGGGGTGGGGAGGGGGGGTTGAGGAGGGGAGGGACTTCAGTGGGGCATAATGCCATAAAGTCCACCTTCCAAAGTGGCCGTTTTCTCCAGGCGAACTGATCTGTCGCCTAGCGATCAGTTGAAATCGCAGGAGATCTCCAGCCACCACCTGGGGGTTGGTAACCCTGTTCTACCTGGTCTGGGACTATTTAATGGGAGGAGTGAAGAAATTATCAAAGGGGGATGGAAGAGGCTGCACCATTTGTTTACCCCAGAACCTTTATAAACATAGAAATTGGATAGTGTGAACAAGAATTACTACAGATAAAGTTAATCTTCAATAATGAGGGCTTTTAAGCTTGACAATAGCAGGGGCCTGAATCAAGCTATTGAAAGGAAGAGAGTATTTAAAGAACACCTAGTGATCCTTCCAGAGGCACATGAAAGCAAAAGGAAACCTAATTTGGGACAGAGAAAATAGGAAGCAATTGGAGGAAAGGTTATGGGAACCTGAAAAACTGCACAAGATTAAGTGCTCCAAAAAGACAACAAAACAATTGGAAACGGAAAGGAAAGAAATTAGAAATAAGAGAAACTGATGAAAATCGATGGACACTGCTTTATCAGAAACGGGCAATCTGAAAAGCAAGACCCAAAGCTATTGGTCTCAAACTCTTTAGAGGAAAGGACAATAAATCTTTTACCAAGTATGCAGTAGTTCAGAACCTTTCCAGTGATGCTATTCGGAGAAGGAGGGGGACCCACAAGGACATGCAGGAGTCACCTTACTCCCTCCATAACCTTAGCTATGTCCTCTTTTGCTTCTTCTGGGAGTCCCCATATTTTCACCTTTCCTTGCTCTCCTTCCCACCCACCAACCAATCTACATCTGCCCCCATCTTCAACTGCATTTATTATTTATTTAATTCATTTATAGCCTGCCTTTCTTTACAATGCACACTCAAAGCAGCTTACATCACCCTCCTCTTCTCCTTTTTATCCTCACAGCAATGATGTGAGGTAGGATGGACTAAGAATGTGTGACTAGCCCGAGATCACTCTGGAGAGTTTCCATGGCAGAGGGGGGTTTGAACCTGGGTCTTCCATTTCCTAGTCTGAAACCCTAACCAGTACTCCGCACTGCTTTTCTTGTGATGACTGCTGTTGAATAGTGAGCAGCCAGGTCCGGCCCCAATGAGTTCTCCCTTAAAGGCCAAAATGGTCCTAGAAAGGACCCTGACACCCTTCCCTGACTTTTACTGACAATATTATTGTGGTAGCTGAGAGGGCATATGTTTCTTAAAGGTACAGATGCTACTTCTATTGTTTTGGGGATTTTAACCCCTCCTATGTATTTTTAAGACTTTAGATTTTTCTGCAAACCTGGGGCTTTTTCAGCTTTGTAGAAAAATCTGTTGTCCATGTCTCCCACCTCTGGATTTAAGTATCCACAGATTTGCCCATGTTGATAATTAGATATATTAATTGATGTTGGTAATAAACCTCGCAGAGATAAAATAGAGCAAAATATTAACATCTAAAGAGCACAGAGACCTGGTAGATTAAGAAATCAGAGAATGAAGTACTCCTCAAAATATTTTTAAAAATCCTGGAAAGGATGACCTCCTAGCAGAATTCTATCTGCAATTCAGGACCAAAGGACTTAACCCCTTAATTGATTTATTTAATGGTGTTCTAGAGCAGGACAGAATCCTGGCAATATGGCAAGAGGCACTGTTAGTGGTTATTCTTAAAGCAGGTAGGAGCCCTACAAATTGCTCTTGGTAGCATCTTATTTCCTTGCTGAACCAGGATTAAAAGATCCCTCCTTGCTGTCAGGCAGGTTTAATCTTTTCCTCAAGGAATATATAAACGTGGATCGATCCAACTTTGTAGCAAAAAGGAACATTTCAAACAGTATCAAATGTACTTTAAACATCATTAATTATTGCAAAATAAAATCCATTCCTCTCGCATTATGTTGAGGCTGAGATTTCTTTGACCACCTGGAGGAGCCCTTTCTATCAGACACTGAGAAGTATCAACTTTATACTGAGATTCTTCCTGATGATCAAATCAAAGCACTTCATAGCAGCCTGTAGGAATGTATGCAAGTTGATAACTTTGGATCAGACTTCTTGATTCACTGGGGGACTTTAGGAGTACCTACTGTTTCCCATAGCACCATAAAGACTAGCTGTATCTGAAGACATGAGCTGTGACTCACGAAAGCTCATACCCTGCCAGAAATTTTGAGGTGCTACTGGACTCTTGCTCTTTTCTACTGCTTACAGACAGACTAACGTGGCTACCCATCGTGATCTATATACTGTTCTCCCTCCTCTTTGCTATGTCTCTAGAACTTCTAGCCAAAGCAATTAGATATCCTAATATCATTCTTGAAACACCACCAAAACATTTGCTTTGTTTGTTTGTTTGTTGAGGATGCTTTTCTCAAACGCAAAAGGAATTGGACAAATATAGCAGAGTCTCTGATTTTAAAATAAATTATGACAAATCCAGAATTACACCTGTCAACATCTCTAATCCAACCAGAGAATATCTGAAAAACTGATAACGTCCCTGTGGAACTACTTCAGGACTAACATCACCTGCTTAAAAACAATCACGTGAAACTGATGGATGCAAAAGAGAAGACTGTAAATAATTTATGGCTACCTGGAATGGCTACTGATACGATCTCCTCCCAAAATTACTATAATAAAAGGCAAAATATATTCGACAAATTCTGACGGGAAAGCAAAGAAGGCCAGTTTAAAATCCAGAATTCGGTAATGAGTTGCCATAGATTACATTCAGTCAATTCAAACAACGCTATTGTGTGTTGAGAATCCAAAAGAATTGAAATGGTTTCACCTGGAATGAAAATAATTGGGAAGCAGATCTAGGAAAAATCAATATGGGGGGGGGGAAACAATGGGCCCCTCATAAATAACCCATATGCCATCACTAATGTGTGAGAAGACATTTGGCTCCTAATCTTTTGCCAGCATCCCCCATCAATGTTCACTCCAATGTTTGTCTGGTCTCTCAAATGTGAACCTTTGAAAACAGGGATAACAACAAAGTTATGTGAAATGACACCCTAAAACAGAATATTAACTAAGGAAGAATTAAGCGGATGAATGTGAGTGAAGCCACTCGGATCCATATTCAATTTGGGGAAGCTGAATGTAAGAAAGAAAACTCCTGCTCTGGAAGAGCTGCAGGTTTACACTTTCACACTTGAGCGAAGGGAGACTAGCATACACTTCTAAGGGAACTTTAAAACAAAGGGACAAAGCTCCAAGCAAGGTATGAAAGGAAGCCAGAAGCAGGAATTTAGCAGAATGATCAGAGATGATTTTTTTTTTAGAGGAAAAGGAGTAAAGTGAGCAATCAAAGTAATATTAAAGTAACCCTTGCACATAACACATGAAGCTGCCTTATACTGAATCACACCCTCGGTCCAGAGTATTGTCTACTCTGACTGGCAGCGGCTCTCCAGGGTCTCAGGCAGAGGTCTTTCACATCACCTCCTTGCCTAGTCCCTTTAACTGGAGATGCCGGGGATTGAACCTGGGACCTTCCGCATGCCAAGCAGTGGCTCTACCACTGAGCCACGGCCCCTCCCCAAATACTGAATATAATACTAAAAAAATACTAAATATAATACACATAATACTAAAAAAGTCCCAAACTGCCTACTTACTTCCACAAACAAACCTTGTGTGATGTGAACCACAGAGAATGGAGAAGTAGAAAGGAGGGGGCAGCAAGAAGAATGGGAGGGAGATATTACCTATCCATTTCTGCAGAGAACGTTATCTTGGGTGATTCAAGAGCGTTTGAGATATGCGATGATCTAAGCCAACTAGCCCTGCATAGGTTTGGAATTCCAGGAGGACTGCCTGGTGAGGAACCCAAGCAGAAATCTAAATAAAACAAAAGTCCGGGTGCACAAGGGAAGAGTGACAACACGAATTTCAGGATGAGCTTTCGTGAGTCAGGGCTCACTTCCTCGGACGGTGACTCACAAAAGCTCATACTGAAATAAAAGTATCTGAAGAAGTGAGCTGTGTGACTCATGAAAGCTCATACCCGGCCAGAAATTTTGTTAGTCTTTACGGTGCTACTGGACTCTTGCTCTTTTTGACTGGAATAAATGTTGTTAGTCTTTAAGGTGCCGTTGGACTTTGGTTTTATGGTGCTATAACAAACTAACGTGCCTACTTCTTTCCAAGCAGGAATCTAGGCGGTGGTTCAGGCAGTGATCCAAGGCAGGGCCAGAGAGGGGAAAGCATATGGAACAGGATTTGAGGGTGTGGGGAGGGAACAAATGAACTCAGAAGTGATGTGGAGCTGAGCACAGCTTGGAACGATGGATGCAGAAGCCAGAACATAACAGAAACACAGGTTTGATTTTCCTGGCGTTGGAGTGAGGCAGGAAAGCACGGAGAATGTTATCTTTTGGACGAATTAAAGGAAGAATATTGTTCACAAGGGTGCCTTGACTGCACCAACATTCGGGTTGCCAACCTCCAGGTGGCACCTGGAGATCTCCCACTATTACCATGGATTTCCGGATCAGTTCCCCTGGAGAAAATGGCTGATTGGGAGGGTGGACTGTATGGCATTATACCCTGCTGAGGTCCCTCCACTTCCCAAGCTCCACTCCCCAAATCTCCAGGTATTTCCCAACCCAGAGAAATGTGCCCACTGAGGAATACTGACTGCATCAGCAGCTTTAGACACAGAATTTAGTGGTTCTTGGCAAAAATGAGCGCACACTGAAGAAAGGTTTGACTGAAAAGGCTAGATATCCGGGACTGCCTTTTGTGCATTTGTCAGTTGTGCTATGGAGATTTGCACACGTTGAATGCTGAACTGTCTTGGACAAGCATCTGGTCTTCATTACAGCCTGAAATTGACAAGGACATTTCTACCTTGTGGCTGGGAAGCTACGTTATTCCCTGGATCGGGAGAATTGGTGACTACAATTGGACACAGCATATTGGACTATTAGTGGATTGTACATGAGGGGTTTTCTTTTTTGATACTGATGTTATATAGGGTTGTGATTATTTGGTTTGTGCTTTATACTTGTGACTGATAACATAGAATACTGTACTTACCTTTTGAGTCATTTACTCTAGTACTTGGAGGTTGGCAACCCTACTGACAACCCTAAAATACTTGGAATAATAGCCACTATCTGGGGCCACAGATGCATTGCGGAGGGTATGCCTGAGGCAAGGGTCCACCCCTCCACTGAGCAGCGGACTCAAGTTAGAGCAGGATGGTGCAACAATCAAAGTAGAGGGAAGACCCACCACCTTGTGAGAACAGGAGTTCTTGCAACAGGCCAGCATCCCTCACCTGGCGTGTGCAGCCTGCAGGTGCGCTCTTTGAAAGGACCAAGTCGGCAGCCAAAGATGCGGAGACTGGGCGCTGCTCCCAGCAGTCAGGGATGGGTAATGCAGAGCAGGGCTTCTTAAATTTTTTCGCAACCCCTTTTCGCCCGAGAAATTTTTACGCGACCCTAGGTATATAGGTATATAAAATAGGTATACAAATCAAACATTTACTGATAATAAATCATAAGAAAATCTTTTACTATTGCCAAAAATTTTGTGACCCCCCACATTCAGTTATGCGACCCTATATGGGGTTGTGACCCAAGGTTTAAGAAGCTTTGATGTAGAGGAGTCAGCGTGGTGGAAGACCCGCCAGATTTCAAACAAACGCAACATAATCTACAGCAGCTCTGCCTATTTAAACTTCTTCGTTATTAGTCTGTCAGTTTTCTGATTGAACAGAGTCCCTGGCACTCTAAAACAGTGGTTCCCAACGTGGGGCACACGCCCCACGGGGGGCAATTTGATTTTTAAAGGGGGCAATTCGAGAATGAGTTTTTAAATTTGATTTTTTTGCATTTCTTATGGTTCTAGGGGCCTCATATACAGTATATAAATATATATAGTGACATACACATTTTTAAAATTAAAATCAGAATGTACACGGCGGTCAGCTGGTGACAATGGAGAGCGGGAAAGCCCGCTAAGAATTATGTGTCACAGGGGGGGGGGGCATCAGGATTTTAGAGATGCTTAGGTGGGGCACGGCCAAAAAAAGGTTGGGAACCACTGCATATCATTCTTGCTATCACGTATCTATGTATCATGGATATCCACGCAGGGTATCTGGTGATGCCAATGGTGTTTGATCTAATTTCTTGTTTACCAGAAACAAAACAGAGTTTTAAAAATGCAAAAACTGCTGACCCTTTTGGGTTGGGTTCCTCCCCCCACCCTTTGCCATGGGCTAGGAAGGCTGGGCCCATGGCTGTAGGGCAGCTGTATTGGGGGAGGACAAATCGAAAGTATTTATTACAAGTCCACAACCAGCAAATACAGCAGAAGTACCAAAATGGGAACATTATAAAAATAATCATAGAACACAGCAACCACGAATACAAATAAATGTATTTTTAACTAAAGCTAAAAATAAAGTCACGCCAAGGACTTGAAATCCATACCACACTTTATCACTTCTCAGTATTTTTTTTTAAGGTTATAGACCTGGGCAAAAAAACTGGCAACCCTTTGTGCCATTTGATGGTTTTTACCCGAGAGAATTCAATTTTGATTTTATTAGATCTCCCTGGATATTGGTGGAGGTGGTTTAGGGAGGAAGATGGAGGTACTGTGGAAAGGGGATGGGTGTGTGGTTCATATAAGTGCTCTCAAGTTGCAACCAACCGATGCCTTGACGGGGTTTTCAAGGCAAGAGATGGGCAGAGCTGGTTTGCCATTCCCTCCTTCTGCATTGCAACCCTGGATTTCCTTGGCGGTCTCCCATCCAAGTACGAACCAAGGCCAACCCTGCTTAGTTTCTGAGCTCTGATAAACTTGTGCTAGTCTGGGCCATTCAGGCTGTGATGGGTGAGGATGCTGGAAAAGAGCCAGAAGAGGGAGATCTCATTGGTCTGGCTGAGCTTTGTGAATGCCTCTCTGTTGAGCTTAAATTTAACCAATTTTCTTGCTGCGGCTTACTCTATTTCCCCTCCCTGGTAGGGCAGGCTATAACATTATTTGGCTGTTCTGTGCTCTGAGTCACCAGTTCGCCGGGGAATAGATCGTGCCCCGCTGCATTTACGAAGCGCAGCTGCTTGTAAACAGGAAGTGTTTCCAAGATATTTTCTATCTTTCCTTGGCCCTAAAAATATTCTCTGATAAGGGCCATTGTTTCGACCACTACAGTTTCCTGCTGGGGTGGTGGGAGGGCTGGTCAAAGGAGGTGAAATTGTTTTCCTTGAGCGGGCCCATCCTGACCGTTGCAGAACATTGTCTCCTGCCCTTTTCCTGAACCTGGTTTTTCCTGGATCACGGGCAACATTCCTCTCGCAAGGGCGGAAGGCAAAGGTCATTGAAGGCTTGTGGGGCTCAGCATTAAGCGCTGCACGTTCCAACCCGTGCCAATTCTGAACCGCGATAATTGCAGGAAGCCATGGCAAGAAGAAGAGGCGGTTTTTATATGCCGACTTTCTCCACCGTTTCAGGAGACTCGGTCCAGTTTACCATCTCCTTCCCTTCCCCTCCCCACAACAGACACCTTGTGAGGGAGGTGGGGCTGGGAGAGCTCTGAGAGAACTGTGACTAGCCCAAGGTCACCCAGCAGGCTTCAAGTGGAGGAGTGGGGCTGTGACTCAGTGGTAGGTAGGGTTGCCAGGTCCCTCTTTGCTACCAGCGGGAGGTTTTTGGGGAGGAGCCTGAGGAGGGCGGGGTTTGGGGAGGGGGGGACTTCAATGCCATAGTCCAATGGCCAAAGTGGCCATTTTCTCCAGGTGAACGTATCTCTATCGGCTGGAGATCAGTTGTCATAGCAAGTCAGGTAGTACCTGGAGGTTGGCAACCCTAGTGGTAGAGCATCTGCTTGGCATGCAGAAGGTCCCAGGTTCAATCCCCGGCATCTCCAGAAACTAGGCAAGTAGGTGATGTGAAAGACCTCTGCCTGAGACCCTGGAGAGCTGCTGCCAGTATGAGTAGATAATACTGACTGTGATGGACCAAGGGTGTGATTCAATATAAGGCAGCTTCATGTATTCATGTGAACCCGGTTCATCATAGGGTTACCAGCTGTGGGTTGGGAAATGCCTGGAGATTTTTGGGGCGGAGCCTGAGGAGGGCGTGGTTTGGGGAGGGGAGGGACTTCAATGCCATAGAGTCCAATTGCCAAAGCGGCCATTTCCCCCAGGTGAACTGATCTCTGTCGGCTGGAGATCAGTTGTAACAGCAGGAGATCTCCAGCTAGTACCTGGAGGTTGGCAACCCTGGTTCGCCAGCTTAGCGTCCACCCCTCATGTGGAGCAGTGGGGAATCAAACCTGGTTCTCCAGATTAGAGTCCACGGCTCTTAACCACTACACCATGCTGGCTCTCAACTGTGTGATCTACCAGCAGCGAGTTAATTCCTCCATCACAGCCTGGCTGGTAGCCGTGCATCCAGTGGGGTAGGGATACGTTGTACTCGACGACCGGCTATCTTGTCCTCTCAGCTGGGACCACTGACCAGTTAAAGATGTTTAATCCTTTTAACGGTCTGCCTTTATCAATCATTTAAAAATGATCAAGGCTTGCCAGTCTGCCCGGGCAGGGCCGGATTTAGGTTTGATGACCCTAAGCTATTGAAGGTAATGGGGCCCTTTATATGTCCAGCTGTCCTTTGTCAACAACAAATTGTCACTGTTTTTTGTGTTGAATATATGCTATATAGTAATTGATGGACCTCATAGGAGCCTACACAACACAAAACACTGTTGCTGTATGTAGGTTTTATTTTATTTGTTTTTTTATCTTATATTTTGGAAATGTACATCCAGGGTTTTTTTTCTTTAAATTTTTTTTGGGGGGACCCAAGAGAGTGGGGCCCTAAGCTATAGCTTGTTTAGCTTATACGTAAATCCGGCACTGTGCACAGGAGTACAACCAACATCTACACAGTGCAAATCTCAATGAAGATCTTCTTTTGAGGTCCCAGAGTAACTGAAAGCTGTGGTTCATTTCTTGAAGGAATGCCAAGTTTAATTCTAATTTTTCCATGAGGGTTGGGGAATATGTGACCGGCTCCCTGTGATGGAAACGCGGCTGAGCCAAGTGGTTTAAAAATAAACAGTTTGTTATGCCCATCGCTGCGGCGGGAGATCCCGGAGTTTGGAAACTCTGGATGATTAGATTGTGAATCATCTCATTTGAAAAGATTTGATTTGATAGCGCTCTCATTGTGCATGACACTTTGCAAAGTATGAGAAGACCAATCTGTGCCCCGAGGAACTTAACCGTCTAAAATCTGCCATGGGAGTCAGCAAAGAAAGGGAATTGGGGACAGGGAACAATCTGCTTTCCTTTTTATTTTGGTAGGGCTTTGGTAGGCAATGTTGTCATGAAATCCGTTTCTGCCTGTAGTTCTTTGTGCTAGTGAAACACCATAATAGTTTCAGCTGAGAAAGCAAATTATTTGCTACATTTTAATCAAGCTAGACAGGAAGACCGTTCTGGTTTGGCATTGGGACAAGAGAGCCTCCCCATTAGCTGTAGGGTTGCCAGGTCCCTCTTTGCCACCAGTGGGAGGTTTTTGGGGCGGAGCCTGAGGAGGGCAGGGTTTGGGGAGGGACTTCAATTCCGTAGAGTCCAATTGCCAAAGTGGCTATTATCTCCAGGTAAACTGATCTCTATTGGCTGGAGATCAGTTGTAATAACAGGAGATCTCCAGCTAGTATCTGGAGGTTGGCAACCCTAATTAACTGGTATCAAGGCCAACCTTGCTGAAAAGCCCAGAAGTCTCTTTCGATGCTGGATTAAGGCTTCGCTTGATAAATCAATGCAGTTGACTATATAACTCTTAGAGCCAGTCATTCTAGAACTGCTCCCACCCAGATGTATCTCACAGACAGGCATAGTAGCCAATGACGGGGTCAAAGATGTTGTCAAGTCACAACTGGTTTATGGCAACCCTGTAGTGTTTTCAAGACAAGAGACGTTCAGAGGTGGTTTGCCATTGCCTGCCTCTGCATGGGCTGAGAGAGTTCTGAGAGAACTGTGACTGTCCCAAGGTCACCCATTAGGCTTCATATGGAGGAGTGGAAAATCGAACCCAGTTGTCCAGATTAGAGTCTGCTGCTCTTAACCACTACACCACGCTGGCTCTCGAAATGATAACAACGCTCTTTTCCCACCTTGAGCACATTAATCAGATTTTGGGAGCAGAAGAATATTTCCACCAAAACCAGCTTCTCACTATTTTACGTTTCAATAACCACATTGCTAAAAAGTACTATATTTTTGCCTCGAGAAAGACTACTATAGCATGCCCACTCAATTCATTCCCTATGGCTTATCCCCCTTTTTACTCCCCCTTTTCTCTTCTCTCCACCAACCCAAATTTTGTAGGCATGCCAATGAACTCACTTCTGGAAGGCAAGCAAGGATAGGGGAGGGGCTGTGGCTCAGTGGTAGAGCATCTGCTTGGCATGCAGAACATCCCAGATTCAGTCCCCAGCATCTCCAGTTCAAGGAACTAGGCAAGTAGGTGATGTGAAAGACCTCTGCCTGAGGCCCTGGAGAGCCACTGCCCGTCTGAGTAGACAATACTGACTTCGATGGACCAAGGATCTAATTCAGTAGAAGGCAGCTTCATGTGCTCATGTGTTCGTAACCTTTTAGGACAGGGGCCGTGGCTCAGTGGTAGAGCATCTGCTTGTTCATGCAGAAGGTTCCAGGTTCAATCCCCAGCATCTCCAGTTAAAGGGACTAGGTAAGTAGTCGATGTGAAAGACCTTTGCCTGAGAACCTGGACAGCCGCTGCCGGTCTGAGTAGACAATACTGACTTTGATGGACCAAGGGTCTGATTCAGTGGAAGGCAGCTTCATGAGTTCTGGAGTCTAGTCTGTGTTTTTCAGAGAAAGGAGAAATTATGGAGCAATTAGTTCCAACTAGGGATTTTGTCTGGAAACAGGGAACCAGCACCAATCAGGACTGGGTTAATAAACGCCGAAGCCTTAAATGGTTTAAATTTCAAGAGGCCCCATGACATTACCAAAAAAAGTGGTAATTTATTAGTTTTTAGTATATTTTTAAATTTACAGGCCCCTCCTAATCTGAGGCCCTGTGCTGTAAATCCAGCTCTGGCACCGATCCTTAGAAAAAGCTTTGTCTGTTGACTACGGACAAACTTTGCCAGCCCTTGGCAGGGCAAGGTTGACCTCTTGATCCTGATGTACGCAGTCCCACAGTGAAAAGGGCTGTTCCTGTTTAGCCTCCAAGGGTAGAACAGCTGAGTCCAAAACTTTATGCCAATAAGGGACAAAGTGCCTCCGGCTCTGCAGCATCCCCTGGGTCTAAGAGACTAAACATCTGGGTCAAAAGCGATAATAAAGGCATCAATTAAACGTTCTTGTAACCATCTGGGAGGAGCTGTGGCTCAGTAGTACAGCATCTGCTTGGCATGCAGAAGGTCCCAGGTTCAATCCCCAGCATCTTCAGTTCAAGGGACTTGGCAAGTAGGTGATGTGAAAGACCCTTTTCTGCCTGAGACCCTGGAGAGCCGCTGACGGTCTGAGTAGACAATACTGACTTTGATGGACCAAAGGTCTGGTTCAGTATAAGGCAGCTTCACGTATTCATGCATTCATCTTAGGACATTAAGAAGCCAAAACTAAATGCAAGCCAGTAAGCTTCATAGTTATTTAAATTCACACCTCCAGCATGTACAAATGGAGGGTTCCCATAGGGTTGCCAGGTCCCTCCTGGTCCCTCCTGGTCTCCAGTGAGGATATGGAGGGTAGGATTGCCAGATCCAGGTTGGGGAACTCCTGGAGATTGGGAATGGAACCAGGGGAGGAGAGGGACCTCAGTGGGGTGCAATGCCATAGAATCCACCCTCCAAAACATCCATTTTCTCCTGGGGAACTGTAGTCAGGAGATAAGCTGTAATTCTGGGGGATCCCCAGGTCCCACCTGGAGGCAGGCATCCCTAGGGCTCCAGATCTTCTGCTGCTTGGCCAAAGAGGCTGGGTTGCTGCTGGAGGGAATGCCAGACTAGCCGGTGTCCATCACTTGCCAAGGGACAGTGAGAGTCACAGGATTAGCCCTGGGATGGACTGACAAATTACCTGCATTCCCACAGGAGTAATCATCTTGGGGGACTGGAGTGGAGAAGGCAGGGCTTCTTCTTCTTCTAACTCTGGCTCTTCTTACATTTCCTTCCTGCTTTAGTAACGTAGCAAAACTGGCTACTGCATCTGTGGGTAGCCTTAATGTAAAGACCGCTGCAAGGGATATGGTAACATACCTACCATGATTCTAGCCTTAATGTGGTCCATGTGGTTTGCAAAGAGAAGTTTCCTGTTTCTGGGTGACGGCAGGCTAGGAGCTGGCAACCCTAGCTGTGGCTCAATGGTAGAGCATCTACTTTGCATGCAGAAGGTCCTGGGTTCAACCCCTGGCCCCTCCAGTTAAAAGGATCAGGTGGTAGGCAATGTGAAAGACCTCCGCCTTAGACCCTGGAGAGCAGCTGCCAGTCTGACTAGACAATGGTGACCTTGATGGACCAATGGACTGATTCATAGAATCATAGAGTTGGAAGGGACCACCAGGGTCATCTAGTCCAACCCCCTGCACAATGCAGGAAATTCACAGCTACCTCCCATAACCTCCCCCAGTGACCCCTACTCCATGCCCAGAAGATGGCCAAGATGCCCTCCCTCTCATGATCTGCCTAAGGTGATAGAATCAGCATTGCTGACAGATGGCCATCTAGCCTCTGCTTAAAAACCTCCAGGGAAGGAGCACTTACCACCTCACGAGGAAGCCTGTTCCACTGAGGAACCGCTCTAACTGTTAGAAAATTCTTCCTAATGTCTAGACGGAAACTCTTTTGATTTAATTTCAACCTGTTGGGTCTGGTCCTACCTTCTGGGGCAACAGAAAACAACTCGGCACCATCCTCTATATGACAGTCCTTCAAGTACTTGAAGATTGTTATCATATCCCCTCTCAGTCTTCTCCCCTTCAGGCTAAATATACCCAGTTCCTTCAACCTTTCCATGTAGGACTTGGTCTCCAGACCCCTCACCATCATTCAGTATAAGGCAGATTCAATATAAGGCAGCTTCATGTATTTGTTGCCATCTGGCTGAGCCAGGAAATTTCTCTTAGGACTTAATGGACCCCGCTCCCCTCACCCTGGTTATGCAAGCATCTCCTGAGAAAAGACATTCCCGTTGCTACACAGAATCCTAGACACCCGGGGCTCCAATGCGGATTGCTGCAACGGCCCATTAACGAAAGGATTGTGCAGTAGCTGCAGTGGAGGAGAATGAGGAAAGCAACTGGGCAGGCTGTAATTCCCCACAGGGTCTGGCTCTCTGAGCGGACACCATTATAAAACTTCTGCAGGCAGAAAGAACAAGCTTGTAGCTGGGAGACAAATGCTTTTTAAACCCTCGCTTTCCCCAGGTATCTGCCACAGAGAGCCAATAGGCCGTAGCTCTATCAATCCTCACACTACAAGAAGCTGCCTCGTACGGAATCAGACCACTGGTCCATCAAAGTCAGTGTTGTCTACTCAGACCGGCAGCGGCTCCCCAGGGTCTGAGGTCTTCCACACATCACCCACACATCTTCCACACATTAACTGGAGAAGATGCCAAGGACTGAACCAAGGACCTTCTGCATGCCAAACAGATGCTCTGCCACTGTGCCACAGCCCCTCCCTTCCTACAGCAGGGAGCTCAGCATGGAAAGGTGACGCAAAAGCCTGAAAGCAAAGACACAACCTACAATTTTAGGCTAGATTGATGTCTGGCAGGTAAAAGCTTGTGGCAAACACCGTGATGCTCCACCCTGGAGCTGGCGCAGTTTCCAGGGCTTTTTGGAGCATCCACACAACATCATTGTTCTTTTTCCATGTTCTCGCTCACTTGACTTCAGTCTTTTCCAAACATGATATAAGTTTTTGGGGGAAATCGCCATCAATGTGTGCTTGTTTGCCGCTTGGATGGGAAAAGGTACATTTTTTCAGGCTCCACCCACATCAGAGCCATTTGTTTGACCTCAGCTTCTTTGTAACCACCCCTTCTTCCTGACACTAGCAGGCTTTTTCCAAAAATGGGCTATTGACTTATCTTTATGGCATTGTAACCTTGTAACAATCTACTAGGTCCTCTGAATTCCCCTCTTTCATTTCTTTTGTTTTTTTAAAAAGGAATACATTAGTTCTTTTAGTCTGTCAGCCTTTCCCTGTTAAGCCTCTCCTACTTAGACTGGCAGCGGCATCAAGGAAGGAGGAACAGGGATTCCTGCTGTTGTAATCCCATCCAACTCTGGTGACAGTCCAGTGCCCTCTGCTCAATGTTAAGCCTCTCAGGACCAAAGAGAAGGAAACGGGCATTGCAACATTAAATCAAAGCAATTGTCCGCATTAATTGGCTAGTATTAGATTACAGAAAATTAGATGTTCCGTTCAGAGCTTTAGCTTTTTCTCTGTCCTCCATAGCGAAGACTACATTGGAGCGTGCATGCGTGGGCTGGGGGGGGGGGGGAAGGTTTCCTGCTATTTTCCTCTGTAAAGCCAGGTTTTTCTGCATAACAAGTGAAAGTTGTGACTAAGTACCCAGCTGTCCTCACATTATGCCCTAGAGATACTCTTGGAGGAAAACAGCAAGGTTACGCTTGGAAGCCATAAATGTGGAAAGCAAGAGGTGTGGACATAAGCTGTCTGCACTCTGCCAGGCCTGGCTAGATAAGAGGGCAGGCACACAGACTTGGCACCTGTGCCCAGCTGCAGGGATCTCAATGCCAGATTGATGTTCAGACCTATACAGGAGTGGGACTGGTCTAACTCCCAGGAACTGCTGTGTTTGCCCTAGGAGGGCCCGAGTCTATGGATGTAGTTTAGCAGCAGAGGGAGAGGCTGTTTGCTGGGGAGATGGGTGCGATTTCCTGGGCTCTTAAGGTAACTGAATATTATGTATCTGAAATGTTAATTGTATGTGTTTATTGGGGTGGTGGTGGTTAAATTTAATGGCATGATTGGTATTATTGTTTTTGCACTGAGCCCCGTGGCGCAGAGTGGTAAGCTGCAGTACTGCAGTCAAAGCTCTGAGTTCGATGCCAAAAGAAGTTGGTTTCAGGACCTGAGTTCGATCCCAACGGAAGTCATTTTCAGGTGGCCAGCTCAAGGTTGACTCAGCCTTCCATCCTTTCGAGGTTGGTAAAATGAGTACCCATCTTGCTGGGGGTAAAGTGTAGACGACTGGGGAAGGCAATGACAAACCACCCCCTAAACATAGTCTGCCTAGTAAACATTGTGATGACGTCACCCCGTGGGTCAGTAATGACCTAGTGCTTGCACAGGGGACTACCTTTACCTTTAGTGTTTTTGCAGGGCTACATTTCTCAGGATGAAGTTTGTACGCTGGTTTCTCTGATGCCCAGTTTATTCCTTTCTGCATTGGAAGGCTCCAGCACTTGCTGGATTGGAGGAGAGGCCAGAGCTCAGAGGCAGAGCATCTGCTTGGCATGCAGAAGGTCTCAGGTTCAATTCCCTGCACCTCCAGGTAAAAGGATCTGGTAGTAGGTGATGTGAAAGACCTCGGAGACCTTGGACAGTTGCGAGTCTGATTTGACAATACTGACCTTTAGCGACTGATGGTCTGATTCAGTCCTGGGCAGCTTAATGCATAGGTGACAAACATAAGGCCCATGGACTGGATCCGGCCACTTGAGAGCTCTTATTCGGTCCGCAAGCCAGGCACAGCCTGGCCCGACCAAGTGACATTTATGTTATATCCAGCCCTCGTAACAATTGAGTTCGACACCCCTGTGTTGAAGTTGGGCCAGGCTGCTCACAAAGTTATAGTAAGCAAGAGACTGTTCAATGTAAGCATCTGTTCACTGTTACACCTCCATATATCTGTATTGTTTTGTCCGTTGGAGGGTGTTGAGATAGGGACATTGTATTTAGCTTACACTGTTTTACAGGGATAGGCATACCTTGTTTTATTGCACTGCGCAGATATTGCATTTTCGAGCAAGTCAATCGGTGCCATTTTCCCAATAGCATGTGCTTGCTTTGTGTGTCTGTCATATTTCGGTAATTCTCACAATATTTCAAAAAAAAAATTTCTCATTATTATTATTACTACAGTACGTTGTTTTTTTTAAAGACATGGTGCTATTGCACACTTTAGACTACTGTATAGTGTAAACAAAACTTTTATGCACACTGGGAAACCCAAAAATTCGTGTCTTGCTTTATTGTGATGGTCTGGAACCGAACCCGCAATATCTCCGAGGTACTGGATTTAGCCCTATAGGAGCCAGGCTTGTACTGGATTTAGCCCTATAGGAGCCAGGCTTGTACTGGATTTAGCCCTATAGGAGCCAGGCACGCAGAGAGGTTATCCCAACAAGAGCGGAGTTCTTGCAAGAGCCAGCCAGAAGAACAAATATGGGCCGGGGGTATGTGTGTCCCGGCTGATCCTTGTGAGAGCCTCTGTTGCCTCTGCTATTGACCAGCTAGCTGGCAGCCAGAGCATGGCCACCCCTTGGGCCTTTCAGGCTCGCTCAGCTGGGTCTGAGGAGGTGCTGTGGCTCAGTGGTAGAGCATCTGCTTGGCATGCAGAAGGTCCCAGGTGCAATCCCTGGCATCTTCAGTTAAAGGAACCAGGCAAGTAGGTGTTACGAAAGACCTCTACTTGAGACCCAGGAGAGCCGCTGCCAGTCTGAGTAGACAATACTGACTTTGATGGACCGAGGGTCTGATTCAGTATAAGGCAGCTCCATGTGTTCATAACCTTTTAAGAGAGGGGCCATGGCTCAGCGGCAGAGCATCTGCTTGGCATGAAGAAGGTCCCAGGTTCAATCCCAGGCATCTCCAGTTAAAGGGACCAGGCAAGTAGGTAATACGAAAGACCTCTACTTGAGACCCTGGAGAGCCGCTGCCAGTCTGAGTAGACAATACTGACGTTGATGGACCGAGGGTCTGATTCAGCTGAAGGCAGCTTCATGCATCTGCCACCTTGCAAGGTTGTCGTGAGGGAGGCGAGAGCAGTGCATCCGTTTGGAACTTGGGGAGGGGGTTGGGGATTGTCCTCCGGAAGCCCAGCTCTCTCTCTCTTCCCCAACTCCATGCTCCTTTGTGGCTGGGTGGAGCAGGTGGTGCGCCCCCCCTCTTTAGATGCGCGTTTCTGCACCGAGAAGCTGGTGGAAGCCTCTTGCCAGACTTGGCAGAGCGAGGAGTGGTGGGCTGTCTTGGCACTGAAAAAGAAGAGTTGGGTTTTTTTTATATGCTGACTTTCTCTACCACTTAAGGGAGAATCAAACTGGCTTACAATCACCTTCCCTTCCCCGCCCCACAACAGGCACCCTGGGAGGTAGGTGGGGCTGAGAGAGCTGTGACTAGCCCAAGGTCACCCAGCAGGCTTTGTGCGTAGGAGTGGGGGAACAAATTAGCCAGATTTGTTCACCAGATTAGCCTCCGCCGCTCATGTGAAGGAGCGGGAATCGAACCCGGTTCTACGGATCAGACTCCACCGCTCCAAGCCACCGCTCTTAACCACTTAACCATGCTGGCTTTCTTCACAGTGGGGACCCAAAGCAGCTTCCATCATTTCCCTCTCCTCCACTTTATTCTCACAACAACCCTGTGAGGCAGGTAAAGGTGAGTGTGGGTAACTGGCTCAAGATCACCCAGCAAGCTTCTGTGGCAGAGTGGGGGTTCAAACCAAAACCCGCAGTGGGAGGAATAAGGCACAGCACAATGGAGACAAGCAGACTTTAAATACAAAGAGGGAAAAAAGGATATTAAATGGATAGAGGAGGGGAGAGGGGCAGTCAATTATATATATCTTTTTAGTGATAAAATAGAAATTGTTTATACTATACACTATGTGAGTGGATATAATTGAATGATATAACTAAATGTGAATTAGTTTGAAAAACAATAAAAAAAAATTTTTTAAAAAAAGGACAATGGAGACAAGCAGCACGGCAGACCTTTAAGAAGAGTTGGTTTTTTTATATGCCGACTTCCTCTACCACTTAAGGGAGAATCAAACCGGCTTACAATCACCTTCCCTTCCCTTTGTGGGAGAATGGGAGGCATGGACAACATACTGTGTAAATGTACTTAACTTGGGAAATATTAAGGGATATGTTTTGATCTAATTCAAATTGTTTGAAGTAATTAAGATACCAAAGTTAAAAGATTAGATTTTAAGATAATGATAAATGTGGGTTATTATAATGAATTAGACTTTAATTACAAAGAGAGAAATAAAGATATTAAATGGATAGAGGCGGGGAGAGGGGAAGTTAATTATATACTTTTTTTTAGTGATAAGATAGAAATTGTTCATATTATATTCTACGACTGGAATGATATAATTGAATGAGAATAAGTTTGAAAAATAAAAAAAACACAACAATTGCCTTTATTATATACTACGACAAATGATATAATTGAATGTGAATAAGTTTGAAAAATAAATTAAAACAACAACAACAATTGCCTTTATTATATACTACGACTGGAATAATATAATTGAATATGGATAAATTCCAAAAATAAATTATAAAAAAACAAAAAAAACACAATTGCCTTCCCTTCCCCACAACAGACACCCTGGGAGGTAGGTGGGGCTGAGAGAGCTGTGACTAGTCCCAAGGTCACCCAGCGGGCTTCGTGTGTAGGAGTGGGGGAACAAACCCAGTTCACCAGATGAGCCTCCGCCGCTCATGCGGAGGAGCGGGGAATCGAACCCGGTTCTCCGGATCAGACTCCACCGCCGTTCCAAACCGCCTCTCCTCACCACTACACCACGCTGCGGGAGGCGCGCGGGGATCCTGCTCGTGCCGCCTTGGCCGGCCGCCTCCCTTTCGGGCTCGGCCGCAGCCGGGCCGGCGAGAGCGCGCATGCGCGCTGGGCCCCGCCCCGCCTTGCCTTGCCCTGCCCGCCGGGGAGTCTCGAGTCGCGGCCGACTCTGAGGGCGACTCTCGCCGACGGGACAGGGACGGCGTCGTCGTGGTCGTGGTCGTCGTCGCGTGGCTGGGCGAACTGACGTGACCCGGACGGCGCCCCCCTCCCCCGCATCCCACCCCACCCCGAAGGTAGTTAACGGGGACGGTTGGCCGCCTCGCCTCAACGGCCCCCCGGGGGAGGGGGGAGGGGGGAGGGCGGCCACGCCGCGGGGAGGGGACTGCGCACGCGCGGAAGGGATGCGCGTTGCTGGGGGGGGGAGAGAGAGAGAGGCTTTGCTTGGCGCCACTCCCCATCTGGGGTCCGGAGTGGAAGGAAGGCGCGCGGTCTTCTGAGCGTGGGCAGAGGGCCGGGGAGGAGAGGAGGGCTGACGGGGCGCACCTGTCGTGCGTCGCCCAAGACCTGAGGCTGTGCCACGTGTTCTTTGAGATCTTCGGGGTCGGGGAGGCTGGGAGCTTATGTTGGCAGGGGAAGGGGGTCAAGAGCAGCTGGTAGGCGGCCAGGGGTGAACTGGAAAGTGAAAACGGCTTTATAGCTCTGCAAAGGGCTTTGCGGTACATTGTGGGACTACCTGCTCCAGGGTGTGGTGATGGCTGCCAACTTGGAAGGCTTTAAGAGGGGAGTGGGCATGTTCATGGCGGAGAGGGCTGTCCATGGCTACTAATGAAAATGGATACTAGTCCTGATGCATGCCTATTCTCTCCAGGATCAGAGGAGCATGCCTATTATATTAGGCGCTGTGGGACTCAGGCAGGATGCAGTCGTCTTGTTTGTGGGCTTCCTAGAGGCACCTGGTTGGGCCACTGTGTGAACAGACTGCTGGACTTGATGGGCCTTGGTCTGATCCAGCAGGGCCTTTCTTATGACCTTGTGAATACTAGCCACCATACATACCTATTCTCTCCAGGATCAGAGGAGCATGCCTCTTATCTTAGGTGCTGTGGAGCACAGGCAGGATGGTGCTGCTGCAGTTGTCTTGCTTGTGGGCTTCCTAGAGGCACCTGGTTGGGACACTGTGTGAACAGACTGCTGGACTTGACGGGACTTGGTCTGATCCAGCATGGCCTTTCTTATGTTCTAAGGCAACTTAGCCCTGGCAGCAACAGGCACGAACTCGCCCATTGCTTCCTCTTCAAACTGGTGACCGTACAGGAGGAGGCAGGTGGGCAGGCTGAGACTGGTTGTCATTGCCAATGAAGGGTGGGAGGCAGTTGGCTAACTGGAAGTTCTGGTAGAATTTTTGGGGCGTAACTGCTGCTTTCTGGCAACCAGGTGTCCTCTAGAGCAAAGCTTCTTAAACTGTGGGTTGCGACCCCATATGGTAACTGAATGTGGGGGTCACAAAAAAGTTGGCAAGAGTAAAAAGTTTCTTTTTGATTTATTATCAGTAAATGTTTGATTTGTATACCTATTTTATATATCAATATACCCGGGGGCGCATAAAAATTTCTCAGGCCAAAAGGGGTCACAAGTGGAAAAGGTTTAAGAAGCCCTGCTCTAGAGCAGTGCCCCGCTGGGAAATTTTCCCTGTAAGTTAAACAGACCATCTGGTCCGACCAGGGAGTCCCTGGTACTTCCTTTGCTAGTCATCTTACGGCAAGGTAAATACGGGCAGCGGCTCTCTTTGCAGGATTGCGGAGCGTGCGGCGAGAGAGGCTGCTACCATAGAGCCTGGGAAACTGAGGCGTGGGGGCAATGGCGGTTTGACCAGCTCCTGAATAAAAAGCTGGCTTGGCACCCCCCCCTTGCCACCATTGTGCCCTTCGCCCCATGTCCTTTACCCGGGCGCCTGTGCAAATAGTTTAGTGTGCATGTCTCCATGTGGCTCAGGATTTTTCTGTGCACAGCCGATAGCCATTCCATCTGCCCATAGCAAGGGGGATGTGCCTGCATCTATTTACTGTGTTAGCCAGCATCCTGTCCCATTAGTGGGTCATTGTCTGCAGGTAGAGGTAGTGTGTCATTGTTGTCCAGACCCAACCATAAAGAAAGGAGTCCTGTTCCCAGGAACTAATTGTTTTGATCCCTCTCCCGGACATTCCTTAAACTTTGCAGTGAATCATATTTCCTTCCGGGTAAGTTGGTTTTCACCCTGACCTGGATGGCCCAGGCTAGCCTGATCTCATCAGATCTCAGAAGCTAAGTAGGGTTATCACTGGTTAGTACTTGGATGGGGGACCACCAAGGAATACCAGGGTCGCTATGCAGAGGAAGGTAATAATAATAATAATAATAATTAATGTATATCCGGCCCTGCCCAGGGAATGCCCCCAGGGTGCTAACATCAGGATAATATATACAGAGACTATAATACATCATGCTAACATCAAGATAAAATACAATAATTAAACTTAGCCAAGCGTACAACCCATTAAAACCATTTTAATAATGCTGCAACTTAATATACATTAGTTCAATCTATGATGCCAAATCTAATTCCCTTCAGGGAGATGATATAATGGCCACACTAGCAAGTTTAATACAATACCTCAGGGGCGGACAGGTGGGCAGCAAGATGGCAATCTGAATGGCAAACCACCTCTGTTAGTTTCTTGCCTTGAAAACCCTTCTGGATTGCCATAAGTCAGCAACAAACTTGACAACACTTTGTACACACACACACACAGACACAAAAGTTTGTTTTCAGATTCACCACTTTGGCATGCTGCAGGTATATCCTTGGATTTGTGCTGACAGTTTTAGTTATTCCTCTGCTGTTGTATACAAAGAGTATTGGGTGACTGTGTTTTTCTCAGAATTAAGCACATATACTAAATTTTAAACCTTTCAGTTAAGGTGAACTATCAAGGCAATGCTCTAAAAACCATGGATGTTAAGCCTGCCACCTTCATTTCCTGGCTGCGTGAGCAGGGCAGACATAGTATAGTCAGATGTTTTGTGCTCACTTATATTTGAAGCTCCCTGCAGGTACACTGTCCCTTCCGTTTGTTGACATCCCCCCAAATTGGCATTCCAGTGTATCTGTCTCTTCAAATAAGCATCCTCTGTCAGTAATTTTAAGAAAATTAGAGTAGCCATGCTTGACCAGTCTGTCTAGTCCAGCATCATGTTTCCAGTCAGGTGCCACAGAGCAGCTCACAAGCAGGGTGTCCTGCTGACTGCTCCCAGGACATTTAGTTTCTGCCTTGAGAGTAGCTGTTCTCTTACAAAGGGATTTCAAAGGGAGATTAGAAAGAGAGACTGTTGAGTTGCATCTAATAATGAAGCTCAAGACAACGCATTCTTCCGGATTGATTAGAGACCTGGGGTTCCTGTCCCATTACCAAATCTGATTTCTCCACCCCTCCTACCCTCTGCATATCACACCTAACCCAGTCACGCCTGCTAATGTTGTTCACCTGCTATTGACATTTACATGCTATTGCCTTTGGGTGTTTAAATTCACTCTTCTCTACTTAAGGATAGATGGACTCGCATTCTAGCTATATCCGAAGAAGTGAGCTGTAACTCATGAAAGCTCATGCCCTTCCAGAAATGTTGTTAGGCTTTAAGGTGCTACTGGACTCTTGCTCTTTTCTACAGCATCTTACAATGAGGCGTTCTGCTTCTGACCCTGGGGGTCCCACTCAGCTAGCCTCGTTCCCAGTGAGAGATCTATTCTCCGTAAATTTGTCCACCCCCTTTTAAAATCCATCTAAGCCACTGCCCCCACTGCATCTTGTGGCAATGAGTTTCACAAGTTGGCTACCCCGTTCTGTGAATAACTACTTCCTTTTGCCATTAAAAGCCGTGGTATCCAAAACCCCTTTTAAAGCGATGTTTTTTACAACATTTTCAAACTCTTAATACATCGCTGGGAATACAAAGTGCGGTAACCCCCTAAGTCTCCTTTTTGGTAAATGAAAAAGCTGCAGTTGCTTTAGTCTGCTAGGCCAACCCTGTGCCTTTTCCTGTACTTTCCCCAGTTCTTCAATATTCATTTTGAGATGTGACCAGAATTGTACACAGAATTCCACACATGACCACACCAGGGACTCGAACGACTCTATCAGCAGTTTTATTCTGGGTCTCTCCCTTTCCTGATGATCCCTACCATCCAATTGGACTTTTTAAATTCGCCGCTGCATACTGAGTGGATATTATTTTCTGAGTTCACCACCACAACCCAAAGGTCTTTCTCTTGGCCTATCGGCATATACATTGAACGGTAGGCACCTTTTAAAGAGGGTGAGGGAGGAAGAGATTTGGGGTTTATTATTTTATTCTGGTTTTAACTGGGAATGCTTTTTAACTATTATTGTAAGCTACCTTGAACCACAAGGAATGATGGGGTAAAAATGTTTTAATAAATTAATATGAAATTAGTATTTTTTTGCCATGATACACATTACTTTGCTTTTACCAGTACTGAATGTCATCTACCATGTTGATGCCCATTTCCGCAATATGGAGAGAACTTTGTGGAACTTTTCATAAGTTCCCTGGTGTTTTCACAACCCTGAACAATTGGGAGTCATTCTCAGTCTTAGTTACCTCATTGTTCACCCCCAACTTCAGGTCAATGATAAATAAATTAAATCACTTTGGGGAACACAGATATGTCTATGTGTGTGGGGGTCCCCCGCTTACTCCCTACAACAGCATGGTGTAGTGGTTAAGAGCAGAGGATTCTAATCTGGTGAACTGGGTTAGTTTCCCCACTCCTACACATCAAGCCAGCTGGGTGACCTTGGGACTAGTTACAGTTCTCTTAGAGCTCTCTCAGCCCCACCTGCCTCACAAGGTGACTGTTGTGGGGAGAGGAAGGGTAGGCGATTGTAAGCTGGTTTGATTCTAATTAAAAGGTAGAGAAAATCAGTGTATAAAAACCAACTCTTCTTCTACTATGAAGGGGAGGGAATGTGGCTGAGTGGTTGAACATCTGCTTGGCATGCAGAAGGTCCCAGGTTCAATCCCCGGCATCTCCAGTTAAAGGGACCTGGCAAGCAGGAGATGTGAAAGACCTCTGCCTGACACCCTGGAGAGCCGCTGCCGGCCTGAGTAGACAATACTGACTTTGAGGGACCAAGTGTCTGATTCAGTAGAAGGCAACTTCATGTGTTCATCTGTATTTTCTGTTTTGGAGTGATTGAAATGCTTTCAAGGCACAGTTTTACTTAAGCACAGAGCTTAAGCTAGATTCCTGTGTCCCCCTCCCCCGTACCTTTTTAAAAAATTGTTGGGACCTTGGCAGTTTTCCAGTGTTTTGGCACAGCGGCTCATCTTAATGACATATAACATATTCTTGCTAGAAGAGCGGCAGTTTAATTTTTGAGTTTGATAAGACCTTTTGAATATTTGCAGTCTAGACCTGGTGATTTGCTAATTTTTTCTTTTGTCAGTTGGCCCTCGAACGTCTTCAGATGCCTCTGACTCAGTTCTTCCTACCTCCTTCCTTCCTGAACAATTTGGTTCAGGAAAAGTGAGCTGCCAACCCTCTTCCTCTGTGGAATCAGATGCAAAGAATTTGTACAGCATATCCAGCCTCTCCTTTCAGCGATCCTCTCACGCCTTTGTCAGCTTACGGTCCAATGACTCTCTTCGCTGTTTTTCTGCGGCTGGTGTATTTAAAGAAGCTCTTGTTGTCTTTCCTAAGACTTGTGGCAACATGTGTCTCGGATTCACTTATTGTTTGCCTTACCAAAGATCCAGAAATGGGCTTGTCTGGATCTTGTTCTCTACCAGCTGACTGCAAAGGCCACTCTTGCCACAATATTGTCTGTATTGATAAGATAAAATTCTAGGCCGTATGAACATTATACTAGCTCGCGGGTAGAGGGGGAGGTGAGAGAGACATTTTGCTCCGAAGGCCCATCAAAAATCACAGCCTGTGGGATGTAGTGGGGTTCTAGGACTTTGGGCAATCTGGGTTCGAATCCTCAGTGCCGACATGGAAGCTTGGTGGGTGACCTTAGGTGGGTCGCAAACTTTCAGCCTGGCCTGTCTCAGAGGGTTGCTGTTGTGAAAAAAATGGAGGAGAGGAGAATGATATTCTAAAGCCACCTTGAGTCCCAACTGGGGAGAAAAGTGGAGAATGAATGAATAAATAAATAAATAAATGCAATTGCAGTTGTACATAAAACAGTGCCAATTGCCCCATGCCAGAGTCTCAGTAGTTAGGAAAAGCCACCCTCAAATTGAGAATGCCGTGTGTGTGTGAAATAAAAGGGGGTGAGGGAGGAGGAAGTAAAAAATTAGAAGAAGCAGAGGTGATTTTTATATGCCAATTTTCTCTACCTTTTAAGGAGAATCAAACTGGCTTACAATCTCCTTCCCTTCCTCTCTCCAAAACAGACACCTTGTGAGGTAGGTGGGGCTGAGAGAGTTTGGAGAGAACTGTGACAGGCAGAATGTGGAGGAGTGGGGAATCAAATCCGGTTCTCCAGATTAGAGTTCATCGCTCCTAACCACTACACCATGCTCCTAACCACTAACCACTCTCCAGGTGGAACTCATTTCCAGACAAAAGGGTGGATCTTTCACTCAGTATAATCTGTTGTGGAGAAAATATTGGGCTACCAGCCCCTGGGGCCTGTGATCTAATAGTTAGCATTGATCTTGGACTGGAGACTCTTGACTCCAAATCCCCTCTTAGCTGTGACGCTCTCAGAGTAAGCTTGGGCCAGCAGCTGTCTCTCAGCCCGACCTACCTTAAAGGGTTGTTCTGAGGGTGCAATGACAGAGGGGTAAACCATATAAGCCACTGTGCCCTGTGAAGGAAGGGCAGGATAATAATGTGATCTGTAGATCAATCCCAAAATTGTTTGATTCAAGGGGGATCTTTCCACCATCCTTAAAAAGGGGAGCATAAATAAAGAAATAAATGAGGGTGTCGAACTCATTTGTTACATGGGCCGGATATGACATAAATGTCACTTGGTCGGGCCGTGCCGTGTGTACCATAAAATTTAATGCCAAGTAATGGAGAGGCAAACTTTATAGAAGACACAGGCAAAGCCAATTAATGATATTATTTTTGCTTTATTTTTTTACTTCAAATACAAACATGCTTAAAACAATAACACAGTGTTTTCTTGTATTTTACAGTCTTTGATCATTGACACCTCGGGACTGGGGTAGGTGGCTGCCTCAGCAGGCCGGATAAGAGCCCTCAAGGGTCAGCATCTGGCCCCTGGGGCCTTATGTTTGAAACCTATGAAATGAAAAGAAAAAAAAACCCTGTAGAATTCTAACAGTAGATCCCCTGTGGACTTTGAAGCTTGGAGTAACCTCGTGCTGTGCAGCAGTTCGATGCAAAGCGTGGACGTGGGACCTTCGTTCCCACAGCCAAAGTGTGCAGTGGAAAAGCACGTTTGTGCATGTGGTCACAGTAGAACTCCTGTAAAGTAACCGGTTCAGCAGCCCCATAAAACTGCGAATAAGTTAGAAGATTCTGCTCCAAGAAGAGAGAGGACACGTGGGCTACACTAGAAGGGCTGATGTTCCTTCTAGGTGTTTGAAGAGCTTGTGGCCTTCCTTTGCTAGCAGCTACCGGGGCTGATTACATTTGGCACCCTCCCCAGCTGGTCTTCACACAGAGAAAACTGTTTCAGTGATCAGATGGCGTTGCCAAAACGATGGCGCTGTGTGCCTCCCGAGTCTTTGTTTCTTCGCCAGTTTCATTCAATAAAACCCGAGCTACAATAAGGTTGAGTGCTTAGTCACTGTGCTCTGATTCATTGGCTTCTGCTGCTTAAGCGTTGACTGCTCATGGCGGGTGACGCGGACGAACACAGAAAGAACCCTGCGGGATAGGACCAGTGGTCCATCCAGTCCAGCATCCTGTTTCACTCAGCGGCCAGTCGGTTGCCCCGGAAGGCCAACAAACAAGGCAGAGAGGCCAAGGCCCTCCCAGATTCTTCAGGCTTTTCTCATAGGAATCAGCCTCTGAGAAAACCTTCCCTTTCCCCAGCTTTGCAACATCCTTGTGACACAGCAACCAGAGCTGAACAGAGGATTCCAAATGCAGGTTCCTCTCTACAAGGATATCACAATATTGACTGTTTTATTCTTAATCCCCCTTTTAGTTACCCCCAGCATGGAGTTGGCCTCTTTAACTGCTGCCTCACACTTAGGGTTGCCAACCTCCAGGTACTACACAAGTCTGACACAGAAGGGCTATGCAAAATGTAAAGCTAGACAAAAACTTTACCAGATGGGACTGTTCTAAAAATTTGAGAACCTCATACATGGAGTATTGCTATAAATTGAGACTCAGAGTTCTATGAACTGTAAATTTATTGTTGTATTGTTGCTTTTCTGTATATTATAAGTTTTTGTCTAGCTTTACGTTTTGTATAGCCCTTCTGTGTCAGACTTGTGTTGAACCATTGATTGTACACAGGGGTGTCAATTTCTATCACAACCTCCAGGTACTAGCTGGAGATCTGCTATTACAACTGATCTCCAGCCGATAGAGATCAGTTCACCCAGTGAAAATGGCCACTTTGGCAATTGGACTCTATGGCATTGAAGTCCCTCCCCTCCATAAACCCCGCCCTCCTCAGGCTCCAGCCCAAAAACCTCCCGCTGGTGGCAAAGAGGGACTTGGCAACCCTACTCACACTGAATAGACATTTTTGCAGAGCTGTCTACTATAATCCCCCAAGATCTCTTTCAGCCTTGGACTCTGATAGTTCAGAACCCACCAGCATGTATTTCAAGTTAGGATTTTTTGTTCCAGTGTGGATCTCTTTACACTTATCAACACTGAACTTCATTTGCCTCCTCACCCAATTTAGATTGACCCTCCTGTAGCTCTTCACAATCCACTTTGGTTTCTGCCGTCCTGAGTAAGCTCCTTAAAAGGAAAGTCATCATGTCCATTCACAGGGATATGATTTCCATGAGACCTTGTATATTGGGAGTTTCTCCATTCCATTATTTCCCAACCCCCCAGCAGTGGGATTCATGTTCTCTCTCTCTTTCCCCCGATTCTTAGACCTTTTTTTCTCCTTTATTCCATTCTTTATGCTCGTGGACCAACAGGTCATGAGCAAAACAAATTCAATCTGTTCTTAGACCGAGGTCTTGAACAGTAAAACCATAAAACTTAAATATGACCCATCTCTAAAAACATCTCCCACAATGATCCAGGCGAACTGGAGAGGCTTCCATCAGCGGAAGAAATTCCAGCAGATGGGTTCAGGTAGGAAGGCAGGGAGTGCCACGTGGTTTTCCCTCTCCTCATTTGTTGATTTGTTAATAGTTTCTTCACCATCGGTGAGTGAAGCAATGTACAACCATCTACATTGGGGTCATAAGAACATAAGAAAGGCCCTGCTGGATCAGACCAAGGCCCATCAAGCCCAGCAGTCTGTTCACACAGTGGCCAAACCAGGTGCCTCTAGGAAGCCACAAACAAGACGACTGTAGCAGTGTCACGGTCTCTGACATAATTATGGTATTTTGTGTACATGTGCAGAATTCCATGTAGAGCTTGAACACAACATACAAACTGAACCTCAAACTGCAGAGGTTTGTGTAATGAAAAGGCAACAGCTTGCAAAATGCAAATGTCCTTAGAACAGGCTGACTGAATTCTCTCAAGGTCTGAATTCTTTCAAGAGCTAACTAACTTACCCTGGTCTTGTCCTTGAAGGGAGAAGAACAGAGTCATTCTTCACTATCTGCCGGAAAGGTGTAACTGAAATTACCCTTCCTGGTTCAGCTGTCAGCTGCTCATATCTCAAGAGCAGAAAAGTCCTGCTATCCTCAAACCTTGAGACGGTCTATTCAAAGACCTCAAGGCTATAAGTGCAGTAAGCTTCTGGTTTTCTATAACCTTGCTGAAGGCTATGTTTCCTACTGACCAGATGGTTACATGTTACAATGTGAGCAATAATTGTGTTTTATGATTTATATAGTTATATATTGTATTGCAGATTTCTAAATAGTCTCATTTAATGTGTATTGTACTGAAGATGAGAATGGTATGAAAATTGAGTATATGGAGTGATCATGAAGCTCAGAAATGATTGTTTATACTTTAAGCAAAATAGACTGAAAGGAAGCCAATATTTGGTCATGGGGAGAAGCTAATAACCTGAACAGCTGCAACTAAGACATTATTGCACTGCTCATGTTATCTGAAAGTAGGGAGGAAGATATCCCTCCTGATGGTAAAATCAACACTCTTAATGAGTCTGAAACAGTATAAATACAGCCACAGTAAGCCCAGAGAATGAGAACCTTCCAAAGGCTCTCAAGAAAAGGCTGACTGGTATGTATGGCTTAAATACATTACTCTAGACTTTATGAATTAGATACTTTGAACTGAATCAGAATAATTTGACTGTTATATTTTAGAAGTTGGATTTTGAAACTGAATAGTATGTAAGACTTGCTTGCTTTTACTTCATACATTGTAAATACATACATTGTACTTTGACAAGAGTTTTTATAGAAGTGTTAAAGACTTCATAATCTGCATTTACACATATGTTACTAGAAGTATATCAATAAAAAGACTTGCTTTTTAAAAGTAGGTAAAGTTGTTGAGTCCTGCTTACTCGATGACTGGCTGAATAAAATAACTTCACTTCTCAGTAAGTGAAACATTCTAAGAACCTGTCATCTGAACAGCACGACCCACTTCAGCAGCACCATCCTGCCTATGTTCCACAGCACCTAATATAGTAGGCATGCTCCTCTGATGCTAGAGAGAATAGGTATGCAGCATGACTAGTATCCATTTTAACTAATAGCCATGAATACCCCTTTCCTCCATGAATATGTCCACTTCCCTCTTAAAGCCTTCCAAATTGGCAGCCATCACCACATCCTGGGGCACGGAGTTCCACAATTTCACTATGCGTTGTGTGAAAAAATACTTCCTTTTATCTGTTTTGAAAATGTGTCACCCTCCAGCTTCAACAGATGACCTCGCTTTCTAGTATTATGGGAGAGGGAGAAAAACTTTTCCCCTGTCCACTCTCTCCAAACTATGCATAATTTTATACACCTCTGTCATGTCTCCCCTTAGCAGCCTTCTTTCCAAGCTAAACAGCCCTAAGCGTCTTAACCGCTCCCCATAGGACAGTTGCTGTAGTCCCCTAATCATTTTGGTTGCTCTTTTCTGCACCTTCTCAAGCTCTGTAATATCCTTTTTTAGGTGTGGTGACCAGAACTGTACACAGTATTCCAAGTGTGGTCTCACCATAGGTTTGTACAAGGCCACATTGGGGTCCCCAACGTGGTGCCTGTGTTTACCATGGCACCCGTCAACGCTTTTCCTGATGCCCACCAAGTGCTTTTTAGAAAGGGGCCAGGGTTCGGTGGGCTTTTGCCCAGAAGGGCTTCTGATAGGCTTGTTAAAGACGGCTTCTGCCTGAATTGCTACTGTTAGAGTTATGCATAACTATACTCCCAGCCATTTTGCGGTTGGCTCCGCCTTTTGCAGCAGCCATTTTGCATTTGTGCCCACCGCCATGTGTCAAACCCAGAGGTGCCTGCAGGCTCAAAAAGGTAGAAATGACTTTGTGAGTTACAGTTACCCAAAATGAAATCAGAAGAGTGAGAAGTGAAGTAGAGAAGAAGTTTCACTCTACTTAAGGATAGAGGGACTCACATTCTAGCTGTATCTGAAGAAGTGAGCTGTGGCTCACGAAAGCTCATACCCTGCCAGAAATGTTGTTAGTCTTTAAGGTGCTACTGGATTCCTACTCTTTTCTACTGCTAGTGACAGACTGACACAGCTACCCATCGTGATCTGTCACATTTGTTTTCTGTTGCCCAAGAAGGCCAGACCAGAACCAACAGGTTGAAATTAAATCAAAAGAGTTCCCGTCTAGACATTAGGAAGAATTTTCTAACTGTTAGAGCGGTTCCTCAGTGGAACAGGCTTCCTCAGGAGGTGGTAAGCTCTCCTTCCATGGAGGTTTTAAAGAAGAGGTTAGATGGCCATCTGTTAGCAAAGCTGATTCTATGACCTTAGGCAGATGATGAGAGGGAGGGCATCTTGTCCATCTTCTGGTCACTAGGGGTTTGGGGGGGGAGGTAGTTGTGAATTTCCTGCATTGTGCAGGGGGTTGGACTTGACCCTGGTGATCCCTTCCAACTCTATGATTCTATGACCCTTCTCTGCAGCCTCCAAAAAACGAGCAACAAAATAAGTATGCTGAGTGTCAGAATCCTCCAAGAGGAACTGAATCTTTTGCTCCAAAGTTGTTCAAGAAAGCGCGGACCATTTGTTAAAACATGGTGTGATCCATTTTAGCCTAAGTTGGTACACGTAAGGACAGTGCAAAAGGATACGTACCAAGGAGTCCTCTGACTGAAGAGGGCAGGGACACAGCCAGTTTGAAACAGGGATCCTTAGCATACGACCCAGCAAAACCATTGGGATGCATTTTGTGTATGACACATTTATTTATATCCCGATTTTCTTCCAGTCGGGACTCAAAGCAGCATGGCACATTGTTCTCCCCTCCTCCAACTTCTCACAACAACAACCCTGTGAGGTAGGCTAGGCTGAGAGTTTGTGATGGGCCCAAGGTGATCCAACAAGCTGCTGTGGTAGAAGCGGGGATTTCAACCTAGGTCTTCTAGGGTTACTTTATCCAGTACGCTACGCTGGCTCTCTCCTTCCTGGGAGCGGAAGCCACTCCACTCTGGTGTCGATTTCTGCCTTCACTTGGCCTGCCTCAAGGACTGGATTGTTGGTTTTATGCTGAGTTGCTTTACTGTCTTTTAAATGCTGGGCTGTGTTCTTCTTCCACCTGCCAGGCTTTGACAAGTTTTCTTTGGCTCTAGCAGCCAGGCCAAAAATGTAGGCAGCCGTCTCATTTTTTTTCATCCTTCGGGGTTTTATGTTTTAATGATTACGTTTTTTCATTATTGCTGCCACAAAACCTAACCTCATAAGTTTATTAATACTGTAACCAAAAGTACTGTAATACATAAATAAATATAGGGGTAAATCTGGTTATCGTCACTGTAACAAAAAGTTAACTTTTCTCCAATTCCTCATCATTTCATTATTGCTTTAAAAAGCTGCATTTAATTGAATATCGAAACCAGTACAGAAAGCAGCCAGTTAAGAAACGAATCCATCCATCACCACTGGATGGTGTAAAGTTATGTTTATGTAGGAACAAACAGTGACAAGAACTTCACTCACATTTATTGTTACGCCACAGAAAATGATAAATAAGCTTTGGGTTGGGTCCAATCAGCTTTTCCAGTCAATTTCAACTAATCCAATTTACCTCCTTTTTACAGCCCCTGTTCCAGGTGCCTTTTGTCCATGTGGATTCCAAGCACAGCCTTTTCAGTGGACAAATGGAGCCAGCATGGTGTGGTGGTTTGGAGTGGGGGTTAAGGGGACTATCCAAGTCAGGGCATTACCCCTTTATGTTGTCTGGTTGAACAGGCATTGCAAGCATATCAGTTAGCATCCTCAGATCCATTTCAATTTACTGTTTGGTTTCACCTTTCTGTGCTGGTGTAGCTTCTTCAGCGTCCAGCGCCTCTGTTGTGCTTGACCGCTCACTCTCATCAAGATAGACCATGTCGCGTATCTTGACTACACCTGTCTGGACATCTAGGGTTCCATAGCCTTTGCCTCCCAGTGCATATCCGATGAAGAATCCTTTGACTCAGAAGCTCAGCTTGGTCCATTTCCCTTTGGGATGCAAGTGTAACCTTTTCATCTAAATACGGAGATGCTTCAGACTGGGTTTGTACCCACAGTTCAAATGGTGTAGTCCTGGTGCCTTTGGTACACCACCGGTTTTATAGGTAGGCAAGGCCCTGACCAGATAACCCAGGCTAGCCCAATATCATCAGATCTCAGAAGCTAAGTTAGTACTTGGTTAGTACTTAGATGGGAGACCACAAAATCTTATAATGTATTTCCAATGTGATACGGATGTGTATATCATCAATCAATGATAAAGCATATTGACCCTGCAGGGTTTTCAAGGCAAGAGATGTTCAGAGGTGGGTTGCCATTGCCTGCCTCTGTATATTTCTTGATGTTCTCCCGTCCAAGTACTGACCAGGGCCGACTGCTTAGTTTTCGAGATCTGACGAGGTTGGGCTAGCCTGGGCTATCCAGATCAGGGCCAATAAAGCTTAGCATGTATTTCTGCTTGGAGTTGGCATTTTCATGGATCCACATACTTCCCTAAGTATCAACTTTAGAAGGCACTTGGGTTCCCTGATGGTTTGCCTATTGAAATAGCCTGAATAGCCCAGCTTAGTCTGAGGTTGCTAGAGCTGGAAAGCTAAGCAGGGAACACCATAGGTAGTATTTGGATGGTAGACCACTATGCAGAGGGCGGCAATTGCAAACCCCCTCTGCTCATCTCTTGCCTGGAACGCACGCTCTTCTTCTTGCCTGTTGATGGGAGGTCAAATCCCTTTTGCCTTCATACAGCATGTAAATTTTTCCGCATTAAACACGCCCGGTCATTAGCACGCCTTTAGCTAAATTCCTTTTCTCAAGTTGGGAGATTGCCTGTGGCTCTGACTGGTGTCTGAATGCATCTCCCATGTACCACATTTGCTTTTCTCGTTTTGAAATTCAACCTTTGATATACAAGTAATCACACCAAGCTCCTCTTGCAATCAAGTCACTCCCATTAGTGATTGTACATTTATGATTCTTCAAGGTTAAACTCTGCCACTGAGATGAAGTTTTGCTGCAGGCTGTGATATGTAAAGGGACATCTTCAGCAAGCATTTCTCTCATGCCACCTGCTGGCCTTTTACAGTACAGAGTCTTGGATGCGACTCCTTATGCTTCGGTCATTTTGCCACCGGCAAGAAACGTTTCTCCTTCTTCTCGTCATCACATTCCTCAAAGAAGCTTTAATTGTTGGTCATATGGTACATGGCTTTCGAATCTATGCACCATAGATTTTTTTGGGCTGGTTCTCACGTCAATTTTAAACATGTGTTTTTCTGATTTCCGTCTTAAACAGCAGGGAATTTCTCTTTCTGTCCCTTTGCCTGGACTGTTGGGCATCTCCTTTTTACGTAACCTGGGTTTCCGCATAGATAACAATTTCTTTTTTCCTTCCTGCTTTGTTATGGTCATTAAAGGAGAATGGGCTAGCTGGGATTTCCTGATGGCTCCCTGAGATTCCTTTGCTTCTTGTTGGGTCAGGGCACTTCTTAAGGCTTAAATCTGCTTTTTGCCTCTGTGTGTGTGTGTTAAGTGCCATCAAGTCGCTTCCGACTCATGGCTACCCTATGAATCAATGCCCTCCAAAATGTCCTATCTTTGACAGCCTTGCTCAGATCTTGCAAATTGAGGGCTGTGGCTTCCTTTATAGAGTCAGTCCATCTCTTGTTGGGTCTTCCTCTTTTCCTGCTGCCCTCAACTTTTTCTAGCATGATTGTCTTTTCCAGTGACTCTTGTCTTACTGTCTTCTTCTTGCCTCTATAGGATTGATTATTGACCCATAAGAGTCTGGGAGGCTAACAGGAATTAATGCTATGATATTGCAATTGTTTATCTCCTTCCCATCTGCCCCAGTCGCTCAGTGTAAGCTTTTCATCTGTGCAATTCCTCAGATTCCCTGGCTCCTTTGGCTGCCAGCTTTTTCTGTAAATAGATGTGGCTTTTAAGGCTGGTTTTCACATGCAGATCTTTTAATTGATCCCACATACCTAAGGCCAGTTTCTTGTTTTGAGATCTGAATCAATTCTCTGTCTGCAATTGCAAACGGGGGTTACCACATTATGTATTCCCAGCGATGTATTAAGTTTGAAAATGTTATAAAAAACATCGTTTAAAAAGGGTTTTTGGATGCTAAAAATGGTTGGAAGACGTCTTCACAGCTAAAGGGGCCAAACAAGGTGCAAACAGTATTTTTTATAACATTTTCAAACTCTTAACACATTGCTGGGAATACATAATGCGGTAACCCCCATGATTACTGCATTTGCACTCTCCTTTATTTGTGCTACGTGGCTTGAATTTCAGCACCTTCTGATGGCTTCTGTTGGCCTGTCACTTCTCACAAATCATTCTTAGTTAACACTGGGTGGGGTCGTGGCTCAGCGGTAGAGCATCTGCTTGGCATGCAGAAGGTCCCAGGTTCAATCCCTGGCATCTCCAGTTAAAGGGACCAGGCAAGTAGGTGATGTGAATAGACCCCAGCCTGTGACCCTGGAGAGCCGCTGCAGGTCTGAGTAGACAAAGCTGACTTTGATGGACCCAGGGTCTGATTCAGTAGAAGGCAGCTTCATGTGTTCAGCATGGTTTTTAAACATAAACACTACATCTGATAAGTATCTCCATGGGCAGTCCATTCCTGAAGAGGGGGTAGTTAGCTGACAGCTGGGGACGGTGCAGCCACGCCTGAGAGGCTCCCTGGCTGGACATTTTTCTGTTTTTTTTTAAAATTTCTGGTTGGTTCTACAACCCAAATCTTAATTCACTGTGTTTTGAACTTCCCTTTCCTGTTTTTTGTGTTGACTCACTCTGCCTTGAGTAAGAAAGGCGGAGTATAAATGATGTAAAACTCAAAAGCAGTAACTGTTAGTGCTGTAGAAAATGCAAAAGAAAGCTGCAAATGGTGCCAACCTTGAGCAAATCAGATTTTTTTTGTGCCGTCAAGTCACAGCTGACTTATGGCGACTGTTTGCTTAGCATGCAGAAGGACCCAGGTTCAATCCTTGGCATCTCCAGTTAAAAGACTGGGTCGTAGGTGATGTGAAAGACCTCTCCCTAACACATTGGAGAGTTGCTGCCAGTCTGAGTAGACAATAATGACCTCGATGGGCCAGTGGTGTGATTCAGTATAAGGCAGCTTCATGTGTCAGATATGTACATATAGACTTGGGAGGGGCTGCGGCTCAGTGGTAGAGCATCTGCTTGGCATGCAGAAGGTCCCAGGTTCAATCCCCGGCATCTCCAGTTAAAGGGACTAGGCAAGTAGGTGATGTGAAAGGCCTCTGCCTGAGACCCTGGAGAGCCGCTGCCGGTCTGAGTAGACAGTACTGACTTTGATGGACCAAGGGTCTGATTCAGTAGAAGGCAGCTTCATGTGTTCATGTGACACAGCCCCTGCCTTGCCCTCTGCTGTTCTGCCTGGTACTTGTGGGAAAAGAATGTGGAATGTGCTCATGGGACTGGTGTGGCAAGAGCTCTTAGCTGAGCACAGATTCTGGCCAGAGAGGGAATTTGTTCTCTGAGAAGGTCCCATTGGGTGCGGCTTGGCCCACGAGGGTGGGCTGGATTGTTTGCTGTGAATTCCAGAAGGGCAGCCGAACAAGTGCGCTGGAACAGCACCCCCTTAAGGACTGACTCTCAGAAACAAAAGTTCATGACTGGAAGCTGCTGCTAATTCATATTATTGAAATGTTCCTGGCACCCAAGGACCCTGATTTCTTCCACGCCTGCAGCGTGCCTGGAAATATTCTGCTGTCTATGAATTCTTTCAGCCTTCTCTATGCAGCACCTCTATGAAGTGGGTCTCTGTTGTGTCCATTTAACCAAGGATGAGAGTGAGTAACCTGGCTAGGGTTGCCAACCTCCAGGTACTAGCTGGAGATCTCCTATTACAACTGATCTCCAGCCAATAGAGATCAGTTCCCCTGGAGAAAATGGCCGCTTTGGCAATTGGACACTATGGCATTGAAGTCCCTCCCCTCCCCAAATCCTGCCTTCCTCAGGCTCCACCCCAAAACCTCCCGCTGGTGGCAAAGAGGGACCTGGCAACCCTAAACCTGGCTGAGGTCATGAACTGTGTAAGTCTGGAACTAATAAGATGCTCTTCAGCTGCTGGTCAACGTAGTTATAATAAGCTTGGATCCTACTTTGCGTCCTGTCTTGCCTGTGGATTGGTTATGTGTGCCTTTTATTATGGGATGTCCATAGGGGATCACCAGTATAATAGTTCTTTAGCCACTGGTCTGTATGGTTATGATAAGCTTGGTTCCTCCTTTGCTTTTTGTTTTGCCTGTGGAGTGGTTATGTGTGCTGTCTATTAGTTCAGGGGTCCCCAACATGGTGCCTGTGGATGCCGTGGCACCAGCTGACACCTTTTCTGGCTCCTGCCAAGTGTTTTGAGGAAGTGGGTGGGGCCAGGTAGGGCTTTTGCCCAGCAAGGCTTCTGATTGCCTATTGGAGATCTGTTTGGCTGTGCAGATTTTGTTAAAAATGTTGCTTTGGCAACGGCTGCCACCATAGCATAAGGATCTGCATTGTGTTACTGAATTGAAGCCGTGGCATTCGTTTTGTGGCTGGCTTCACCTCCTGCGGCAGCCGTTTTGTTGCTGTGCCCACCACGCTGTGTCAGAATTCCAAATGTACCTACAGGCTCAAAAAGATTGGGGACCCAAGTATTCGGTGATGTCCATGGGGACCACCAGTATAATGGTTTATTTAACCACTGGCCCACACGGTTATATTAAGTTTGTTTCCTGCTTTGCTTTTTGCGTGCCATCTGCAGATTGGTTATGCGTGCCATCTATGACGGGGCGTCTTTGAGCTGGGAGGTGGTATATCCTAGGGCTCGGTGCTGCAGCGGATGTAAAAACTATGCCGTTCCAGGCGATTGCTTTTCACATACGTTGATGTTAGCAACTACAGGTAGAGTATCCCTGATCTGGACATCCCTTATCTGGACCGATCTGAAAACCGGAAAACCGGTCGGCAGGTGGGCAGATCCATGCTGCCTGCTTTCAATGTTTCCTCTCACCTAAAAAAAATAAAATGCAGTGTATACTGCATTGTAGGTGGAGACTGAAAGCCTGCTGTTGCTAGTTTGTTTGTTTGTTGTTGCTCTTGTTAAATAGCTGATAAATGTATTCTGATGAGATAGTTACACCTTTGCTTTCTGATGGTTCAATGTACACAAAATTATTAAAAAGACTGTTTAAAATTACATTCAGGCTGTGTGTACAAGGTGTACATAAAACATAAATGCATTTGGGTCCCATCCCCAAGATATCTCATTATGTATTTGCAAAAATTCCAAATTATTCCAATATATGGAAAGATGCAAAATACAGACCACTTCTGGTTCCATGCAGTCTGGATAAAGGGTATTCATATGAACACATGAAGCTGCCTTCTACTTAATCAGACCCTTGGTCCATCAAAGTCAGTATTGTCTGCTCAGACCGGCAGCTGCTCTCCAGGGTCTCAGGCAGAGGTCTTTCACATCACCTCCTTGCCTGGTCCCTTTAACTGGAGATGCCGGGGATTGAACCTGGAACCTTCTGCATACCAAGCAGATGCTCTACCACTGAGCCACAGCCCCTCCTCAACCTGTATCTCTTGGTGGCTGAGACAACACGTTCTCCACAGGACATGGCTCTTTTGTGGTTGTATATGGGGGAAGAGGAGAACATGTGTCTGGATCAACTCGCTGCCTTGCCTTTGTGGCACATGGCTGAAGCACTAGTGAGAGCATGGTGCATGAGGAAGGACGCAGCGGTACTTCTGTTGCCTGTAATGTAACAGCGGCTGTTGCCTGCCTTCACAAGCCACTTTTCACCCTGTTGTTCGTACAGCTGTTTATATCCTTTGCGTGAGCTTGCCAGTGGCAGACTTTATGAATTCTTCCCTTGCAAAAATCTAGAGGAGGGTGCCGAGTTGTTTTCTGTTGCCCCAGAAGGTCAGACCAGAACCAGCAGGTTGAAATTAAATCAAAAGAGTTTCCGTCTAGACATTAGAAGTAATTTTCTAACAGTTAGAGGGTTCCTCTGTGGAACATGCGTCCTCGGGAGGTGTTAAGTGCTCCTTCCCTGGAGGTTTTTAAGCAGACGGCCATCTGTCAGCAATGCTGATTCTGTGACTTCAGGCAGATGATGAGAGGGAGGGCATCTTGGCCATCTTCTGGGCATGGAGTAGGGGTCACTGGGGGTGTGGGGGAGGAGGTAGTTGTGAATTTCCTGCTTTGTGCAGGGGGTTAGACTAGATTACCCTGGTGGTCCCTTCCAACTCTATGATTCTATGAAAAAAAACCCTCCCTTCTGACGTTTTCTCCCTAGTTGCTGATATTGTTGATGCCCCTTCCTCCCATAGCACTTTCTCCTCACTTAATGAAGGGTAAGAGGGGCATTGCGGCAATCTGGCTGGCATCGCTTCCTCTCTCCAGTGTACAAGAAAGATTGAAAGGGTCCCGCTCCCTTCGTCTCTCTCCCTCTCTCTCCCTCGCCCACTCCTTTACAAGCTTTCTGTGCATGAGGCCGCATTCCATTCATTCCACAGGCTTGACTTCAGGAGGAACTTGCTAAAATAAGCTGGAGGCACAGCTGGCAAGCTTAGCCTGCAGCTCCGGCCTGATCTGCTCCAGATTTTGCCCCGTAAGATCTCCTGCCTAGCTGTGGTGACTAAAAGGAACCTCCTCATTCAGAGGCATATGGACATAAGAAAAGCCATGCTGGATCGGACAGAGGCCCATCAAGTCCAGCAGTCTGTTCACACAGTGGCCAACCAGGTACCTCTAGGAAGCCCTCAAGCAAGATGACTGCAGCAGCATTCTCCTGCCTGTGTTCCTCAGCACCTAATGTCATGGGCATGCTCTTAGGTATGCATCATGATTTGTATTCATTTTGACTAGTAGCCATGGATAGCCCTATCCTTCATGAACATGTCCACCCCCTCTTAAAGCCTTACATAAGAAAGGCCATGCTGGATCAGACAGAGGTCCATCAAGTCCAGCAGTCTGTTCACACAGTGGCCAACCAGGTGCCTCTCTGAAGCCCACAGACAAGATGACAGCAGCAGCATTATCCTGCCTGTGTTCCACAGCACCTAATATAATAGGCATGCTCCTCTGATGGTGGAGAGAATAGGTATGCATCATGACTAGTATTCATTTTGACTAGTAGCCATGGTTAGCCCTTTCCTCCATGAACATGTCCATTCCCCTCTTAAAGCCTTACATAAGAAAGGCCATGCTGGATCAGACCAAGGCCCATCAAGTCCAGCAGTCTGTTCACAAGGTAGCCAACCAGGTGCCTCTAGGAAGCCCACAAGCAAGTCGACTGCAGCAGCGTTATCCTGCCTGTGTTCCACAACACCTAATATAATAGGTATGCTCCTCTGATACTGTAGAGATATTGTAGAGGCAGTAAACCTCTGGATACCAGTGACAGGAAGTAACATCAGGGGAAGGCCTTGGCTTCTGTGTCCTGTCTGCTGGCCCTCCAGGGTTGGTCACTCTATAAAACAGGATGCTGGACTAGATGAACTGCTGGTCTGATCCAGCAGGGTTCTTCTGATGTTCTTGTGTTCTGATAGAGCTGCTCCTATGTTCTAACCGTAGGCGCTGAACTGACCAGCATGCCAGAATGGTTCTAAAAGTGCAGGTCACTGTTGCAGTTGTGTGAAGTTTGTCAGAATTGGGTCTGGAAGTAAGACCTTCTTCTTTGCCCCCAGGTTCAGGGATTGCTGCTAGTTCCTTATGCACTTGTGTACGTGCATACACACACAACAGATGTATTAAAATAGAATTTTTAGGGGGAAAGTGATAGAAGAGATAATTTTGACTTTTTCCCTTTGTAGAACATGAAATGAAGCCAGTGCAAATTAAGTCACAGGACGAGGTGGGTGCAGTTGTCTAGAGCAGGGCTTCTTCAACTTTTCCCACTCGCGACCCCTTTTTGCCCAAGAATTTTTTACGCTACCCCCGGGTATACAGGTGTATAAAATAGGTATACAAATCAAACATTTACTAATAATAAATAACAAAGAAATTTGTTATTTATTATTAGTAAATGTTTGATTTGTTTGATTTAAAATGATTCAGAAACCTTTTACTGTTGCCAGATTTTTTGCAACCCCCCACATTCAGTTACGCGACCCCATATGGGGTTGCGACCCACAGTTTAAGAAGCTTTGTTCAGAGCAGGGCTTCTTAAACCTTTTCCACTCGTGACCCTTTTTCGCCCGAGAAATTTTTACGCTACCCCTGGTATATAGGTATATAAAATAGGTATACAAATGACCTGGATGGCCCAGGCTAGCCTGATCTTGTCGGATCTCAGAAGCTAAGCAGGGTCAGCCCTGGTTAGTATTTGGATGGGAGACCACTGAGGAATACTAAGGTTGCTGTGCAGAGGAAGGCACTGGCAAACCACCTCTGTTAGTCTCTTGCCATGAAAACCCCAAAAGGGGTCGCCATAAGTCGACTGCGACTTGAAGGCATTTCACACACACACACACACACACACACACACACACACACACACACACACACACACCAAACATTTACAGATAATAAAATCATAGAGAAATGTATTTTAAAACAATTATTTGGTATACATATAATTTTACCTTTTACCGTTGCCAAATTTTTCACGACCCCCACATTCAATTACATGATCCCATATGGGGTTGTGACCCACATGGTTGCAGGTGAACAAGGTGGCATCCTCCAGATCTGCAGTTGGGACTTGATAACAGTAATCGAAAGAGCTTATAATGGCTGAATGGAATTTTGGGACTCTCTAGAAACTAAAGTTTGGAAGCTGTTCAAGGAGCTTGCAGGCAGGGTGAAGCATTTCAGGCAATAGAAATTCCACTGCCTGTTGCAGTCGTTGAGATATATACCTTTAGGAAACGTGCCTGCCTACTGCACAGGGGTGTAACTTCAGATATGATTCTATCCTGCGGCTAGATGTAGCTAATGAGAGTCCTGCTTCTGGAAGGGGCGGCTGCCTTGCTTCCAAATTTTCACACCCATTCCATTGCCTGCAGTGAAGGCACTGTCAGCCAGGGTGGCTTTCCTCAATCTAATCGCTCTCCTTTGCAGTAGTAGTAGTATAATTTATTGCGGTCCATGACCAGTATTACAAAGTTAAAACATCATAAAAACAACAATAGTTCAATACAACAGAAAAATAGCTACATGAACTTTTTAGCTAGTCCAATGGGTTTAGAACTCCGCATTAGCTTTAATATCGTTTCCCCGTGTCTTACATATCCCAAGACAGAATCTAGCTACTTGTCTGGATACCCAGTGGTTTCTATCAGACAAACAGATATTCCAGTTTAGCCGCATCAGATTCATCAAGAAATCCAACTAACACTGGCTGAAGATATTTTGATCTGTAATATCTTGTAATATGGACACCTCAGAAGCAGGGGCTCCGTAGTTTCCACCTCCCCCATCGAGCATAAACATAATCTTTCTGCAGGATGGGATCTTTTTGAATCTCCCTACCAGCACGGCAGAAGGAAGTGCTGCACACCTTCTGAATTACTTGCCTCCAAGAGAGCATAATGGTCAATATATTCTGCTTGATGATGATGATAAAAATGATGATTTGGGAGGGAAATTAAGGGGGGGGTGACTTGCTGCAACGGAATGGTACCACAATTGCAATTTCATTCGCCTAGTTATTATTTATTTGTATCCCACTTTTCTCCCCAGTGGGGACTCAAAGCGGCTTTAGGACATTGTTCTCCCCTCCTCCATTTTCTCACATCAACCCTGTGAGGTAGGTCAGACTGAGAGTTTGTGACAGGACTAAGGTCACCCAGCGAGCTTCCATGGTAGAAGTGGGGATTCGAACCCGGGTGGCATCACTGGGACCTATGGTAATTCCAAGGCTGGATATATTATTTATTTTATTATTTATTAATTTAAATTATTTATTTACTTACGTCATAGCCCACTTAGCAATTCAATAGGAGCAGTGTAAAACACATAATAAGCACTGTAGTAGAAATGCAAAAACTGGATTATAGAAATTAGAAATCAGTGTAGTAAAAACATGAAATACATGCAACAAGCTGTGCCCGTATCCCTTTATTAAGGCATCCTCGTGAAGAATTCCACTTTTGCCACAGACCTATTTCTCTACACTAAAACACAATTCTGTTTTATACATTTTGTAGAACAAAAGCACCGATAGAAATCAGAGACTCGCAGCCCATTCCTGAGCCTTTCGGCGGCTGGTTACGGCATGGCTGAGGTGCTGCTGCTGCGCCTCCAAAGAGGTTCCCCGGCTGCTGAAAGGCTTAAAAAAGCCTTTTTAAATAAAAAACTAAAACTAAAAAATGGGGCATTTCCTCCCATTTAGAACAGCGCAGCAACGTTGTTGCTGGAGGGGGCGTTCCTAGTCTGGAGGGGCTTTGGAAGGTAACGTCAGCCCCACCCCTGGTAATGCCCCCCCCCCCAATGCCAGTGCTGCATGTCTCTTCTGGGATTATGTCCTGGAGAGACTGTGCCGCCGGGGGAGCGGCATGCAGCTCCGCCATGCCCAGGCACCAACGGAACTTCCCCCGCCGCCAGCGTAAGTGCCTTCTAAGCTGTCTCGGCCTTCCACCTCAGGAATGGGCTCTCAAAGTCTATGATAATGTAATATAACGTGAGATACCTAAGCTCAGAGTTCCTTGTTTTTCCTGGTTGTTTCTAAACATGTAGGCATCTCCATTCCATCAGCAGCCACTGCTGCCTTCTCTCCTTGTGCCCTTTGATTCTCCCAAAGTCACCTGGAGGAGCAAGGCGGAGCCAAGCTAGAATATCCTGGGTTCTGGGCTGAACACGGGTCTTGGTAGGGTTTCTTGCAAACGGAGAAGATGTTTTGTGGGCACGCATCCTAGGCCACACCCACCCCAGCTGCCCAGCGTGGGACCACCTGCAGAAATGAATGCTCTCTCAGGTGCTTTCCTCATACCCATGAGCCCTCTGGGTGCAAGGCACCCACAAGCTGCTCTCCTCTTTGCTGGGAAAATGCCTGTATCAGAAACTGAACAAACAAGCTATTAACCGTCTCATGGGGCCTGGTCTGCTGTTATCCAGCGGGCAGGCAGCGTGTTGAGAGTTCTGGGCTCAGAATGGGGACTTTGTGCCGACCTGTGCGGGAGACACAAGGGACTACTTATCTGCTCTCTCTGTTCATTGTCTGCGTCCCAAGACGGTTGGTTTTGTTAAAAAAAAATAATTAGCATGCTCAGATGAATGGCTGTGAGCAACACCAACCTGAAATACCCGTTTCGCACAGCTTTGCACAAGCCAGAAACAGGTGTGAATTGGGCCAGAGAGAAGCTGCATGGTCATGCTTATCTGTTGTAGAGTGTCAAGAAATATTGTCCCCACCACCACCACCAATGTCGTCCATCCCACCCCCTCAATGCTAGATAGCTAGGGTTGCCAGCCTCCAGGTGGTAGCTGGAGATCTGCTATGACAACTGATCTCCAGCCGATAGAGATCAGTTCGCCTGGAGAACTTGGCCCCTTTGGCCATTGGAGTCTGGCATTGAAGTCCCTCCCCAAACCCTGCCCTCCTCAAGCTCCACCCCAAAAACCTCCTGCTGGTGGCGAAGAGGGACCTGGCAACCCTATATATAGCCCCAGGTGTCTAGCCAGAGGTGTGAAGGCCTGGGAAAATTAAGGGGTGGAAGAAATGTTCTCCCCCCCCGTACCTCCCCCCCGGAGGGCTAGTGTTTCATCCAGCTGGCTTCATGTGTAGGAGTGGGGAAACCAACCCGGTTCACCAGATTAGAGTCCACCGCTCATGTGGAGGAGTGAGAAATCAAACCCTATTCTCCAGATTAGAGTCCACCGCTCCTAACCACCACACCATGCTGGCTTCCGGTATAAGATCTGAGCAAGTGTGTTTCAAGGGCTGCATCCAGGCATCCAATTTAACCGTGTTTAAATAAACATGTGAATCTGACTTGGCTGGGTCTACACACATGCCTCTCCCCCCGCCATAGGGCATGATGAAGGAATGGCAGTTTTAATAGTAACTCACAACCTGTGATGTAAAAATCCAAGCACTCAGTTTAACTGGCCTTCCTTCCATTATTTGGGCATTTAAGCCTTGATTAAGGACCCCCAAGGAGCCCCATGGCCCAGAGTGATAAGCTGCAGTACTGCAGTCAAAAGCTCTGCTTGCGACCTGAGTTGGATCCCGACGGAAGTTGGATTCAGGTAGCCAGTTCAAGGTTGACTAAACCTTCCATCCTTCCGAGGTTGGTAAAATGAGTGCCCAGCTTGCTGGGGGTAAAGTGTAGATGACTGGGAAAGGCAATGGAAAACCATCTAGTAAACGTAGTCTGCCTAGTAAATGTTGGGCTGTGACGCCACCCCATGGGTCAGTAATGACCCGGTGAGGATCCCTGCTTGAGGAAGGGGGGGAGCCACATGTCTACAATGGGTAACCTCAGTTTAAACCACCAGGCTTTGTTATACACCAGCCAAGAAGAGAGGGGTGTTGGGTGGCTGAACGCAGCCCCAATCTCCTTCTCTGCTTACTTCTAACCTGCAAGTTTAGCGCAGATCTGCCCTTATACAGTCATTTTCAATTTCGCAGAAGCTTTTCCCTGGGATTGTGTTTGGGGGGAGTAGTCAGAGGAAATCCTGTTTCCTCCTCTGAGAAAATGCAGGCGAGTAGCACTTTGTCTCACTCCATAGCTAACGCCTCTGGGCACCTCTCCTGACTTGTGGGTTTAAGGATGGGGATGGAGGGACATGTTGTCAGGCAGGCAAAAAGGAATGCCAGCAGCATGTCCTTTTAACAGATTTCTTTAAAATAGCAAGCCGTTTTGCAAAGAATAAAATACTTCCTGATGCAAAGCCTATCCATCATTCAGCCTATCCATCATTCAGCAAATGGAAGTGTACACAGATAGGGTTTGCATAGCTGCCTCTGGTGACGCCTTTTGTTTTTGCAGAAGTTTGAATGTTTGCAGCCGAGATAAGGGGGTGAGCCTGGGCCTCGGTCTAGTTGTAGAGCTGGCCTGTGCATTTCCCATCTTCTCTCAGTGGCTTTAATGACTGAAGGTCATTGACTGATAGGGTTGCCAGCTCCGAGTTGGGAAATACCTGGAGATTTTGGGGGCGGAGCCTGAGGAGGGCGAGGTATGAGGAGGGGAGGGACTTCAGTGGGGTATAATGACAATAGAGTCCACCTTGAGAGCCAGTGACTCAGAGCCATGAGAGCCATGACTCAGAGAGAGAGTCATGGTTAAGAGCTGTGGTTTGGAGCGGTGGACTCTGATCTGGAGTTTGAGTCCCCACTCCTCCACATTAGTGGCGGAGGCTAATCTGGTGAACCGGGTTGGTTTCCCCACTCCTACGCATGAAGCCAGCTGGGTAACCTTGGGCTAGTCACACTCTCACAGTCCCACCTACCTCACAGGGTGTCTGTTGTGGGGAGGGGGAGGGAAAGTGGTAGAGAAAGTCTGCATATAAAAACCAACTCTTCCTCTTCCTCTTCCTGCCATTTTCTCCAGGTGAACTGATCTCTGTCATCTAGAGATCAGTTGTAATAGCAGGAGACTTCCAGCCACCCCCTGGGGTGGGTTGGGAGCCCTGTTGACCAAGTTTATTTTTTGTGCAGGAATCAGTGAAAGGTGTACCTCCATTCTGTTTGTTTTCTTTGCCGTGAATTCACAGCTGACTTATGGCAACCCCACAGGGTTTTCAAGGCAAGAGACTTTCAGAGGTGGTTTGCCATTGCCTGCCTCCCTGTCAGCCCCTGGTATTCCTCGGAGGTCTCCCATCAAGATACTAGCCAGAGTCAGGGCTGAGAGTGTCTGACTGGCCCAAGGTCACCCAGCAAGCATCCATGGCATGAGTGGGGATTCGAACCTGGTTTTCCCAGATCCTAGTCCGACACCCTAACCACTACACCATGCTGGCTCTTTACCTCCATGCTATGCAAGTAGGCAATTCCCAGATGGCCCCGGGGGGTGCCTCTACCCTGCTAGTTGAAGAGTGGCACAGTCCCTAATGGAAGTTTCCTCCCTTTTCTGATAGCGCCCTTTGGTTTTTTAACTAGTGGAAGGAGCTTTTTTTGTGGGTTTTTTTTTTATTATTTTTTTATTTTTTTGCATTTTTCCTTCTGAGTCTGAACACTGGGAGAATATGTTTCCACAGAGGAATGATTCCAGCAACCACAAGCTCGGGACACTTCACTTTTCCTGTGAAAACATTTTTTCTCCTTAAAAGGAAGATGATGGCCCGACTTCTGGGAGGGACTGTTAGAAGGAAGAATGTGTCCTGGCTGAGCTGACTCAGATGCTGCAAATAAAAAAAAAAAGCTTCCCTAGCTTCTTCGTGCTGGATTTGTGAGGCTGCGGGGCTACCCCAAGCGAGAGCTTTGAGATGAGGCCAACATCGGGGGTCTGTGTCATTCTCCAGATGGAGGAATGGACTGTGGGGTCTCAGAAGAAGAAGAGGAGTTGTTTTTTATTTGCCGGCTTTCTCTACCACTTAAGGAAGAATCAAACCAGCTTACCATCACCTTCCCCACAACAGACACCCTGTGAGGTAGGTGGGGCTGAGAGAGTTCGGCGAGAACTGTGACTAGCCCAAGGTCACCCATCTGGCTTCATGGGGAGGAGTGGGGAAACAAATCCAGTTCACCAGATTAGCGTCCACCGCTCATGTGGAGGAGTGGGGAATCAAACCCGGTTCTCCAGGTCAGAGTCCACCGCTCCAAACCATCGCTCTTAACCACTACACCAGAACCTGATGAAAGAAATGGTCTTTAAAACAATATGTGAGAGAGACTTAGAATCATAGAGTTGGAAGAGACCACCAGGGTCATCTAGTCCAACCCCCTGCACAATGCAGGAAATTCACAACCATACCCCCAGTGACCCCTACTCTGCCCCGAAGGTGGCCTCAAAAAATCCTCCAGGATCCCTGGCCAATCTGGCCTGGAGGAAAATTCCTTCCTGACCCCATAGTTGCGTGTTCATGTGTTTCAGGAATCACAAATCACTTCTGCATGTGTTTCAGGAATCTCATGCTCTGCCTGTGGCTTCCCTGGTTCTCCGGCAATGCACCACTAGATGCCAAAAACCTACAAGTGCTTTCAGGGCATTTTTCATACATGACATTAAGAGCACCTAGTTTCCAGCCTATCCCTTCTGAATGCTGCTAACGAGGAATTAAAAAGAGGAGGAGAACGGATTCAGAGGATCCATTTTGTAGAAGAATTCTGAGCTGGGGAGACTCTCTCACCTGGTTGTGGTTGGCGACTAACTTTCTGTAAGGGGAGTGTCAATGGCACTTTTTTGGGCCAAAGTGGTGTGTTTGGGTCCATTGTTGCTTTCATTGTCGCCTGTGGATTTGATCCTACCCTGCACATCAGCGCACTGCCCAGTCCCCCACTTTTGTTTTTCTTAAGTGCATAGTGCTAGAGATTTTATCTATATGTAGAACTGTTGGCATTTATTTCAGGAGAGATGTGGAGCTTTTTGGGCTGTTGTACTTCCAAGCAGTGGCACTTACAAGCCTCTGCCAGTTTCCCACTTGTAAGGCAGGTAGCAAAACTCATCTCGCACGTCGATGACTATCCATTTGGGGTCTCCTGAGAGCTTCAGCACAAAATGGGATGACATTCAAGATGGCAACTCTGTGATGTAGGATGTACCAATAAAACTGAAGGTAGCAGGAAAAGAGGAAGCCCCAACTTTGACTCAGTAAAGGCAGCCATGACCATCATAGAATAATAGAGTTGGAAGGGACCACCAGGGTCATCTAGTCCAACTCCCTGCACAATGCAGGAAATTCACAACTACCTCCCACCCAAACCCCAGTGACCCCTACTCCATGCCCAGAAGATGGCCAAGAGGCCTTCCCTCTCATCATCTGCCTAAGGTTATAGAATCAGCATTGCTGACAGATGTGAGCAGGGGACTCTAATCTAAAGAACTGGGTTGGTTTCCCCACGACTACACATGAAGCCAGCTGGGTGACCTTCAGCTAGTCACAGTTCTCTTAGAGCTCTCTCAGTCCCAACTACCTCACAGGGTGTCTGTTGTGGGGAAGGGAAGGTGATTGTAAGCCAGACTGATTCTTCCTTAAGTGGTAGAGAAATTTAGCATATAAAAACCAACTCTTCTTCTCCCCAAAAGAAGGGAACATTGATACAATTCAGGAAATTACTGAAAAACTCATCAGAAACTATGAATATCTGTTTAGTTCCAGCAAGAGCAAAAACAGACACTTCTGGGGAAGATGAATATTCTGCGGCTTTGTCTGGTCTGGTTTTGACCAGCTTGGCAGGCCGAGGCCTTGGCTCGAGGCATCTCTCGGGGTTTCCAGCAGTATTCATTCCTCCTACGAGAATCTCTGTGCTGGCTGGAAAACTGCTGCTTATCAGCCGCCCCACTGCTTTTGTTTTGAGGCTGGTGGTGGGATGTGGAAAACCCGAATGAGATCTCTGGCGAGGGGTACAGTAGCCAGACGGCGCTTGCTGACTCCGTGCAGCAACAGGGCATGCGCAAAACAGATAAAAGGAAGTATTTCTTCACACAACGCATAGTTAAATTGTGGAACTCCCTGCCCCAGGTTGTGGTGATGACTGCCAACTTGGAAGACCTTAAGACGGGAGTGGACATGTTCATGGAGGAGAGGACTATTCATGGATACTAGTCATGATGCATACCTATTCTGTCCAGGTTCAGAGGAGCATGCCCATTGTATTAGGTGTTGTGGAACACAGGCAGGGCAATGCTGCTGGAGTCATCTTGTTTGTGGGCTTTCTAGAGGCACCTGGTTGGCCATTGTGTGAACAGACTGCTGGACTTGATGGGCCTTGGTCTGATTCAGCATGGCTTTTCTTTTGTTATGTTCTTAAGAGAGGTGTCTAGTGAGAAATTAAGAGGCAATAGGTGGTGGGAAGTACCATCAAATTGTAGCCAACTTATGGCCACCCCTCATGGGGTTTCCAAGGCAAGAGACAAACAAGATGGTTTGCCATTGCCTGCCTCTGTGGAGCAGCCCTAGACTTGCTTGGTGGATCCCACACAAGGGCTAACTAGGGCCAACACTGTTTAACTGCCAAGCGCTGTTGAGATTGGGCTAGCCTGGGCAATCCAGGACAGTGTGGACATATGAATATCTTAATGTTACTGTTAAAACAGCCTAGGCCTCAGGTCTGCTGTGAGAATAAAACTAGCCTTTTAAACCACTCTGAGCTCCTTTTGGGAAATGTGGGGGACAAATGGCCTGGTGGTATCTCTTCCTCCTGCTGCTGTGTGCAAACAGCAAACTATTCCCATCATCCCTTTGGGCATGAGGATGCCATGCCCCTAGGTTGGGCTTTGTTAGGGAAGTGGGGTACATAGGAAGCTGCCTAGCTCAAGATTGTCTGCTCTCTACCAGCAAAAGTTCTTTTCTGACATCATCTGCTGAAAGAATCGATCCGGAGGTGGTGGGAATTGAACCTGGGACCTTCTGGATGCCACACTCAACCACTGAGCTGTGGGCCCTCCCCTCCTATCCCCTGCAGTGAGTGGCAAGGTTGTAGCCCTCCCCACTTCAAACCTCAACTTGGTCATGAACTCAGTGAATGACTGTGGGGCAGTCCCATTCTCTTAGACCCCCCCCCCCCCCGCATGTCTTAGGAGGATAATGACAGATATATTTGTTTAGTGGATTTAGATGTTGCTTCTCCAGGAAGGGCCGCTTGAGAGGAAAGGTTGAAGGAGCTGGGTATGTTTAGCCTGGAGAGGAAACGTCTGGGAGGTGATATAACCATCTTCAAGTACTTGAGGGGCTGTCATAGAGAGAATGGTGCCGAGTTGTTTTCTGTTGCCCCAGAAGGTCGGACCAGAACAAGCGGGTTGAAATTAAATCAAAACCGTATCCGTCTAGACATTCGGAAGAACTTTCTAACAGAGTGGTTCCTCAGTAGAACAGGCTTCCTTGGGAGGTGGTAAGCTCTCCTTCCCTGGAGGTTTGTAAGCAGAGGCTTAGATGGCCATCTGTCAGCAATGCTGATTCTATGACCCTAGGCAGATCATGAGAGGGAGAGCATCTTGGCCATCTTCTGGGCATGTAGGGGTCACTGGGGGAGGTTATGGGAGGTAGTTGTGAATTCCCTGCATTGTGGACTAGATGACCCTGGTGGTCCCTTCCAACTCTGTGATTCTATGAGATATCTCGCAACAGTAGATATAAAAACAAATACCTTTAAACAACATGTAATGATAAAAAAAAACCCCTTAGCAATTAAACCCCCCCCAATTAAATCCAGAAGCAGCGTAGGAGCCCCTATTCATTAATTCATAGGGCCACCATAAGTTGGAATCAGTTGGACGGCACAGAACACTCATTAAAAAGCTGCCAACTGCAATCCGTCACAGTCGAGTGAAAAGTATCTGGAAGTGGTGCTGAGCCAGGGAGGCTGGAGGTCCCCCCAGGCCAGGTTGCGTGGCTCTTCCCTGCCCCCCTCGCGTTCCTTTGGGGTGGAGTCTGGCTATCGGAGGGGAGCCCGCTTGGCACAACAACACAACACACACCTTTATTGGCATATAAAAAGGAAGAGCGTACATTACAATAAATCTGAGTAGAAATAAATAAAATTGGATAAAACCCTAACCCCAAACCAGCCATTAAGAAAAGCTACACACCTTTCACGGTATCTGATTGCTAACTGTAAGACCCTTGCAGCTGATTCAGTTTTTTTGGGGTTTTGTGTGGTCATAAGATAGGATGTCTTGATTTCCTCAGAAAGCCGTTCCCTGTTTACAAACAGTGGGTCAATGAATTGGGATCGGCTACAAGCATCGGCTATTACTATGTATGGGTATGAAAGCTGGACATTGAAGAAAGCTGATAGGAAGAAAGTAGATTCCTTTGAAACGTGGTGTTGGAGGAAAGTGTTACGGATACCGTGGACTGCCAAAAAACAAACAAATCAGTGGGTTATAGATCAAATCAAGCCTGAACTGACCCTAGAAGCTAAAATGCCTAAACTGAGGCTATCGTATTTTGGTCACATTATGAGAAGACCAGAGTCACTGGAAAAGACAGTCATGCTAGGAAAAGTTGGCAGCAGGAAAAGAGGAAGACCCAACAAGAGATGGATTGACTCAATAAAGGAATCCACCGCCCTCAATTTACAAGATCTGAGCAAGGCTGTCAAAGATAGGACATTTTGGAGGACATTGATTCATAGGGTCGCCATGAGTCGGAAGCGACTTGACGGCACTTAACACACACACACACACACACACACACACACACACACACAAGCATAAAAGGAACAATTAAAAAGGACATGCACAAATGAATCAATTTCACCATTCCTGCAAGGGCAAACTATCCGCAAATGGAATTTTATGAAATCTTCCGTATAACAAGGCGGAGGGAACTGCTTGGCTCAGCTTGGCTCAGCTCCGGCCTGGGCTCTTCCGTGCACGATGCCTGGGGGCCTCCTTCCTTCTGTGGTTTTTACGAGCTTTGGGCTGTGCCCAGCTTGTCCGGCCGCCCGGATTCCTTTGCTCTCCGCAGCTGGCTGCGGGGAGAGGAGTCGTCCACAGCATCAGGCAGGCTGTGGGCAGAGCACAGCGGCTGTTTTTCCCCCTTGTGATCCCGACGCCTCTCCCCCTCCCTTCCCCCTCTCGGCTGTCAAACGCCCTTCCCTGGAGTCTGAGCTGGGATGGTGGGGGGAGTTGTTCCTAAGGATCCAGAAAATGCCATGGGAGGACGGCGTGGCAACTGACAGTGGCAAGAAACGACTTTCTTCCGGCTCCTGCCCTGAGAAGAGGCGTCCTGCCACTCTGCAAAGCCTGGCGCGAGGGCAGCCATGAGGTTCAGGGCGGTGGTAAGGGTGGCTGCATTGGCTTCTGAGCTGGGCACGGGCGGAGGGACAGGAAAGGAACTCCAAGCCTTTCCCATGCAAAAGATTTGCAGCCTCTGCTGGAAAAACTGAAAATTGGGTGGAGGGGAATTCAGGCTGAGCCGGGGAGGAGTGTTGCGTGCCTTACTGGGCATTTAGCTCAAGGGGAACAGTGAATCTGACGGGGACAGGAATTTCATTTGTGAGGCTTTTTCTTCCTCTCTTGGGGCAGATTCAGATTTCCAGGCTGGAGCAATGAGCCAGAGAGCCCCGTAGTGGCTAGTGCCACCCCCCCCCCCGCGGGGCTGCACTTATGAGAACTGCTAAGTGCGCCGGGCCTGGTTGGGGGGGGGTCTGTCTTGTGAGTGGTAGTGGTGAAGCTAAAGCAGCAGCAGAAGAAGAGTTGGTTTTTATATGCCAACTTTCTCTACCACTTAAGGAAGAATCAAACCTGCTTACAATCACCTTCCCTTCCCCACAATAGACACCCTGTGAGGTAGGTGGGACTGATAGAGTTCTAAGAGGGCTGCGACTAGCCCAAGGTCACCCAGCTGGCTTTGTGTGTAGGAGTGGGGAAACCAGGCCGGTTCACCAGATTAGTGTCCCCCACTCAGGTGGAGGAGTGGGGAATCAAACCCGGTTCTCCAGATTATACACCGCTCTTAACCAGTACACCATGCTGGCAGTTTGTTCAGGGTGCCAAGGCCGGAAGATAGCAGCGAGTGGCCTGGGAACAGAGTGGAAAGCGTTGGCAGCTGGCACAGAGAGAGTGGTGTGTAGCTAAGTTGCCCGCAGGTGGCAAAGGGGAAGGTCAGCTGGTTGCTGTGAGCTGGTTCGGGGCCAGAGCTGGAAGGGGGCTCCCTAGCACCTCTTGGGATTTTGGAAGTTTGCCACAGTTCAGACACAAATGGCTGCAGCGTCCCCAGCTGTATGGCAGACAAAGCCCTCACGCATGCCAAGCTCTAAAGCCTGTTTGGTTGAGCAGTCAGGTTATGCCAAGGCCCCTGAGGGGGCAGAAGAACCCTGTGGGAGCTGCTCCAACGTCCCTCATTTATTTATTTGTTTCATTGTGGTGGCAACTACATAGGCTGGCCCAGGATTAGCTTGAGGACCCATGATCAGATTCTGCTTGAGTTTTTTTCTCTCTCTGTGGGTATGTAGTTTCAGGAGGGTAGCCATGTTGCTCTACACGACCACCTTAAAGAACAACAAGATATCCAGGGTATAAGCTTTTGAGAGTCAAAGCTCTCTGGTATTTGACAAAGGGAGCTCCGACCCTCGAAAACATATACCTCTTTTTATTGCCCTTCACGGATACTGCGCTTCGCAGATATTGCATTTCGAGCAAGTCTGCCAGCACCATTTTCCCGACACCATGTGCTCACTACGTGTCTCTGAGTCACGTTTTGTAATTCTCACAATATTTCAAACTTTTTCATTATTATTACTGTACGTTTTTAAGGCATAATGCTATCGCACACTTAATAGACTACAGTATAGTGTAAACATAACGTTTATATGCATTGGAAAACCAAAATTTTTTGTGCAACTCGCTTTATTGCCCACAATATCTCTGAGGTATGCTTACCCCAAAAATCGAACCGAACCCTCAATATCTCTGAGATATGCTTACCCCCAAAATCTGGTTGGTCTCTAAGGTGCTACTGGACTTGAATCTAGCTTCTATGTCTGTATCATTTTGATTTTCAAGCCTGCCAACCCAGGATGGGACAGTGTTTACAGTGAGCTGGCTCAGCCTCAGCCTGGAGATCCTTGTTCAAATTCTTCTTTGCAGAGCCAAAAATCATTCTGAAGTTTTCCAGCCATCAGATTTGTGTTAGGGAGGTTGCAGTGCCCACTGAAGGGGAGGTAAGGGAGGATGTGATGCCTTGGGCTAGTCACAGTTCTCTCAGAACTCTCTAAGCCTCACAAGGTGCCTGTTGCTGGGAGGGGAAGGCAAGGCAATTGGGGAGGGGCTGTGGCTCAGTTTGTAAAGCATCTGCTTGGCATGCAGAAGGTCCCAGGTTCAGTCCCTGGAGCCTCCAGTTAAAGGGACTAGGCAAGTAGGTGATGTGAAAGACCCTTTTCTGCCTGAGACCCTGGAGAGCCGCAGCTGGTCTGAGTAGACAATACTAACTTTGATGGACCAAGGGTCTGATTCAGTATAAGGCAGCTTCATGTGTTCATGTGAGACTCCTTAAAGGTAGAGAAAACCAGGGTATAAAAACCAGCTTTTCTTCTTCTCTCCCCCCGCCCCCTGGTGAATGCTGGCAGCACAGTTTGAGGGCCCATCTTTTAGTTGTTGAAAAGTACCCTGCTTTGCCTCCGTGATCCTGCAGCCTGCCTTTGTGTCCCTGGAAAGGAGCAAGCCAGCCAGTCAGGAACTTTGAGCCTCAACCAACTTAGACCATCCTGGCAGCCACAAGGAAGGCAAATGGGGACGGGAAGCAACTTCGCCCCTCACCCATCGCCTCTGTCCTAGATTGGTTCACCAGGAGATCTGACTGGCAGCCGTTGCTGCCTGAAGTCCAAGCAATGGCCTCCTGCCAAGTACACCGATAACAGTGGGGAATGCCCCTGAAATTGCAACGTCTAAGCAAGGAAATCATACAGAATGTTCCATGACTAGTGGTGGACCCTCTGAGCCTACCGTACAGCCTGTTCTGCCTCTTGCACGTAGGAGAACGTCTTCAGAGGATGCAGAGGAAGGCAGTCTTTGTGACGGCTGGTTGGATTTACAATAACACAGAAAAGGAGCTCCATGATAATAAAACAACGCAAAAGAAGGAGCTTCATAATACAGCATCTTTATAGCTAATTCTGAGCATGGCCCCAGGGAGTGGATCAAAAAATCCACACGAGATCCATGTAAAGATAGGGGGATTTTCTACCAATCTGGGCAAGTCCCCAGGTTTGCAGAGAAATTAACAAGTGGGAAAATGGTGAGCCAGATTTTTTTAAAAAAATAATTTTGTTAAAGAAAGGAATGAGCTCTTTGCAGTGCTACACCGCGAAATGCCCACCACCATTTGGGTAGTTGCATAGCATCCCCATAAACATAAAGGTGGTAGCTGCCTGGGTGGAGGAAGGAGAAGTAAGGATGTGGTGGCAAAGAAGGAGGCAACAGAAGCAGGGTCAGTGGTGGAGAGGCAGTTGGAGTGGGGGGAAAGATTTAGGGCAAGGAGCCCACGGCAGGAGGGCAGCAAAAGAAAGGGGCAACAGGAGGCTGTGGTAAGAGGGCAAGGGGAAGAAACGGGGTGGTGGGGTAGAGGAGAAGAAGTGGAGGATGCAGTGGTGGCAGAGGAGGAAGAGGCAGGAGGGAGAGTGTCCCAGGCTTGGAACAGAAAGGATACAGTGCACGCTTCCCACCTGAAACCAGTGCTTATCACAAAGTCTGTGGTGCACAAAGTGTGTGGGGGGAAAGAGCCCTTGTCTCTCCTAACTGGGTGCATCAGCTAGAAGTTTGTACACAGGTCTAAGGGAGAACTTTAGGCCCTCAAGATGAGCTGCTTCAGACTCTTGCACAAAAAGTGGAATATATTTTCCAAGCCTGTCAGAGCTGGAAACGGCAGTATTTCTTCGCACAACGCATAGTTAAATTGTGGAACTCCCTGCCCCAGGCTGCCAACCTGGAAGGCTTTAAGAGGGGCGTGGATATGTTCATGGAGGAGAGGGCTATCCATGGCTGCTAGTCAAAATAGATACTAGTCGTGATGCATACCTATTCTCTCCAGGACCATAGGAGCATGCCTATGATATTAGGTGCTGTGGAACACAGGCAGGATAATGCTGCTGCAGTTGTCTTGTTAGTGGCTTCCTAGAGGAACCTGTTTGGCCACTGTGTGAGCAGCCTGCTGGACTTGATGGGCCTTGGTCTGATCCAGCAGGGCCTTTTTTATGTTCGTATGAAAGCGAAGCCGTGGTTAATACTTGGGTGGGAGGCTGCCAAGGTTGCTGTGCAGAGGCAAGCACTGGCAGGCCTCCTCTGCTCACCTCTCGTCTCGAAAACCCCATGAATGGTTGCCATAAGCCAGTTGCAACTTGATGGCACTTAATTATTTTGGGGTTTTGGGTACAGTAAATGCAAAGTATTCTTTTGAAAGTTGACATCCTGCTTGATATCCTGCCTTGAGTTCAAAATCACACGTAAGGCTTGGATCCAGCGACTCTCTTTTGTTGCGTAAGGAGGCCCACTTGGAAGGAGCCTAACTCCGCTGGGTTCCACCCATCAAAGAACAGCCTACTCAAAAAGCCATCTGCATGGCTTTTGATTATTTGTTGATGCTTGTCAGCGTTCCTACCCGCTGCCTGTTCCCTAACCTTAACCCCATGTACTGAAACGTGGAGCAGTCTTTAACAGCTGATGCTGACTTTGTGGAATGCAAGCCAGTGTGCATGTGAGTTATGCTTTCTTTCCCCTAGTGAATGCTGTTATGGCAACCCGTCTTCTGGATGCTGCTGAGTATGCACATAGGAGGCCTTAGATTGGCAGCCCAGGTCTCTTACACCCAACCATGTCCTGCGGCAACCCAGAGGTGTTAAGTGTATGAAAAGGCTGCTATGAGACAGTCTTTAATTATTTTCTTGGTTGTAGTCTGGTTGTAGTCTGTGTGTGTGTGTGTGTGGTTGGGTAGGCTTGAACAGCAGGGTTGTGAAGGAAAATAATCCAGAGTCTCTTAGAACCAAAGAACAGATTGAACACATGAAGCTGCCTTATATGGAATCAGACCCTGGGTCCATCAAAGTCAGTATCGTCTATTCAGACCAGCAGCGGCTCTCCAGGGTCTCAGGCAGAGGTCTTTCACATACTTGCCTGTTCCTTTAACTGGAGATGCCAGGGACTGAAACTGGGACCTTCTGCATGCCAAGCAGATACTCTACCACTGAGCCACAGTGGGGGAAAAGGGTTTTATTCTCATCACCACCACCCCACCGTCCAGTTAGGGCTGACATATGGTAACCCTAAAGGGTTTTCAAGGCAAGAGACGTTCAGAGGTGGTTTGCCATTGTCTGCCTCCGTGTCAGCCCCTGATATTCCTTGGAGGTCTCCCATCCAAATACTAGCCAGGGTCAACGCTGAAAGTGTGTAACTGGTCCAAGGTCACCCAGCAAGCTTCCATAGTGCGAATGGGGATTCGAACCTGGGTTTCCCAGGTCCTAGTCTGACACCTTAACCACTACACCACACTGGCTTGTGAAGGAAAATAATCCAGTGTCTCTCAGAACCGAAGAACAAATTGGGGGGGGGGGAGAATAGGGTTTTATTCGACGCACACATAAATAAGCAAATGGAGGAATTAAGCAATGAATTGTAAAGAATACCTTAATGAAAAATTAAGTGGTTTCTTGATACCTACAACTTACAAGGCATCAGCTATCTCCCCTTTGGAGATGCATCACCGTTCTCACAGCTGGTATCTGGAAGAGGCTTGGCCAAAGAGTGGCAGGGCCGTGCGCCCAAATTTCAAGGGATCCATCAGAAGGAGGCCCAGTCGGGAAATGAGGCGCTCACTCAAACTTCCTGCCGAAGGAGAACCTGGCCAATGAACGATTTTCCCACAACCAGCCCAGGGGGTGCTCTGTACGTGGAACCTGTAGCACTGCTCACAGGGGACATGGATGGGGTTCAGGGACGCATTAATCAGGCTCGAAGAAATCCCTTCTATGTTTATAGATTCATGTGTTTGTGTTAAGTGCCGTCAAGCTATGGTGACCCTATGAATCAGTGTCCTCCAAAATGTCCTATCTTCGACAGCCTTGCTCAGGTCTTGCAAACTGAGGGCCGCGGCTTCCTTTATAGAGTCAGTCCCTCTCTTGTTGGGTCTTCTTCTTTTCCTGCCGCCTCCAACTTTTCCTAGCATGGTTGTCTTTTCCAGTGACTCTTGTCTTCTCAGAATGGGACCAAAGTACGGTAGCCTCAGTTTTAGTCATTCTAGCTTCTAGGGTCAGTTCAGGCTTGATTTGATCTATAACCCACTGATTCATATATCTATAACTCATGTAGATTAATAGGTCACTGGTTCCCCCCCACCCCAGAACATAAGGGTATACCAGTGCAGGCATCTTGCAGGGAGATTTGTTGTTGTTATTGTTGTTTGCCTGGGCTTATCTAGCTGATTAATACCCCAAAGGCATTTTCCCTCCTTCTTCAAGCTCTTCGAGATCTCCATATGTAGTGTGATTAGGGCTAGTTCCAGGCTTTGAGGGGCTCAAATGGGCAGACAATGCCTAGAGGCCCCCTGTTAGGCCCCCCCATATCTTACACCCTTCACACCTGTATGCCCCCACCTTCTCTTATCCCTAAGTCCTCCCGCTGCCCATGCCAAGTTGCCTGCACCCCCTTTCCCCAATAGAACTGGCCGGTGCTTGCAGCTGGGAGTGCTGCTGCCATAGCAACCAGCAGCATCACCTCTGTGCATTGCATGCCTTTCCCCAATGAGACTGGCCAGCTGGGACCATGGGTGGCAGAGCAGTTCCAGCAAATAGAAGGGGAAGGGTGTGTGATCGGGTGGCCGGGGAGGCATGTGGGTGGGGGTGAGCAGCAGTGGGTCCCACCCAGAGCCCTGGGCCCTGGCAGCTGCCCCGCCTCGAGTTATGCTGACTCTGGCCCTGAGTATGATCTCCAGCGATGACAGCACTAGAAGCATCTGTAAAGCGGCATTCCCCTCGCCCCCCCCCCCCCCAGCAGCATGCTGGCGTGTGGGTGTCAGGCAAATGCAGAATCCCGTGCAATGGAAATGCCAGTCCCTAACAACAAGTCTGAGGACTATTCAGCAGTCCTCAACCAGGGCCTTTTCAGCTCTGGCCCCAGCCTGGTGGAATTCTCCGTCTAGTGAGACCCAGGAGCCCCGCGGGACTTAATTCTGCAGGGCCTGTAAGATGAAGATGTTCTGCCAGGCATATGTAGATAAGCCCGGAGAAGCCCAGCACTCTATGTGTCATCAAGTCGCTTCTGACGGCCCTGTGAATGACCCTATGAAATGACCTCCAAAACGTCCTAGCATCGACAGCCTCGCTTAGGTCTTGCAGACTGAAGGTCGTGGCTCCCTTTCTTGTGTCACTCCACCTCATGTTGGGTCTTCCTCTTTTCCTGTTGCCTTCCACTTTTCCTAGCATTGTTGTCTCCATAAGAGCTCTATGGTGCAGTGTGGTAAGCTGTAGTACTGCAGTCAAAAGCTCTGCTCACAACCTGAGTTCGATCCCGACGGAAGTCGGTTTCAGGTGGCCAGTTCAAGGTTGACTCAGCCTTCCATCCTTCTGAGGTCGGTGAAATGAGTACCCAGCTTGCTGGGGGTAAAGGGAAGATGACTGGGGAAGGCCATGGCAAACCACCCCATAAACAGTCTGCCTAGTAAACAGCAGGATGTGACATCACCCCATGGATCAGGAATGACCTGATGCTTGCACAAGGAGACTATCCTTACCTTTTACCTTGTCTTCTTAAGATGTGACCCAAGTATGTTAGTCCACTAGTAGGAAAGCCAAAAAAGCCAAACTTGCCCTCTGCTTTCTGCGGAGGGAAAGTGTCAAAAAGAGATGAAAAACATCCCTGGGAGAGAGGCAGGTGCGGCTCTGTAAGTCTCCCTCCCTTCTCATGGGAATGACTAAGGGGAGGAGATGTTCTTAGTGGCCAGGTTTTTCCCCAGGGCTATGTGCATTTCTAGCAAGGCAGGCTTCTCTCTTGCACGTCAGTGCAGCCAGCAAAGAGTTGGGGGCGCTCCCCTGCACAGCTTTTTTACAATGCTAACCATGAAAGTGGAGGGCCTATTGACGCAGATCCAGCAGAAGAGGTCTCTCATCCCTGTGGGGTACCATCTGCCCCAGCATGTACACATGGAGGTGAGCACAGGAGGAAACACCGGCCGCATTGGGATTGCATGGTGGTCAGCAAGGGACAAGAAGCAGACGCCTGACTTCTCTCCATGCGAGGCAAATGAGTGCCACTAGAAATGGAGTGAGGGGGACGGCATCCACATTATGAGGGCAACGAAGATGGTGAGGGGTCTGGAGACCAAGTCCTATGAGGAAAGGTTGAAGGAGCTGGGTGTGTTTAGCCTGAAGAGGAGAAAACTGAGAGGGGACATGATAACCATCTTCAAGTACTTGCTGTCGTATAGAGGAGGGCGCCGAGTTGTTTTCTGTTGCCCCAGAAGGCCGGACCAGAACCAACGGGTTGAAATTAAATCAAAAGAGGTTTTTAAGCAGAGGCTGGATATCCATCTGCCAGCAATGCTGATTCTATGACCTTAGGCTGATCATGAGAGGGAGGGCATGTTGTCCATCTTCTGGGCATGGAGTAGGGGGTCATTGGGTGTGTGTGGAGGAGGTAGTTGTGAATTTCCTGCATTGTGCAGGGGGTTGGACTAGATGACCCTGGTGGTCCTGTCCAACTCTATGATTCTGTTTTATGAAAGCCAGCGTGGTGTAGCGGTTAAGAGTGGTGGACTGTGATCTGGAGAACCAGGTTTGATTTCCCACTCCTCCACATGAATCCAGCTGGGTGACCATGGGGCAGTCACAGATCTCTCCAGACTCTCTCAGCCCCACCTACCTCACAAGATGCCTGTTATGGGGCGGGGGGAGGGAAGGTGATTGTAAGCTGCTTGGAGACTCCTTATGGTAGAGAAAAGCAGGGTATAAAAACCAACTCTTCTTCCTGTGGAGTTTGCTTGAGGTCCCTTATTCCAGGTCCTTCCATGCTGTGGTGCTGGAGAATTATTCTACAATGGAAATTATAGCTCCACTCCTGCCTTCCACTGTCCCCTTGGATCATTGATTGGCCAGGCCAGGCCAGTACAGTCGGGGAGCCCCAATACAGTGATGAGTGGCAACAGGATTTCATGCTCTTCATTGTTCCCTCTGGTGCAGGTGTGGACAACAGTGGTATCTGGATTTGTGTGATGTGTGAAAGCAGCCTGCCTGCAGTATCTTTGCTGGGGAAGAGGCAGAACTCCCCACATGGGTTCCTTGGGGGAGCCAGATTCTGTTTTGTTTTTGCAACAGTTGCTCAAACCCCCTCGCTAGCCGACTGGCATGTTAGAAATAGCCTCGTTGCTCAGCAGTACAGATGGGAACCATTACTGGATTTCTCCTCCACAGTCTTCCTCGTCTTCTCCTTGGTCTCGGTGGCTTTTTAAAATTTTTTTGCTCCCAGCTTCCACCTTTTGTGTGTGTTTGCTTGCAGGCTGTTGGCAGTGGTGGAGTGCAGCTAGCCATGGAGAACGCTTTGACGGCCCGGGACCGGGTAGGAGTCCAGGACTTTGTCCTCCTTGAAAACTACACCAGCGAAGCGGCTTTTATTGAAAACCTGCGGAAACGATTCAAGGAAAACCTGATCTATGTGAGTAGCAGAACGGAGGGATGTGTTAGCAATTGCCCTCCTCCTTCAGCCAGCAGTGGCGTTTCCCCATGTGCCTTGGGGGGGAACTCTGACTCACAATAGCATGGTGTAGTGGTTAAGAGCGGTGGTTTGGAGCGGTGGACTCTAATCTGGAGAACCAGGTTCGATTCCCCACTCCTCCACATGAGCGGCGGACGCTAATCTGGTGAACCTAGTTGGTTTCTCCACTCCTACACACGAAGCCAGCTGGGTGACCTTGGGCTAGTCACAGCTCCCTTAGAGCTCTCTCAGCCCCACCTACCTCACAGGGTGTCTGTTGTGGGGAGAAGAAGGGAAGGTGATTGTAAGCTGGTTTGATTCTTCCTTAAGTGGTAGAGAAAGTCAGCATATTAAAAAAACCGAACAACAACAACAACACCTGCTTATTCACAAAACCATGTCTCTGTTTGTTGGGTGCACCTGGCTTGGCGCCTTTCTGGAGTAGAGGATCACAGGTGTCAGCATCTGGGAGCTCTTGAGCCATAGAAGATGCATGCCCCTCTGCTCTTGGTTTCTTCCAGCCAGTATCCTTTACTAGGCATAGAAGATGCATGCCCCTCTGCACTTGGTTTCTTCCAGCTAGTATAATTTAGTAGCCATAGAAGATGCATGCCCCTCTGCACTTGGTTTCTTCCAGCCAGTATCCTTTAGTAGCCATAGAAGACGCATGCCCCTCTGCCCTTGGTTTCTTCCAGCCAATGACCTTTAGTAGCCCATCTTTCTGTGTCATATAGAAAGCAGGGTCCATAGGGTTGCCAGGTCCCTCTTCGCCACCGGTGGGGTTTTTGGTGCGGAGCCTGAGGAGGGCGGAGTTTGGGGAGGGGAGAGACTTCAATGCCATAGATTCCAATTGCCAAAGCGGCCATTTTCTCCAGTGGAACTAATCTCTATTGGCTGGAGATCAGTTGTAATAGCAGGAGATCGCCAGCTACCACCTGGAGGTTGGCAACCCTTAGGGTCCAGCAATGCAGTTTAAGGATTCCAGACCAGCAGGAGGTCATCCTTAACAGCGGCCCTGTTCTGAGAAAGGGTTCAACGATATCCCAAACCATTTAAAACACCACCTGGTTTCTCCTAGGTTTTTCACAGCCAAAATATACTCCAGTTTTGAGTTGAAGGCTGCTTTTTTTTAAAAAACGACATCCTGTGATCGTGCCTCCTAGAGTTTCAAAACAGAGAGCAAAAATTAAGAATATTGTGAAGTTCAAAACCCTTAAAATAAACCAAAAGTACGTGGCTCTCTACTGATGAACAATCTTCTTCAGGAGGTGGTGGGCTCTCATTCTTTTGAGGTTTTTCAGCAGAGGCTAGATGGCCATCTGTCAGCAATGCTGATTCTGTGGACTCAGCCAGATCGTGAGAGGGAGGGCAGGAAGGGTTGCGTTAGTGCTTGGCTCTCGTGGCCATTTCTTGCATTACCAGGGTAATGCTGATCACCATGTTGGGGTCATGAAGGACTTTTCCTCCAGGCTAGATTGGACAGGGATCCTGGAAGTTTTTTGCCTTCCTCTGGGCATGGAGCATGGGTCACTGGGAGAGTGTGTGTGTATGTGTGTGTGTGTGGATTTTCCTGCGTTGTGCAGGGGGTTGGACTATATGGCCCTTGGGGTCCCTTCCAGCTCTGTGTTTCTCCTGCTCTGTACTGCTTTACTATTTCCGCCTGTGCCCCAAGACCTGCCTGACTCATTCCCTCCTCCCTCCACAGACCTACATCAGCTCTGTCCTGGTCTCGGTGAACCCATACAAGGACCTGGAAATATACAGCAAGCAGCATATGGACCGCTACCGTGGTGTCAGCTTCTATGAAGTCTCTCCTCATCTGTGAGTAGCCGTGTGTGTGTTTGTGTATGTCACTCAGCAGGTGTCAAGCCATTGGTCCTGTCTCTTACAAATCCAGAGACCCCCGTATCGCCATTCCTGGTTCCACAGCACAGTCAGCTGCCTCCCCACAGAGCAGCCCTTTCAATGGGAGCACAGTTCCCTTGCCCAATTCAGAGTCGGGCAGAAACCCCTGAAGGGGCCTTGGCTCAGTGGTAGAGCATCTGCTTGGCATGCAGAAAGTCCCAGGTTCAATCCCCGGCATCTCCAGTTAAAGGGTCAGGCGAGTAGGTGATGTGAAAGACCTCTGCCTGCAACCCTGGAGAGCCGCTGCTGGTTTGAGTAGACAATACTTACTTTGATGGACCAAAGGGTCTGATTCAGTAGAAGGCAGCTTCATGTGTTCATGTGTTCAAATCCAGGCCTGAGTGCCCACATGTGGAGAGCAGGAGAAATGCAGCACACTCTGCCCACCAGCTGGGGGGTGACCTCTCCTTCCTCTCCCTCCTGTGATTCACAAGCCCTTGAAAAAAAAACCCTGGAGGTTTTTAAGAAGAGGTTAGATGGCCATCTGTCATCAATGCTGATTCTACGACCTTAAGCAGATGAAGAGAGGGAGGGCATCTTGGCCATCTTCTGGGCATGGAGTAGGGGGTCACTAGGGGTGTGTGGGGGAGGTAGTTGTGAATTTCCTGCATTGTGCAGGGGGTTGGACTAGATGACCTGGTGATCCCTTCCATCTCTATGATTCTATGAAATGTAATGTCCTGCCTAGTCCACAGTGGAGAAATTCTAGTTAGGCAAAAGTGGGAGCCAAAGTATCTCTGAGACGTGTGGGAAGGCTCCGTGTTTAGATGAGCACACTGAGCTGCTTTATCAAGGTCTACTCTGACTAGTGCCCTGATCTGGATGACCCAAGAGTGACTAATCTAATCAGAGCTTGGAAGCTACGCAACATCAGGACTGGTTAGTACTTGGATCAGAGACCAAGTACCTGGTGAAGTCCAGGATTGCTACACCGAGGCAGGCGGTGGCGAACCACCTCTGTGCCTTGATAACCCCAGCTGTGACTTGACAGCATTTTCCACCACATCTCTGACTGGCAGTTCCTTGTCAGGGTTTTTACATATGATCTAGTACCTTGCCCTGACCAGGCTAACCCAGGCTAACCTGATCTTGTCAGATCTCGGAAGCTGAGCAGGGTAGGCCTGGGCTAGTATTTGGATGGGAGACCTCCAAGCAATTCCAGGGCCGTGGTGCGGAGGCAGGCAATGACAAACCACCTCTGAATGTCTCTTGCCTCGAAAAACCTACGGGGTCACCACGAGTCATAGAATCATAGAGGTGGAAGGGACCACCAGGGTTCATCTAGTCCAACCCCCTGGACGATGCAGGAAATTCACAACTACCTCCCCCTCACACACCCCCAGTGACCCCTACTCCATGCCCAGAAGATGGCCAAGGTGCCTTCACTCTCATGAACTGTCTAAGGTCATAGAATCAGCATTGCTGATAGGTGGCCATCTAGCATCTGCTAAAAAACCTCCAGGGAAGGAGAGCTCACCACCTCCCGAGGAAGCCTGTTCCACCGAGGAACTGCTCTGTTAGAAAATTCTTCCTAATGTCTAGATGGAAACTCTGCCTGAGACCCTGGAGAGCCGCTACTTGTCTGAGTAGACAATACTGACTTTGATGGACCAAGAGTCTGATTCAGTAGAAGGCAGCTTCATTTGTTCATATGTTCATGTTCTAAGCAGATGCCCTGGCATAGGGGAACAAGGAAGAAATAGATAGGAGAGGCACGTTAAACATAGTGGGGCAAAGGAGGTAAACCACTGGGGATGGACGCATTGTCGAAAAGTCTAGACTCTTCTCATCTGGCAGGGGAGTGACACTCGGGCCTCCACAAAGACACCTACTGCAACCTGACATTCCACCTGCTTCCCTTCAAAGAAGGTGCTGACGATTAGAAATAACTTTCTGACAGAGCGGTTCCTCAGTGGAATAGTCTTCTTCGAGAGGTGGTGGGCTCTCCTTTTTTAAAATTTAAAGCAGAGGCTAGATGGCTGTGGCTCTGGCTGTGGCTCAGTGGTAGAGCATCTGCTTGGCATGCAGAAGGTCCCAGGTTCAATTCCCGGCATCTCCAGTTAATGGGACTAGGTGAGTAGGTGATGTGAAAGACCCCTGCCTGAGCCCCTGGAGAGCCGCTGCCAGTCTGAGTAGACAATACTGACTTGGATGGGCCAAGGGTCTGATTCAATTTAAGACAGCTTCATGTGTGACATTCAAGAGCATTCCATGAAAGAGGGGATTGGAGCTTTGCCATGTGCGGAGAGATAGTGCCGCTGGGTTGCTTTGGATCCAAATGTCTTGGTTCTGCATGGGTTTGGGTAAAGCAGATGGTAGGGAGTTGTGTGTGGGAGGGAAGGCTAGAGGGAGGAAGAAGGGGGAAAGGATTTTTCCCATTCCCCTCGCCTAATATTTCCCATGTTGCTAAGAAACCGGACTAGAATCTTTGTTTGCACAGCTAGGTAAACATTTCCCAGCGAACGACATTGCTGAGCCTTAAAAAAAAATTTTTTTTTTACTGTAGGTGATGAGTTGTGGGTTTTTGTTTTGTTTTGCCATGAAATAAGCACACTGCAAAAAAGAGGGGGTCAGTATCGGGACCTCTAGAGCTGGGCCACTCCTGAGTTTTATTCTCCACCCTTGTCCCCCTTCCTCAAAGAAACGATAAGTGACTTAAGAGTAGATGTGCAAAGCTCGGCCCTGCTTTTAGCTCCTTACTTTCTCTGTATGGAGAATGGGATGGGGAGATCCATCCCCTAGAGGTCTGAGAGCTAGCGTGGTGTAGTGAAGAGTGGTGGTTTGGAGCAGTGGACTATGATCTGGAGAACCGGGTTTGATTCCCCACTACTCCACATGAGTGGCGGAGGCTAATCTGATGAACTGGGTTGGTTTCCCCTCTCCTACACCCAAAGCCAGCCAGGTGACCTTGGGCTAGTCACAGCTCTCTTAGAGTTCTCTCAGCCCTACCTACCTCACAGGGTGTCTGTTGTGGGGAGGGGAAGGGAAGGTGATTGTAAGCTGGTTTGATTCTTCCTTAAGTGGTAGAGAATGTCGGCATATAAAAACCAACTCTTCTCCTTCTCCTCCTCCTTCCTCCTCCTCCTTCAATTCATACTCTGCTAAGCATCTCTCTGGGAGGGGTTTTGCACTACAGAAAATTCGAGCTGTGGAGACTACCCATTTTTAAACATGCATGGCCTGATTGCCAGACAGCAAACTTCTTGGCTCGTCCTTGAGTTTGGACTGAAGCTTGCTCTGGTTCTTCCATCTGGCAAACTTCTTGGCTCGTCCTTGAGTTTGGACTGAAGCTTGCTCTGGTTCCTCTATCTGGCAAGCGGGCCTGACTCTGACCATGGGGGGTGTCCAGGCAGGGGGTGCTGCTGGCCTGATGCCTGTTGCCCTTGCCCCTCAGCTACGCTATTGCTGACAACGCATATCGCTCTCTGCGCACTGAGAGAAAAGACCAGTGCATCCTGATCTCTGGGGAGAGTGGAGCTGGCAAGACCGAGGCCACCAAGAAGATCCTGCAGTACTACGCCGTGACATGCCCGGCCAGCGACCAGGTGGAAACCGTGAAAGACAGGCTCTTGCAGTGCAACCCAGTCCTGGAGGTAATCCTAATGGCTTGTGCCTCTTAAACCAAAAAAAGAAGATGCTCTTGTCTGGCTTCCAGTGAGAAGCTGGACAACGGAAGGGCGTCATCCGAACCACACAAGATCAGCTCACGCTTCCGTTTATCTCTTGACCAAGTGCTGCAGGAACTAGAGAGTTCATCATTATCAATACAATACAATCTCTTTTATTGGCATAAAATCAAAATATGGGGTGTCTACATAGAAACGGGCCCTGACCTGGATGGCCCAGGCTAGCCTGATCTCATCAGATCTCAGAAGCTAACCAAGGTCAGCCCTGGTTAGTATTTGGATGGGAGACCACCAAGGAATACCAGGGTTACTGTGCAGAGGAAGGCACTGGCAAACCACCTCTGTTAGTCTCTTGCCATGAAAACCCCAAAAGGGGTCGCCATAAGTTGGCTGCGACTTGAAGGCACTTTACAGCCCTGACCTGGATGGCCCAGGCTAGCCTGAGCTCGTCAGATCTCGGAAGCTAAGCGGGGTCAGCCCTGGTTAGTATTTGGATGGGAGACCACCAAGGAATACCAGGGTTGCTGTGCAGAGGAAGGCACTGGCAAACCACCTCTGTTAGTCTCTTGCCATGAAAACCCCAAAAAGGGGTTGCCATAAGATGGCTGCAACTTGACAGCACTTTACACACACACACATAGAAACAGAATTGTTTCAGTTGAGCATTTCTGACAAGGTTAGAACATAGCTAGATAAAAAAGATACTAAAATTAGTAAAAAAAAAACACCTCTAATTAACTTGCTGGCGAACATTCACAGCAAATCTCAGAAATTGTGCCACTTTCTCCAATGTGACAGGAGAGTGATTGTTCAGTAAAAAAAAAGAGCATTAAGAAAATCAGGGGAATTTGCCTTTTTTTTTTTTTGTCAAAATAGGGCCTAACAATTTGCTGCGAATTTCTGCATAAAATCTACACTGGAATAGGACATGTACAATTGATTTGATGCAGTTATTACCACAGGGGCAAAGTCCAGAGCATTCATCATTATTATCATCATCATTCGTTTATTGGCCTAAAAAACACAATACAAAAGATTACAAAAGGAATGGAAATATTAAAAGGTGCCCTTTATAGTAAGGTTAAAAGACAGTGACATTGAGTAATACTGTTTGTTGATGTTGCCATCTACCGTATTTTTCGCTCCATAAGACGCACTTTTTTCCTCCTCAAAAGTGAGGGGAAATGTCCGTGCGTCTTATGGAGCGAATGCCGGCTGGGCGCGTGCGCGTCGGGACGGCGCGAGCCGGCGTTCCCCGCCCCGACGGCCAGCTGGGAGGCGGGGCGGGGAACGCTGGCTCGCGCCGTCCCGACGCGCACGCGCCCAGCCAGCTTTGTGCGCCCCGCCCGCCTCCCAGCTGGCCGTCGGGGCGGGGAACGCGGCTCACGCTGTCCTGACGCGCACACGCCCAGCCGGCTCTGTGTGCCCCTCCCGCCTTCCAGCTGGCCGTCGGGGCGGGGAACGCCGGCTTGCGCCATCCCGACGCGCATGCGCCCAGCCGGCATTTGCTCCATAAGACAAGTTTTTAGAGGAGGAAAACAAGATTTTTTCTTGTTTTCCTCCTCTAAAAACTAGGTGCGTCTTATGGAAAGGTGCGTCCTATGGAGCGAAAAATACGGTAATTAACTGTTTGGCAGGCTTTTAAAACGAGCTTTAAAAGCTGTGCCACCATCTCCAAGATTTGAGGCGAACGATTGTTCAGTAAATAGGAAATGTTAAGAGAGTCTGAGACGGTCAGTCTATTTACCAACAGGGGGCTTAGTGGTTCATTGTGAGATTCTTTATAAAAACTACAGTAAAATAGGACGTGAGCAACTGTTTCGATACAATTATTGTCCCAAGGGCAGAGCCTGTCAGACCAGAGGGATTATCCGAAATCTCCCTTCGAGTAGCACAGATGGCAAAACATTAATTTGGCCAGAGAAATGACTCTACGTTTAGATGGAAAACACAAGTGAAATAAGTATGGGGAGGGCTTCTAAACGTCAAAGGGTACCCCTAAATTTAATGGGGAAACTAGAGAGTAATTTGGTCTGCATTGTCTGAGGAATGAATAGATAGATCATAGAATTGGAAGGGACCACCAGGGTGATCTAGTCCAACCCCCTGCACAATGCAGGAAATTCACAACTACCTCCCCACCCTTACACCCCTCAGTGACCCCTACTCGATGCCCAGAAGATGGCCAAGATGCCCTTCCTCTCATGATGTGCCTAAGGTCATAGAATCAGCATTGCTGACAGATGGCCATCTAGCCTTGCTGTGAAAGTCCTACTGGGTTGCAAGCCCACCCATCAGCATGCCCAGGCTACAAACATGGGCAGAGCTTGAGGAGCTTGCATCTCAGGTCAGCCGGAGCTGGTCACAGTCCAGCCCCAGCCAGCTCTGCTAGTCCCCACTCGACTTAAGAACATGAGAAAAACCCTGTTGGATCAGACCAAGGCCCATCAAGTCCAGCAGTCTGTTCACACAGTAGCCAACCAGGTGCCTTTAGGAAGCCCACAAACAGGACGACTGCAGCAGCATTATCCAGCCTGTGTTCCACAGCACCTGATATAATAGGCATGCTCCTCGGTTACTGGAGAGAATAGGTATACATCATGACTAGTATCCATGTTGACTAGTAGTCACTTCTCTCCTCATCATCTCTTGGGAAGCAGAGGGGAAATAGAAAAGCCAGGTGGCACCAGCAGCTGCGAAAGGTACCTGTGGAACTGGCAGACACTTGACAGCTGTGCAGTGCAGGGTGGGGGAGCCCGTTTGGGAGCGACCAGGCAAGATGCCTTCTTCCTTAAGCCGAGTTTGATTGCCTTTTGTGTCTCTCTTTCTCATCAGGCTTTTGGGAACGCCAAAACCCTGCGCAACGACAATTCCAGCCGGTTCGGGAAATACATGGATGTCCAGTTTGATTACAAGGTGCGTGTTTGGAAACTGCTTCTCCTCTGGAGGGATTCTCTGGGACCTGTTCGGAGTCCGTAGCTGTGAAGAATTACAAGACTATTCTAATGTAGCAGAGAGAGAGAGAAAGAGAGAGAGAGAGAGAGATAGCTGGCTTTGGGGCATGGCGCATGTGGGATACTGATGCCATTCCCCCCCTTTTTTGGGGGCCCACATGTTGTCTAGAGCAGGGCTTCTTAAACTTTTTCCACTCCACGACCCCTTTTCGCCCCAAGAAATTTTTACGTGGCCCCGGGTATATAGGTATATGAAATAGGTATACAAATAAATCAAACATCTACTGATAATAAATCATAAAGAAATTTATTTTTAAACAATTCTTTGGTATACATATAATTTTACCATTTACTAAAAACGAAAGTAAATTTGCATACTAATGAGATGGATGTGCTTGTTTTCGCGACCCCCACATTCAGTTACGACCATATTAGGTCACGACCCACAGTTTAAGAAGCTTTGGTCTAGAGCAGCACCCTCCCCCCCACCAACTTCCCACCCATGGACTCTCCACACTGCCATTTTCCCTTGTTCCTGCGGCAAATGAAATTGATGGTTTCCACAAGCTGCGATGCGTGGCCCCTTTGTGCAAAAAGCACACGCCTTCCACGAGAGAGCAAGTGGGTTGCCGGACTGGGAACAACTTTGTACATTGCCTCGTCATAGATCTTTAGAGTTACAGTTACCGTCATGAGAACATAAGATCATAAGAAAGGCCACGCTGGATCAGACCGAGGCCCATTAAAACCAGCAGTCTGTCCACACAGTGGCAAACCAGGTGCCTCTAGGAAGCCCACAAGCAAGACGACTGCAGCAGCATTATCCTGGCTGTCTATCTTCATTGGTCAATTGCTCTGTACCATGACCTGGATGGCCCAGGCTAGCCTGATCTCAGAAGTGAAGCAGGGTCGGCCCTGGTTAGTACTTGCATGGGAGACCCCCAAGGAATGCCAGGGTCACTATGCAGAGGCAGGCAGTGGTGAACCACCTCTGAATGTCTCTTGCCTTGAATACCCTACTGAGTTGCCCAGGAGTCGGCTGCGACTTGACGGCACTTTACACACATGCACAAGGTGCTCCATCTCAGAACTGGAACCAGATGGCAGGAAATTTCCCTGGCGAGGCCGAAGCAAATCCTGCCATTCCAGTCAATATTCTCCTCCTTTCTCGAGCACCTGCCACTTGCTCTGTGTGGCTGACTGAGTCTTTGCTGGAGGTCCTAGTCAGAGGTCTCCCCTGGATCCCTTTTCTCCCCTGCTTAGGTGTGCTCCTCTTCCCACCTCTTCTCCTCAACAAGGTGTGCTTATCTCTTTCGGCTTAGGGAGCTCCTATTGGGGGCCACATCCTGAACTACCTTCTGGAGAAGTCCCGCGTCGTGCACCAGAATCACGGAGAGAGGAATTTCCATATATTCTATCAACTGCTGGAGGGAGGGGAGGAAGAGCTGCTCAGGAGGCTGGGTCTGGAGAAGAATCCCCATCAGTACCATTTCCTAGTGAAGGTATGGGAGTATGATTGGCAGAGGCACTCCGGCATTAAAAAAAACCCTGCAGAAAAGGTTGAAGAAAATATATGGAAAGGCAGATTTAGAAAATGTATGGAAAGGAAACAGGGAAGATCCAAACCAAATAAATATCCGAAAATGTTCTGTCTTTGTGACATACGAAACACTCCATAGAGTAAGAGATTTTGCCATTGTCAACAATTCATATATAAACTAAGTCAAGGAAAACGAAACACGGTCACAACAAGATTGTAAGAGCCCTGGGACCTTTTTTACTCATGCAGTCTGCATTGGGACCTTGTAGTGAGCATGTCTTGGTTGACTTCGCTTCATTTAGGGGAGGGGCCTGGGCTCAGTGGTAGAGCATTTGCTGGGCATGCAGAAGGTCCCAGGTTCAATCCCCGGCCTCTCCAGTTGAAAGACTGAGTGATGTGAAAGACCTCTCCCTAACACACTAGAGAGCTGCTGCCAATCTGAGTAGGCAATACTGACTTTGATGGGCCAGTGGTGTGATTCAGTATAAGGCAGCTTCATGCGTCAAATATTTTTATAGAGATTTTAACAATGGCTTTTAAAGTTTTAGCCACATGAGATTGTATCGTATGAGGATTTTTTTTGCAACCTTAAGGTTTTATCCTTCTCATTATTTACCAGATTAATAAATTACTTATGGTTAGTTAAAATTAGCTAATTTGGTTAAAGCTTTGTGGAAACATTGGTGTAGTAAAACATAATTACAGGTTATTGGTTTTTAGCCTTGGCAAGAGATTTTGGGCGAAAACGCATGGTCACTTTAGCCTCCTTTAATCCCTGTTTCAACCAGGATTCAGCCAGGATCTAACACACATTCGGCTTAACGTATGTGTTGAATCCTGGTTGAAAGAGAGATTAAAGGAGGCTAAAGCTATCATGCGTTTTCGCCCTTTATCAACTTTATCAACAACTTTCTTCCTTTAGTTAAGCCAGTGACGGAGAGTGACCTGGCAGAAATGCTGCTAGTGTGTTGCTTCTCATCTGTGAGGAGAGCCAGCGTGGTGTAGTGGTTAAGAGCGGTGGTTTGGAGCGGTGAACTCTAATCTGGAGAACCGGGTTTGATTCCCCACTCCTCCGCATGAAGCCTGCTGGGTGACCTTGGGCTAGTCATTGTTCTCTCCAAACTCTCTCAGCCCCATCTACCTCACAAGGTGTCTGTTGTGGGGAGGGGAAGAGAATCGTAAGCCGGTTTGATTCTTCCTTAAGTGGTAGAGAAAGTCGGCATATAAAAACCAACTCTTCTTCTCCCCCTGCCCTGTACATTTTCACTTCCAGGGCCAGTGTGCAAAAGTCAGCTCCATCAACGATAAGAACGACTGGAAAGTGGTGCGCAAGGCCCTGTCGGTCATTAACTTCAATGACAACGAGGTGGAGGTAAGAGGCACCCCATCTCCCCTTCAAGGGGCTGTTCCTTGGGAGGAGGGAGGGAGGCTTGCAGCTTCCTGCCCTCTTCCTGCTAGGTAGGGTGAGGGGTTGGCTCTTAGACTCCATCTTGCTGCTGTTCTCCCGCAGAATCTGCTGAGCATCATCGCCAGTGTGCTGCACTTGGGTAACGTG